>NC_136318.1:1936671-2506081 GCF_964198595.1 Lampetra fluviatilis | reverse complement strand
TCACCACCTCCCCACACTCACCACTCACCACCACCCCCCCCCTCCCTCACCACCCCCCCCCTCCCTCACCACCCCCCCCCTCCCTCACCACCCCCCCCTCCCTCACCACCCCCCCCCTCCCTCACCACCCCCCCCTCCCTCACCACCCCCCTCCCACTCCCCCCTTCCCCTCACCACCCCCCCCCTCCCCACCACCCCCCCCTTCCCCTCACCACCCCCCCTCCCCACCTCCCCCCCTTCCCCTCACCACCCCCCCCTCCCCACCTCCCCCCCCTTCCCCTCACCACCTCCCCCCCCCTCCCCTCACCACCCCCCCTCCCCTCACCACCTCCCCCCACCCCCCCCCTCCCCTCAACACCTCCCCCCCTTCCCCTCACCACCTCCCCCACCACCCCCCCTCCCCTCACCACCTCCCCCCTTCCCCTCACCACCTCCCCCCCCCCTCCCTCACCACCTCCCCCCCCTCCCTCACCACCTCCCCCCCCTCCCTCACCACCTCCCCCCCTCCCCTCACCACCCCCCCCCTCCCTCACCACCCCCCCCCCCTCCCCTCACCACCCCCCCCCCTCCCTCACCACCCCCCCCCCCCTCCCTCACCACCCCCCCCCCCTCCCTCACCACCCCCCCCCCCTCCCTCACCACCCCCCCCCCTCCCTCACCACCCCCCCCCCCTCCCTCACCACCCCCCCCCCCTCCCCACCACCCCCCCTCCCCACCACCACCCCCCCCCCTCCCTCACCACCCCCCCCCCTCCCTCACCACCCCCCCCCCTCCCTCACCACCCCCCCCCCCTCCCTCACCACCCCCCCCCCCTCCCTCACCACCCCCCCCCTCCCTCACCACCCCCCCCCCTCCCTCACCACCCCCCCCCCCCTCCCTCACCACCCCCCCCCCCTCCCTCACCACCCCCCCCCCTCCCTCCCTCACCACCCCCCCCCCTCCCTCACCACCCCCCCCCCCCTCCCTCACCACCCCCCCCCCCCTCCCTCACCACCCCCCCCCCCCCCCTCCCTCACCACCCCCCCCCCCTCCCTCACCACCCCCCCCCCCTCCCTCCCTCACCACCCCCCCCCCCTCCCTCCCTCACCACCCCCCCCCCCCTCCCTCCCTCACCACCCCCCCCCCTCCCTCACCACCTCCCCCCTCCCTCACCACCTCCCCCCCTCCCTCACCACCTCCCCCCTCCCTCACCACCTCCCCTCACCACCCCCCCTCCCCCCCCCTTCCCTCCCCTTCCCTCCCCTTCCCTCCCCTCACCACCCTCCCCTCACCACCTCCCCTCACCACCTCCTCACCCGAGCTGCCGTGACCCCACGCTGCAGGCTTCCCGCCCACGGGGTCGCGAGTCGTGCGCGCAGCGCGCAGCGGGAGAGCGACGTCGCCGCCATCGCGCTCAGTGGAGACGCTGCGGGGAAGTCCGCGGTGGCCTCTGCCCCGTGACCGCGTTTGTAAAATGACGGCGCGGCTACGGCAAGCCGCGTGTGGGGGGGGGGGGCGGGGCGAGCGAGAATGACGTCACGTTTGATTTTCGAATCGTTAACGGAGTTATAATATAGATTTGAAGTTTTCGTGACTGCAGGGATCCATACTCTTTGGTTCTTTCGGTGAAGTCTCGTAGGTATAAAATACAATAAATTACTTTATTTTAA
Organism: Lampetra fluviatilis; assembly: GCF_964198595.1. Classification (NCBI taxonomy): domain Eukaryota; kingdom Metazoa; phylum Chordata; class Hyperoartia; order Petromyzontiformes; family Petromyzontidae; genus Lampetra; species Lampetra fluviatilis. The sequence goes on along the minus strand of NC_136318.1, from coordinate 2,504,432 downwards.
ATAAATTACATTAATTTATTATAAAAATAAATTAAGTAAAAAATCTATTTTGTTTATTTTTTATACGTACGTGACGTTACCGAAAGAACCAAGACGTAGCTATAGTTTCCGTAATAGAGATTGTTTGTTTTTGTTGTTAGGCGGGTTAGATCGCGTAAGTAATATAAAACGTGTCGTTAAACCCGCCACAGGCGAATAAGGGACCGTACATAAATGACGTCACGCACCTAGAGGATGGGGGGGGTCAGACACTTGTGACGATGTGTGACGAGGGGGGGGGGGTTTGAGAAACGTGACGTCACATCAAAATGCGCAACTTTAAATAAATATAGACAACACGTTCTACTTAATTAAATCGACTTTTTAATAAATGTTTTCTCCTTACAACATCAGAGTGCAGCGCCACAATAAATACGCACTACAATGACAATAGTTTAAAGCGATTTGAAGCATATGGGAGGGGAGGGGGGGCAGAGCTTTGTGACGTCATATTTGAGGGGGGGGGGGTCTGACTTTTTGTGACGCCGTGTGGCGAAGGGGGGGGGGTCAAAAATCGTCCAAAATCGCGTGACGTCATTTATGGACGGCCACTAAGCAAGTTTCGTCACGCAAACAGAACCTGCCAATTTGTTACTGGCACAGCACTAACCGCTGTGTCGGAGAGCCAAAGCCACAACGTTTACAATCTGAGTTACGACGTTTCGCCAGTAATTACAACCGGCTTCGTCAGGCGACGGCCAGATTTTTGAGAAGTTCTGTTGATGACATCACGTGTCAGCTCTTCTTGCGCGAAGTGGAGGGGGGGGGAGGGATTAATGAATGCGGTAATTAATTGTCTCGTGCGTTGCCAGAGCGATGTATAATTAGGAATCGGGTGTGGGTACTTTATCTTAACGAACGAAAAAAAAAACCTTGAAATTGTGACGGTGACGTCATTTGCACGGGACGAGTGAGTGACGTCACGCCACAGGGGGCGTGCGAGTGATGTCTCCGCGGGTAGAGATGCGTAGATGCGTGACGTCATGTGGGCTCTGTGAGTTTGAAGGAGACGCGGCTATGGGCGGCACGCCGGGGGGGGGGGGTGACGTCATGTCTCTGCGGGGGATACGAGCGTGAGTAAGTGACATCATGTCTCTTGCGTGGGAGGGCGGGGATACAAGAGTGAGTGACGTCAATGTCTCTGCGTGGGAATACGAGAGCGAGTGACGCCACGTCTCCACGGGTGGGGGGGGGGAATACGTGAGGACCGACGTCATGTCTCCGCGGAGAAATTTGTGAGCGAGTGACGTAATATCTCCGTAGGGGGGGATACGTGAGCGGGTGACGTCATGTCGTCTGTGTTAGAAGAAGACGCGGCATCTCCACGGTTGGCGGGTGGGGAATACGTGAGGACTGACGTCATGTCTCCGCGGGGGAATTTGTGAGCGAGTGACGTAATATCTCCGTAGGGGGGTGTGAATACTTGAGTGGGTGACGTCATGTCGTCTGTGTTAGTCGGAAGGAGACGCGGCGTCTCCACGGTTGGCGGGTGGGGGGGGATACGCGAGGTACCAACGTCACGTCTCCGCGAGGGGATTTGTGAGCGAGTGACGTAATATCTCCGTAGGGGGTGGTTGAATACTTGAGCGGGTGACGTCATGTCGCCTGTGTTAGTGTTGTAAGAAGACGCGGCGGCGGCTATGGTTGGCGTTGCTCGCCGCGCCGCCGCTCTGCGCTGCTGGGCCTCGCCCTCTACCTCGCCGTGTCGCTCTGCAGGAGCCTCAACGAGCCCGGGTCGCCGCGCGCCGTCGCCTGGGCCGATCAGAAGGTAGCGAGGGGAGGCGAGGAGAGGCTGTGTGTGTGTGGGGGGGGGGGGGTCGATTGTATTTCTCCTGCGTTGGGACCTTCCTGGACGAGAGAGAGAGAGAGAGACGGACGGAGAGAGACAACGTTCAGAGATAAGTCACGCAGGGGAGAGACAGAGAGACACGGAGAGAGACACACAGAGAGAGAGAGAGACACAGAGTGAGAGACACAGAGAGACACACAGAGAGATACAGAGAGAGAGACAGACAGAGAGACACACAGAGAGACACACAGAGAGACACACACAGAAACACACAGAGACACACAGAGAGACACAGAGAGAGAGAGACACACAGAGAGAGAGAGACACACAGAGAGACACACAGAGACACACACAGAGACACACACAGAGACACACAGAGAGACACACAGAGAGAGAGACACACAGAGAGAGAGACACACACAGAGAGACACACAGAGAGACACACACAGAGACACACAGAGACACACACACACAGAGAGAGAGACACAGAGAGAGACACAGGAATGCGGAGAGAAGCTGACATAGACACGGAGAGAGCAAAACCTGTTGCCCCATATGAATCCTTGCAGCAGATGTCAGTGAATATAAACACGTTGAAACCTATCTACGTCATTTTACCGAAAGACCCAAATAATATAACCACTAACACGGGACACACGATGTGTGTCAGTATCAAAGTCTATTAAAAGATAAGAGTTGGGTTTGAGGCCCTTTCTGGCAATGCAACAGTTGTGTTGAGGTGTTCACAGACAATGTCACAATGATCAGCGCGTGTTTTTGTTTACATCTTAAACACAACTCGTGTTTTTTTTGCCAGATGGGGTAAAAGACCTATTATTATTTTTTCAAACGCGTTAATATTATTGGTCAGAATATTTACACTGGAGGAATCCGATGAGCAATAAAACTCTTCGAAGATTTCCCAGTCGTTTCACAGATGCCCAGTGGTTTCACAAGTGCAGTAGTTTCACTATATCTGCAGTAGTTTCACTGTATGTGCAGTAGTTTCACTGTATGTGCAGTAGTTTCACTCTATGTGCAGTAGTTTCACTGTATGTGCAGTAGTTTCACTGTATGTGCAGTAGTTTCACTATGTGCAGTAGTTTCACTCTATGTGCAGTAGTTTCACTCTATGTGCAGTAGTTTCACTATGTGCAGTAGTTTCACTATAAGTCCAGTAGTTTTACTATATGTGCAGTAGTTTCACTATATGTGCAGTAGTTTCACTGTATGTGCAGTAGTTTCACTATATGTGCAGTAGTTTCACTATATGTGCAGTAGTTTCACTATGTGCAGTAGTTTCACTCTATGTGCAGTAGTTTCACTCTATGTGCAGTAGTTTCACTATGTGCAGTAGTTTCACTATAAGTCCAGTAGTTTTACTATATGTGCAGTAGTTTCACTATATGTGCAGTAGTTTCACTATATGTGCAGTAGTTTCACTATATGTGCAGTAGTTTCACTATATGTGCAGTAGTTTCACTATATGTGCAGTAGTTTCACTATATGTGCAGTAGTTTTACTATATGTGCAGTAGTTTCACTATATGTGCAGTAGTTTCACTGTATGTGCAGTAGTTTCACTGTATGTGCAGTAGTTTCACTGTATGTGCAGTAGTTTCACTGTATGTGCAGTAGTTTCACTATATGTGCAGTAGTTTCACTATATGTGCAGTAGTTTCACTATATGTGCAGTAGTTTCACTATATGTGCAGTAGTTTCACTATATGTGCAGTAGTTTCACTGTATGTGCAGTAGTTTCACTATATGTGCAGTAGTTTCACTATATGTGCAGTAGTTTTACTGTATGTGCAGTAGTTTCACTGTATGTGCAGTAGTTTCACTATATGTGCAGTAGTTTCACTATATGTGCAGTAGTTTCACTGTATGTGCAGTAGTTTCACTATATGTGCAGTAGTTTCACTATATGTGCAGTAGTTTCACTATGTGCAGTAGTTTCACTATATGTGCAGTAGTTTCACTATATGTGCAGTAGTTTCACTGTATGTGCAGTAGTTTCACTATATGTGCAGTAGTTTCACTATATGTGCAGTAGTTTTACTGTATGTGCAGTAGTTTCACTGTATGTGCAGTAGTTTCACTGTATGTGCAGTAGTTTCACTATATGTGCAGTAGTTTCACTGTATGTGCAGTAGTTTCACTGTATGTGCAGTAGTTTCACTGTATGCGCAGTAGTTTCACTATATGTGCAGTAGTTGCACTGTATGTGCAGTAGTTTCACTATGTGTGCAGTAGTTTCACTATGTGTGCAGTAGTTGCACTGTATGTGCAGTAGTTTCACTGTATGTGCAGTAGTTTCACTGTATGTGCAGTAGTTTCACTGTATGTGCAGTAGTTTCACTGTATGCGCAGTAGTTGCACTGTATGTGCAGTAGTTTCACTGTATGTGCAGTAGTTTCACTGTATGTGCAGTAGTTTCACTGTATGTGCAGTAGTTTCACTATATGTGCAGTAGTTTCACTGTATGTGCAGTAGTTTCACTGTATGTGCAGTAGTTTCACTATATGTGCAGTAGTTTCACTGTATGTGCAGTAGTTTCACTGTATGTGCAGTAGTTTCACTGTATGTGCAGTAGTTTCACTGTATGTGCAGTAGTTTCACTGTATGTGCAGTAGTTTCACTGTATGTGCAGTAGTTTCACTGTATGTGCAGTAGTTTCACTGTATGTGCAGTAGTTTCACTGTATGTGCAGTAGTTTCACTATATGTGCAGTAGTTTCACTGTATGTGCAGTAGTTTCACTGTATGTGCAGTAGTTTCACTGTATGTGCAGTAGTTTCACTGTATGTGCAGTAGTTTCACTGTATGTGCAGTAGTTTCACTGTATGTGCAGTAGTTTCACTATGTGTGCAGTAGTTTCACTGTATGTGCAGTAGTTTCACTATATGTGCAGTAGTTTCACTGTATGTGCAGTAGTTTCACTATATGTGCAGTAGTTTCACTGTATGTGCAGTAGTTTCACTATATGTGCAGTAGTTTCACTGTATGTGCAGTAGTTTCACTATGTGCAGTAGTTTCACTGTATGTGCAGTAGTTTCACTATATGTGCAGTAGTTTCACTATGTGCAGTAGTTTCACTGTATGTGCAGTAGTTTCACTATATGTGCAGTAGTTTCACTATATGTGCAGTAGTTTCACTGTATGTGCAGTAGTTTCACTGTATGTGCAGTAGTTTCACTGTATGTGCAGTAGTTTCACTATATATGTGCAGTAGTTTCACTGTATGTGCAGTAGTTTCACTGTATGTGCAGTAGTTTCACTGTATGTGCAGTAGTTTCACTATATGTGCAGTAGTTTCACTATATGTGCAGTAGTTTCACTGTATGTGCAGTAGTTTCACTGTATGTGCAGTAGTTTTACTATATGTGCAGTAGTTTCACTGTATGTGCAGTAGTTTCACTATATGTGCAGTAGTTTCACTATATGTGCAGTAGTTTCACTATATGTGCAGTAGTTTCACTGTATGTGCAGTAGTTTCACTGTATGTGCAGTAGTTTTACTATATGTGCAGTAGTTTCACTATATGTGCAGTAGTTTCACTGTATGTGCAGTAGTTTCACTATATGTGCAGTAGTTTCACTATATGTGCAGTAGTTTTACTCTATGTGCAGTAGTTTCACTCTATGTGCAGTAGTTTCACTATATGTGCAGTAGTTTCACTATATGTGCAGTAGTTTCACTATATGTGCAGTAGTTTCACTATATGTGCAGTAGTTTCACTATATGTGCAGTAGTTTCACTATATGTGCAGTAGTTTCACTATATGTGCAGTAGTTTCACTGTATGTGCAGTAGTTTCACTATATGTGCAGTAGTTTCACTATATGTGCAGTAGTTTCACTCTATGTGCAGTAGTTTCACTCTATGTGCAGTATCTTCTTGGTTCTGTCGGTAAAGTCACGTAGACGGGAAATAATAAAACAATAATAATAAAGCATAATAAAATATTTTATTTTATTATGTTTATATAAAATAATAATAATAAAACATAATAAAACATTGTATTTTATTATGTTTTTATTTTATTATTTCCCTTCTACGTGACTTTACCGAAAGAACCAAGAAGATGAATCCCTGCAGTCACGAAAGCTTTAAATCGAAATTTATATGTGCAGTAGTTTCACTCTATGTCCAGTAGTTTCACAGATGTCCTCATCATCGTCGTCGTCGTTGTCACTATGCCCCTGCGGTGGTGGTTTGTTTGCAGTGGTCTCACCGGGCTAGCAGTCTCAACAGCAAGCAGCTGAGACGCATCGCGTCCCTGACCAACGTGGAGCGCATGTGGGACCACGAGCTGCGACCCATGCTGCGGGAGCGGGTCCCAGGGTCCCTTGGGAGCAAGGCGGTCCAAGAGGTAAACGCCAGAGGCCCGTGCCTAGGGCACGCGTCGAATCCGGGCGACCGTCCCGGGCCCCGCGCTTTGGGGGGGTGTCAGTTTGAAGGCGATCCCATTGGGTGGCGGGGGGGGGGGCCCAGGCCCACACGGTGCGATTTACCCCTCCCCCCCCCCCGCTATGGACGTGCCCCGGATAGAAGTTGTTGTTGCTACATGCCCCTTACAGCACTTTGACCAGAGCAAGTGTTCACACGTGGATATTTCCACGAAGCTGATGATACATCGATACATTTATTTTGGGGGGGGTGGGTGGGCTTTTCTTATCTTGTATTGATATAGCACCTCTATCCAAGGCGCTTTACAGGCGTTATGAGAGGTACAATGAGGGGAGCTAAAGGTGATGCTGTGAATAGGGATGAGGGATGGGGAGGGAGGGAGGTTTTAGTAGTGGGTACGGGAATTACGGTGGGTACCTAGGCGATGGAGGCAGTGGCGAAGCTATTGCGGGGCCTGTAGCATATGTTACAACTGGTACAATCAAGTAATTGTATTTTTTCATTTTCTATACAGGCAGATGATACGACAAATCGCTAACCTTAAACACCCAGTCGTTCAGAAAAATTTAAGGTAGTATCGTACTATAGTAATAGAGCCAGTGCAGAATCGCTGAACCGGAATTGATAGCTTGAAAGCATTTAGCGCATGGCCCTTGGAAGTGCGGGGCCCGTAGCTACATATGTAGCTACTTGTGCTGCTAGGATAATCCGGCATTGGACGGAGGGAAGGATGGGCCAGTGAGAAGAGGTGGGGGTCTTGAGGGAGGAGCGGAAACTCGACAGGGGTAGGACGCATTTCGCTGAATGTTGAAGTTTTCATCCCAAAATGTCTGTGTTGTCGTGTTTGGGTCTTTTGAGATCGCAAAGCACCTGACCGTGAAGAACATCTTACACGTGTAAATTATTATTATTATTAATCTCTGGCTTCAGTTCTTTCCGCCCTGAAGCTCATGGAGCAACAGCCTCCAAACCACATCCGCTGCGCAAATCGTGGCAGCTGCAGTTGCGGTTATACTTTGGTGGTGGTGGTGATGATGATGCACAACTGGACAATTCCTATCTCCTATCTCCGGTCACCGTGCGATTTGTCTCGCTTTACCCCCTTGAGACGCCACGTATAGCCCCCGATGGGGGTACCCCCAATGGGGGTATGCGTTCTACAGATTAGGAACAAGTGATAACGATGACAGGGGTGGTCACGTTCAGTGTTTGTGTTTGGGTTGCTTTACGTCCTTGCTGTACTCTGCCTTTGTTTTGCTTGGCTTCTGTCATTTCTCACTTGCAAGTGAGATTCAAGCCTGATCTCTTGGAGTTTCTCACCTGGTTCAAACAAAATAAACACAAACGTTTATTTTTTTACCAGTGCCACTGACTTGATAGATAAGTACTGTCGTCGGAAGAAAACAAAATAAACCGCTGTGCTCAGAGGTGAATGTCATTGTTCTTCGTTGTCACGATTGCGTTTCAGCACATCACGGGGCGGTTGAAGTTACTGGCCGCCGGCTGGAACATTGAGATGGACTCGTTCAGTGAGCGAACGCCCCAGGGAACGAAACAGTTCAGCAACATCGTCGCCACTCTCGATCCAAAGGCCAAGCGGCGGCTGGTCTTCGCTTGCCATTACGACTCGAAATATTTCCCCGCAAGCGATGACGGGAGAGTTTTCATCGGCGCCACGGACTCCGCTGTGCCCTGCGCAATGCTCCTGGACATAGCGTACAACCTCGACGACTACCTGAAGAAAACTAAAGAAAGCGTAAGTACTTGCGCCGCGGGCTCCTTTGCGCGTATTTGACCGCCCTTGCGAGTTGTTCTGCAAGTGCAGTTGTTCTTCACTCATTTTTAGATGGTGGGGTGGGTGGGTAGGGGGCCACTTTCACCGATAAGACATCGTCAGTATGCGACGGCTGCCACGCATTTGAAACCATTATGGGTTTGACAGCAGCAGCGTTTTCATATCTCTGTATTGTCGGTGGCGGCACACTAAAGGCCACCGAGGAAGAGGCAGTGTTCATTAATTTCTGAGTTTTTGTGCTGATGAATAAAACTAATAATAGGTTTTTCACCCTTTTATCTGGCACAAAACGGACACCTTACAAGGAATCATGTTTTCATTAACCACAATACCTGTCGTCAAAATGCAAACAAAAAGCAGCACTCTGATAATGTATGCATTGTCCTTGAAATTGATTGGTCCACACCAGAGACAGCTTTTTTTTAGAGCCCAGTCTCACATGGTGTTGGACCAGATGACGCCAAAAGGCTCGCAACTCAAAGACAACGCACCATCAGAGTATTGAGAGCTCGGGGTAAACATTAACATCATGAGACCTCCTGTGCGAGATAAAAGGGGTAAAAAAACCTATTATTATATTTTGCTACTGGCAAGGGATGTCTCATGATGATGAATAAAACTACGTTAATAAAGTGTTCGACTGAGTCGGCCTCTCTCCCCGTCGTCGCGATGGCGGATACCTGACCGAACACGACGTTGATATTCTGCAACAGCGGCTTGCACCGATTCACCGTCGCCAATCGCGCGCACCGTGTTTATTTTCCAGGAAGGACCGACCCGCGCGGACGTCACGCTGCAGTTCATCTTCTTCGACGGAGAGGAGGCCTTCCACGAGTGGACGCAAACCGACTCGCTCTACGGATCCCGGCATTTGGCGAAAAAAATGACGCGGGTTGGCCATCCGGCCGGAGACCCGGACACCACGCAGATTCACGCCATCGTACGTACACCCTCAAAGGAATGGTGCCGCCTTCCGTGGTCGTCCCGCCCCCCCCCCCCCCCCCCCCAGTGATCCGTGGATCAAACAAATCACTCGAGACGCTGGTGTACGGCAGCAAGGGCGGTTTGTGCGAACGCTCTCGCAAGAGGTCGCACGTTTGGCACAAAGATTTATGGGAAATGCGTAGGAGGTGGGCGGGGAGTTTCAAAGTCATAGTATGCCCGTGCATTATGCAGGATTTGCAGCATCAAAGGGAGGGGATAGGGGGTAGCATTAACAAAGGGAAGGAATGTTAATAGTATGTAGCTGCAGTTACTAAACCACCACGTAAAAAACTAAAGTAGAAACTACATAGTATCATCAGTATGCTAAATAAAATTTATTATTTTATTATTTCCCTTCTACGTGACTTTACCGAAAGAACCAAGAAGATGAATCCCTGCAGTCACGAAAGCTTTAAATCGAAATCCTTCACCGACTTACGCGTGATGAATTAATGTATACGTACGCCATGCCCTCCTTGTCACTGGTGGAGGGGGGGGGGGAATCGGTTCCCTTACCGGGTTGCTGTCTGTGGAAATTATCGGGATGGTCATTCGTTTTTGTGTTGTACCCGTGTGCATCGCTGTGACTTGCCAAGTCTTTCAAGTTGAATTTTGTGCTTGAGCCAGGCGAGGACGCAAGAGACCAGGATATCGTCTCGTCTGCGATGCTGACCTGTCGCACCTGAATGACTGAAGTGAAGCGATTACAATGAAGTACACCAATTAAGCAAAGATACATCGGAGCAGAATCAACTGTGTCGTATGAGATCTCGAAAATATTGCATGAACAAACGAATGATAAATAATCAACTATCCTCATCTCAGCTGGTCAAACTAATAAACTTGACTTGGGCAATAAAATAATAAAAATAAAACATAATAAAATAATTCTCACGACGTTTCGGCCACAACGCAAGCAGCCGTCCTCAGGTGACTTTACCGAAAGAACCAAGAAGATGAATCCCTGCAGTCACGAAAGCTTTAAATCGAAATTTGACTTGGGTAACCCTCCTTTTACTGACGGATGGAAATCCAAATTACTTAGTTCAGGATCCGTTCCTTTCGAAATGGAAATGCACAAGTCGCTGTTAATTGTGTTTATCTTTGAAATGACGATGCTGAATTATCTTCTTGTTTAGGACATGTTTGTGCTGCTGGACCTGATTGGAGCCGTGAATCCCGTTTTCGTGAGCCACTTTGAAAATACGGAATATTGGTTCAAGAGGCTGATGTCCATCGGTAAGGTGCATTTGATTTCATCAGTTTTCAGAATATCGGCGGCCGTGTGCCTCTACGCAACAACAAACTTAATTGCTGTTTTATCTCTCTTTTCAGAGCGACGCTTGCATGGTCTCGGACATCTTGAGGACCATCCGTATGAGCTTCATTATTTTCACAACCACCACAAGTCTTGGCCTGTCCAAGATGACCACCTGCCGTTTCTGCAGCATGGTAAACCGCCTCTCGCTGTTTATACTCGCCCACTAATTGGCTGGCAAGATGCTTCATTCGTGGAAAGTCTTTCTTACACGCTTTTTATGAACTCACTCTGTCTGTTGTCGTTGCTGCTGTTGTTGTTGTCGTTGTTGTATCCTCAAATCTTGTAACTCAATTTTAACCCACTTCCCAATGCGGTATCGACTGCAAACTTGGTATACTTATGCCATACTGATGACAATACTATATTTTATCATAAAAAATATATATTTTTTTAAACATTCTTTTTTATATGTTATGTTTCGGCTTGGGTCAAATTGTCCACGCTCAACTGACGTTGGCTGTAATTGGCCACGGTCCCTTACGTTATGGCAAGCTTCGGGGCCACTTCCTGTAGTCGTGGAGTTCTGCCATTACTAGTACATTTCATAAAAGCGTGTTTAAAAAAAGGTTTTTTTACATCACATTCCTAGGCTTATACCCTAATACCTCAAGGGGTTATTGAATTGTAGGGTTACTTACTCCACACGTGACGGCCTTGTGAGACGTACCCAAGTGTGAATGCAGTGGCACATAGAAATCTTATTTTATATTTATAGAGCGCCTCAACTCAAGGCGCTCAACGTAATTTAAAAGCGGGAAGAAAGAGTGAGCTGGATGGCAGGGGCGTGCAAGTGCCGGGAAACGAGCGACCGCTGTAGAGGGCATATGGGGTCATGGAAGGGCTTATTGGAGTGGAACAAAATGTGTGAACAGAAACGCCCGTGCTCATTCAGTGGACGGGCACGGGCCCATAAAATGTCATCTGTTAGTCAGCTTCAACGGGCGAACAGTCCGCGCAGAAGGCGTATCGCGCCGTGTCGCTCGGAGAGTGCGAGCTGACACCCACGCACAACGGATTCCTCCACGTGGCAATGCTGGTATTGTACGGTGTAACGTCCACGATAGTTGCATTGTTCGTTTTGCTAAATACACTGGTCAACACAGATTTTCTGGCATAAGGTATTCCAACGGTTTTAAGGTAATTTTGGGGTGCTGATTCTAAATCTGGCGTCGGTTTTTGTCTATCACATCAGCTTTTTGAGATATCAAATATTGCATTTTCAATAAAAACTGCAGAAAAATATTAAATAAATGTGGATATCTACATAAAATGATATTATAAACACACACTCCTAAAAATACAGCACCATATTTTAACACTAAAGCAGTCACTGACTCGCAACAACCTGCAATCATAAGTGACAAAGTTAATTTCGGGTAAAATCAATGAAAATGGGGTATGCCGATAGCATAAAAATGAGATGTGATAGAGCAAATCTGATATCAGTTTTGGAATCAGGACCCTGAAATTAGTCTAAAACAGCTGCAAAAGTCCAGGCCAGAAAAACATGTTTTTTTTGTTGACCAGTGATATCGATCCTAATTATTTCAATTTGTTTTACTTCCCGTCACCTTGCAACGTTGCCTGTCACGTGCGCACCTCCCCTCCCGATGACGCCACTGTGTGATGTCATGCTCCGAACATACATGTCCTGCACATGGCTACCCTCCCATCCCCACCCATCATATCGGGTCATCGCGCGGTGTGTGACGTGTGACGTTATCCCACCGAGTGGCTTGTGAACATTACATCATTATTATTATTATTATTGCTAACTGAATACTTGCAAGGGCCCAGCATTAACATCCACACGCACTCACTCAAGGAGCTCACCACCAGACCTTCGTTGGGCTCCAATGGGGAGACGTTTATTTTCCTCGTGTAACAGGGCGAGATAATTCGGCCTCTTTTGGGCAACATTCAGTGAAGTTACGTACGGTGCGAAAGAAGTTCAACGCACTTGCGTACGACATCAGAGGAACGTGTTTCAAACCACACTGCGGGCTGAGACCCGTGTCTACGGACAAAGCGAGCCCCACCAGAGCCCCACCAGAGCCCCACCAGAGCCCCACCAGAGCCCCACCAGAGCCCCGAAGCCCTGTCCACACCTAATTTATCATCTCTTCACATTAATTGGTGTTGATGGAAATTATATTAGTTTTTTTTTTGGATAGCCATCGAACCAAGACGGTCACCGCTTTCAGATGCGTTTCGGCGGCCGTCTGGAACGCTCTTCCTTCCGATATTAGGAAGCCACTGAAGCTACGCACTTTTAAATCATCTAGGTTTGAAAACTAATTTCTTTAGAACTGCTTTTTGTGTTTAGTTTGTTTTCTTTCTCGCGCACCTCCGATTAGCACGGTTGGTTACGTATGGTGCGAAAGAAGTTCAACATACGTACAAGCTTTCCCAAACCTTCCACACCCTCTCCTCCAACACCCCCTACCAACAGACCGGGAGGCCATGCCATACGCATGGTTTTAGCTTCCTTGCCGGTTTTAAAAGAAAACTGACACCACCATCACCACGTGTTTCTTGCTGTGATTGCAGGTGTCCCCGTGCTGCATCTCATATCCACTCCCTTCCCGCACGTTTGGCACACGCTGGACGACAACGAGGAAAACCTTCACCGTCCCACAATCAACAACCTCAACAAAATCCTGCACGTGTTTGTAACCGAGTACCTAAAGTTCTTGTAATTCACTTTTCATAACGCCGACCAACAACACGGTTGTGTTTGTGTCTAATCATCGATTGTGGACATTCCAAAACGTAAAACGTGTGGTCCATTTTAATTGCAAATCGATATTTTTTATGACTCTAAATGTCATGCATGGCAGCGTATATATCTAAAGTTGTTGTGCGCACTTAATAATTCCAATGTAATCTTCACGCTTTTCCGTGATCGTACTGTGCACTTAATTGGCGTTGCACATTCTTGCTGGAAATGTTCTATTTTGTCGACGATGTCTACTGTCAGTAAAGTTTTTTCTTACGGCGTTGCGCATCCCTCGACTTGCGTTTCCCATTCCTGGCGAATTGTTATGCTCTTCACGCAGACCGCCAATTTGTATTCAAAACAGCATTCAAGAGCGACTGGAAACGCGGCTTTTCACAAATGTAGCCGAGCGCTGGTGGTGGACACGCACGCGCGTTGCCTGTAATCCGGCACTCGGGAAGTGAGGGGTCTGTGGATCGCACGAATGTTGCGCAACTCCCCTTCCCCTGGGCATCGAGGAGCCACAAGGCCAATGTGGTAGAGTAACGTCGTAGCTGGCAACCCATCACGGTTTACCCCGGATTCTTGTACAGGGGAAATTGAGTTTTCAGGTCCTTGCGGCGTACAGCCGTTTCAATACGGGCAAGAACTGCAGGTCAGAGGTTGCAATCGGGTACCCGATACCCGTACCCTACCGGATACCCGGTACCCGTTTGCGACCCTGGTGCGGCCGGGTATGGGTACGGGTAAGGAATCATTTCCCATAAATATGCTAAATTCCTCTTGATATGCAAATTATTTTGTCAAGGCGCTCTTCGCCCCTCCATCCCAGCTTAAATAGTCGCTCCAAGCCTGGGGCGTGCCATTCAGACTCTGCCTTCTCGACAGACCTGTTCTTCACCTGAGGACGACTGCTTGCGTTGTGGCCGAAACGTCGTGAGAATTATTTAATTATGTTATATTTTTTTTATTTTATTACTTCCCTTCTACGTGACTTTACCGAAAGAACCAAGAAGATGAATCAAAACCCGTTTGCGACCTCTGCTGCAGGTTGATGGGTTTCAGCCCGGCGGCCAGTAACGACACGCCAAGCGCCGTAACATCACGTTTAGTTTTGGGATAAATTCAATTTGTAGCCTCTCGTTATGTCGACGCCGATGTCAGCGGTGGGTGGGCCCACGGGGGTGCTCCCAAGTGACCTCAGAAGTAGTTTTGTGATATTCTGAGGTTTTTTCGGTAAAGTCACGTAGGTAAAAAATTAAAATTAATAAAAATAAAATAAAAATTTACGACGTTTCGGAGGCAACACAAGCTTCCGTCTTTAGGTGGAACAGTCAGCACGATAGCTGTATCAAGTGAGAGAAATTCCAAGAAAACCGTATTTTGTTATATATACTGGTTGAGGGTGGGAGGAGCCAAGGTAGGCCCTGAATATTATTGTTGTGAGGTTCGGTGCGGCTGAAGCACGCTGCTAGGAATGAGCCTTTGTTGTGCAAACCAGGTGCGGATGATGTAAAGGTGCATGCAAAAGGGACTGCGCCTTTTTGTTATGTAGAGATGATGCGGCTGATTTTTATTTTACTTTTATTAATTTTAATGTTTTACCTACGTGACTTTACCGAAAAAAACCTAAGAATATGAATCCTTGCAGTCACGAAAGCTTCAAATCTAGAATTAAGAGTACGTGGATTGGCAGGTTAGAGACATCATTGGAGCTCCAGTTGTGAGTGGACACGGACAGCACGCGTCATGGCCAGGCCGATTCGGAAAAATAAGTGAATGCCTCGGTAGGTCTTGTCCGGTAGGATGGGGACGGTGTAGTTGTATCTGTATGTTTGTTGTGGTCACGCTCTTAGGGGCCGTCCATAAATGACGTCACGCACCTTTAAGTTTCAGTTTATTTGGTATAGCCCTCTTGAATCGGGTGCAACCGCAACAAAAAACAAAAACATGAACAAGAAAACATCTTAAAGTGACTACGCGCAAACAGAAAAATCGAGGAAAAAACTGCAAAGTCTTCCAGAAAAAAGCACCGTACACCAACGCTGTGTGCAAAAATCCCAGTGGGATGCAAGTCAAACAACAACAACCACAAGTCAACTTAGATTAAGGCCATCAGTCTAACTCCGTACTACAACAAACAAACATGGCCAAACCAAAAAACTTTTCGAAATCACCAAAATAAAGCCATAATTGCAATGTAACAGTGATAATAGGAACTGTGACCTGGGGAGGGGGTCAGACATTTGTGACGATGTGTGATGGGGGGGGTAAGAAATGTGATGTCACATCAAAAGGCGCAACTTTAAATAAATATAGACAACACATTTTACCTAATTAAATAGACTTTTTAATAAATGTTTTCCCCTACAACATCAGTGCAGCGGCACATTAAATAAGCACTACAATGACAAGAGTTTAAATAGATTTAAAGCATATTCTTGGTTCTTTCGGTAAAGTCACGTAGAAGGGAAATAATAAAAATAAAACAATAAAATTCTCACGACGTTTCGTGTGAAAACCACAGCAAGAACATTTGAAAAAAGTGGCGTTTTTTTCTTAACGTTAAGAAAAAACCGCCACTATTTAAATGTTTTATTTATGTATTTTAAAAAAAATTGTACTTTTATTTTTCCCTTCTACGTGACTTTACCAAAAGAACCAAGAATATGAATCCCTGCAGTGTGTACTTTTATTTTTCCCTTCTACGTGACTTTACCAAAAGAACCAAGAATATGAATCCCTGCAGTCACGAAAGCTTTAAATCGAGATTTGAAGCATGTTTTATTTTTTTTGGGTGGGGGGGGGGCAGAGCTTTGTGACGTCATATTTGAGGGGGGGGTCTGACTTTTTGTGACGTGGGGGGGGGGTCAAAAATCGTCCAAAATCGCGTGACGTCATTTATGGACGGCCCCTAACCCGTCCCTACTGTACATCTGTGAAAAAGAGCTTTGGAGCTTATCGGATTCTTCCTCCAGTACAAATAAATATTCTGATTCAAGAATAATGACTGGGGTGAGGGCTTCATACAGCAGCGTATCGTGGCTGGTGATGACAGAGATTTCAGATTTGGGTGGGGGAATCGATTCCAGAGATCGAATCTGTTTGAGGCGCGTCATGAAGTCGATTCCAATTTCAGGATCAATTCCCCCCCAATCTCGGAATCGACCATCCCAAGTTTCAGGTGAGGTGGGGTGTGATGCGAGCTGGTGCGCTTGCTACTGTTGGGCGCTACCACCTGCGTCGCAACGAGTGGGGGGTGGGGGGGGTGCTACCATCTGTGTTGCTGGGAGGGGGGGGCGGTTTGCTGGTGGAGTTGTGTGAAAACTACTGGAAATCTGTGAAAAATAGCTTCGTAACTCATTGCATTCCTCCAGCATAAATACAAATGTTGATTCTGTGTTGCTGGGCGCTACCACCTGTGTCGCTGGGAGTAGGGGGGGGTTATTGGTGGAGTTCTCTTGCTGGGCGCTACCACCTGTGTGGCTGGGAGGGGGGTGATGGTTTACTAATGAGTCGTCTTGCTGGGCGCTACCACCTGTGTCGCTGGGAGGGGGGTGTTGGTTTACTGACGAGTTGTATTGCTGGGCGCTACCACCTGTGCCGCTGGGAGAGGGGTGATGGTTTACTGACGAGTTGTGTTGCTGGGCGCCACCACCTGTGCCGCTGGGAGAGGGGTGATGGTTTACTGATGAGTTGTATTGCTGGGCGCCACCACCTGTGCCGCTGGGAGAGGGGTGATGGTTTACTGATGAGTTGTATTGCTGGGCGCCACCACCTGTGTCGCTGGGAGAGGGGGGTGATGGTTTACTGATGAGTTGTGTTGCTGGGCGCGACCACCTGTGTCGCTGGGAGAGGGGGGTGATGGTTTACTGATGAGTTGTGTTGCTGGGCGCGACCACCTGTGTCGCTGGGAGAGGGGGGTGATGGTTTACTGATGAGTTGTGTTGCTGGGCGCGACCACCTGTGTCGCTGGGAGAGGGGGGTGATGGTTTACTGATGAGTTGTATTGCTGGGCGCCACCACCTGTGTCGCTGGGAGAGGGGGGTGATGGTTTACTGATGAGTTGTGTTGCTGGGCGCGACCACCTGTGCCGCTGGGAGAGGGGTGATGGTTTACTGACGAGTTGTGTTGCTGGGCGCGACCACCTGTGTCGCTGGGAGAGGGGTGATGGTTTACTGATGAGTTGTGTTGCTGGGCGCGACCACCTGTGCCGCTGGGAGAGGGGTGATGGTTTACTGACGAGTTGTGTTGCTGGGCGCGACCACCTGTGTCGCTGGGAGAGGGGTGATGGTTTACTGATGAGTTGTGTTGCTGGGCGCGACCACCTGTGCCGCTCGGAGAGGGGTGATGGTTTACTGACGAGTTGTGTTGCTGGGCGCCACCACCTGTGCCGCTGGGAGAGGGGTGATGGTTTACTGATGAGTTGTGTTGCTGGGCGCGACCACCTGTGCCGCTCGGAGAGGGGTGATGGTTTACTGACGAGTTGTGTTGCTGGGCGCCACCACCTGTGCCGCTCGGAGAGGGGTGATGGTTTACTGACGAGTTGTGTTGCTGGGCGCCACCACCTGTGCCGCTGGGAGAGGGGTGATGGTTTACTGATGAGTTGTGTTGCTGGGCGCGACCACCTGTGCCGCTCGGAGAGGGGTGATGGTTTACTGACGAGTTGTGTTGCTGGGCGCCACCACCTGTGCCGCTCGGAGAGGGGTGATGGTTTACTGACGAGTTGTGTTGCTGGGCGCCACCACCTGTGCCGCTCGGAGAGGGGTGATGGTTTACTGACGAGTTGTGTTGCTGGGCGCGACCACCTGTGCCGCTGGGAGAGGAGGGTGATGGTTTACTGATGAGTTGTGTTGCTGGGCGCCACCACCTGTGCCGCTCTGAGAGGGGTGATGGTTTACTGACGAGTTGTGTTGCTGGGCGCGACCACTGGTGGCTCTGTAGAGGTTTTAGCAGTCGCCGTGCCTCGGATGCTGTGCGCGGAGAGCGGGGAGCAGCTGAGAGAGGTGAGAACGGAGTGCCGAGGAGTTGCTGGAGGGGGGACGAGGGGACGAGACGAGAGATGCAGGGAGCGTGAGGGGGGAGAGGGGGGAGAGGGTTGGAGTGTGGTTAGTGGGGGAACGAGGAGTTCGGTTGAGTGAATCGAGTGAAGTTTAGTGGGATGTCTAAGAGAGTGTAAAGTTTATCATCATCGTCGTCGTCGCATTTGTTCTACCCAGGCAAAGTCCTCAGTTGAGTGTCAAATCCTCTTTCAAAGAGGGTCCTGCCACAGTTGTGGTCGCTGCTGTTTGCGGGAGGGATGCGTCGGTCGTGAGATTTTAGTTTTTGTTTAGTTTGTGTCGAGGTGGTGGGGGGGGTGAGGAGAGAGTCGGGGGAGAGTCGAGGGTTTGAGTTGCAAGCGGAGTTGGCGTCACGCAGCGAAGAGTTGGAGGAGTTAGGTGAGTGGTGAGTGAGATGAGTGGTGAGTGAGGTGAGTGAGTGAGGTGAGTGGTGAGTGAGGTGAGTGAGGTGAGTGGTGAGGGAGTGAGGTGAGTGGTGAGGTGAGTGGTGAGGGAGTGAGGTGAGTGGTGAGGGAGTGAGGTGAGTGGTGAGGGAGTGAGGTGAGTGGTAAGGTGAGTGGTGAGGGAGTGAGGTGAGTGGTGAGGGAGATGAGGTGAGTGGTGAGGGAGGGAGGTGAGTGGTGAGGGAGGGAGGTGAGTGGTGAGGGAGTGAGGTGAGTGGTGAGGTGAGTGGTGAGGTGAGTGGTGAGGGAGTGAGGTGAGTGGTGAGTGGTGAGGTGAGTGGTGAGGTGAGTGGTGAGGTGAGTGGTGAGGGAGTGAGGTGAGTGGTGAGGGAGTGAGGTGAGTGGTGAGGTGAGTGGTGAGGGAGGGAGGTGAGTGGTGAGGGAGGTGAGTGGTGAGGGAGTGAGGTGAGTGGTGAGGTGAGTGGTGAGGGAGTGAGGTGAGTGGTGAGGGAGTGAGGTGAGTGGTGAGGTGAGTGGTGAGGGAGTGAGGTGAGTGGTGAGGGAGTGAGGTGAGTGGTGAGGGAGTGAGGTGAGTGGTGAGGTGAGTGGTGAGGGAGTGAGGTGAGTGGTGAGGGAGTGAGGTGAGTGGTGAGGTGAGTGGTGAGGGAGTGAGGTGAGTGGTGAGGGAGGGAGGTGAGTGGTGAGGGAGGTGAGTGGTGAGGGAGTGAGGTGAGTGGTGAGTGAGGTGAGTGAGTGTGGTGAGGGAGTGAGGTGAGTGGTGAGGTGAGTGGTGAGGGAGTGAGGTGAGTGGTGAGGGAGTGAGGTGAGTGGTGAGGGAGTGGGGTGAGTGGTGAGGGAGTGAGGTGAGTGGTGAGGGAGGTGAGTGGTGAGGGAGTGAAGTAAGTGGTGAGGGAGTGGGGTGAGTGAGTGAGGTGAGGGAGGTGAGTGGTGAGGGAGTGAGGTGAGTGGTGAGGGAGTGAGGTGAGTGGTGAGGTGAGTGGTGAGGGAGTGAGGTGAGTGGTGAGGGAGTGAGGTGAGTGGTGAGTGAGTGAGGTGAGTGGTGAGGGAGTGGGGTGAGTGGTGAGGGAGGGAGGTGAGTGGAGGGAGTGAGGTGAGGGAGTGAGGTGAGTGGTGAGGGAGGGAGGTGAGTGAGTGGTGAGGGAGTGAAGTGAGGAGTGAGGTGAGTGGTGAGGGAGTGAGGTGAGTGGTGAGGTGAGTGGTGAGGGAGTGAGGTGAGGGAGTGAGGTGAGTGGTGAGGTGAGTGGTGAGGGAGTGAGGTGAGTGGTGAGGAAGTGGTGAGGGAGTGGTGAGTGAATGGTGAGGGAGTGGTGAGGGAGGGAGTGAGGTGAGTGGTGAGGGAGTGGGGTGAGGGAGTGAGGTGAGTGGTGAGGGAGTGAGGTGAGTGGTGAGGGAGTGAGGTGAGTGGTGAGGGAGTGAGGTGAGTGGTGAGTGGTGAGGGAGTGAGGTGAGTGGTGAGGGAGTGAGGTGAGTGGTGAGTGGTGAGGGAGTGAGGTGAGTGGTGAGGGAGTGAGGTGAGTGGTGAGGGAGTGAGGTGAGTGGTGAGGGAGTGAGGTGAGTGGTGAGTGAGGTGAGTGGTGAGGGAGTGAGGTGAGTGGTGAGGGAGTGGGGTGAGTGGTGAGGGAGGTGAGTGGTGAGGGAGGGAGGTGAGTGGTGAGGGAGTGAGGTGAGTATTGAGGGAGTGAGGTGAGTGGCGAGGGAGTGAAGTGAGTGGTGAGGTGAGTGGTGAGGGAGTGAGTGAGGTGAGTGGTGAGTGGTGAGGGAGTGAGTGAGGTGAGTGGTGAGGGAGTGAGTGAGGTGAGTGGTGAGTGGTGAGGGAGTGAGTGAGGTGAGTGGTGAGGGAGTGAGGTGAGTGGCGAGGGAGTGAAGTGAGTGGTGAGGTGAGTGGTGAGGGAGTGAGTGAGGTGAGTGGTGAGGGAGTGAGGTGAGTGGTGAGGGAGTGAGTGAGGTGAGTGGTGAGGGAGGGAGGTGAGTGATGAGGGAGGGAGGTGAGTGGTGAGGGAGTGAGGTGAGTGGTGAGGGAGTGAGGTGAGTGGTGAGGGAGTGGGGTGAGTGGTGAGGGAGGTGAGTGGTGAGGGAGGGAGGTGAGTGGTGAGGGAGTGGTGAGTGAGGTGAGTGAGTGAGGTGAGTGGTGAGGGAGTGAGGTGAGTGGTGAGGTGAGTGGTGAGGGAGTGAGGTGAGTGGTGAGGGAGTGAGGTGAGTGGTGAGGGAGTGAGGTGAGTGGTGAGGGAGTGAGGTGAGTGGTGAGGGAGTGAGGTGAGTGGTGAGGGAGGTGAGTGGTGAGGGAGTGAAGTGAGTGGTGAGGGAGTGGGGTGA
The DNA here is from genome assembly GCF_964198595.1 of Lampetra fluviatilis. NCBI lineage: Eukaryota > Metazoa > Chordata > Hyperoartia > Petromyzontiformes > Petromyzontidae > Lampetra > Lampetra fluviatilis. Next base: position 2,483,598 of record NC_136318.1, on the reverse strand, counting down.
GTGGTGAGTGAGTGAGGTGAGTGGTGAGGGAGGTGAGTGGTGAGGGAGTGAGGTGAGTGGTGAGGGAGTGAGGTGAGTGGTGAGGGAGTGAGGTGAGTGGTGAGGGAGTGAGGTGTGTGGTGAGTGAGTGAGGTGAGTGGTGAGGGAGTGGGGTGAGTGGTGAGGGAGGGAGGTGAGTGGAGGGAGTGAGGTGAGTGGTGAGGGAGTGAGGTGAGTGGTGAGGGAGGGAGGTGAGTGAGTGGTGAGGGAGTGAAGTGAGTGGTGAGGGAGTGAAGTGAGTGGTGAGGGAGTGAAGTGAGTGGTGAGGGAGTGAGGTGAGTGGTGAGGGAGTGAGGTGAGTGGTGAGGTAAGTGGTGAGGGAGTGAGGTGAGTCGTGAGGTGAGTGGTGAGGGAGTGAGGTGAGTGGTGAGTGAGTGGTGAGGAAGTGGTGAGGGAGTGGTGAGTGAATGGTGAGGGAGTGGTGAGGGAGTGGTGAGGGAGGGAGTGAGGTGAGTGGTAAGGGAGGGAGTGAGGTGAGTGGTGAGGGAGTGGGGTGAGGGAGTGAGGTGAGTGGTGAGGGAGTGAGGTGAGTGGTGAGGGAGTGAGGTGAGTGGTGAGGGAGTGAGGTGAGTGGTGAGGGAGTGAGGTGAGTGGTGAGGGAGTGAGGTGAGTGGTGAGGGAGTGAGGTGAGTGGTGAGTGAGGTGAGTGGTGAGTGAGGTGAGTGGTGAGGGAGTGAGGTGAGTCGTGAGGGAGTGAGGTGAGTGGTGAGTGAGGTGAGTGGTGAGGGAGTGAGGTGAGTGGTGAGGGAGTGGGGTGAGTGGTGAGGGAGGTGAGTGTTGAGGGAGTGAGGTGAGTGGCGAGGGAGTGAGTGAGGTGAGTGGTGAGGGAGTGAGTGAGGTGAGTGGTGAGGGAGTGAGGTGAGTGGTGAGGGAGTGAGGTGAGTGGCGAGGGAGTGAGGTGAGTGGCGAGGGAGGGAGTGAGGTGAGTGGTGAGGGAGTGAGTGAGGTGAGTGGTGAGGGAGTGAGGTGAGTGGTGAGGGAGTGAGGTGAGTGGTGAGGGAGGGAGGTGAGTGGTGAGGGAGTGAGGTGAGTGGTGAGGGAGGGAGTGAATGAGTCGTGAGGAATGAGGAATGAGTCGTGAGTGAATGAGTCGTGAGTGAATGAATGAGTGAATTAAACGCGATGGAGGAGTGAGTGAGTGAATGAGTCGTGAGGAATGAGTGAGTGAATGAGTCGAGAGTGAATGAGTGAGGGAATGAGAGAGTGAATGAGTGAGTGAATGAGTGAGTGACTGAGTCGTGAGTGAATGAGAGAGTGAATGAGTCGTGAGTGAATGAGTGAGTGACTGAGTCGTGAGTGAATGAGTGAGTGACTGAGTCGTGAGTGAATGAGTGAGTGACTGAGTCGTGAGGAATGAGTGAGTGAATGAGTCGAGAGTGAATGAGAGAGTGAATGAGTGAGTGGTCGTGTTGGTGTTTTGTTGGCGGTGACGTCACGCGGCTGGTGAGCGGAGCCGGCGGCGGTGGCGGCCTCTGCGGCGGCGGCGTTCGCGATGGTAGCGAGGTGACGATGGTGGTGGTGATGGTGACGATGGTGGTGGTGATGATGGTAGTGGTGGTGGTGATGATGATGATGATGGTGGTGATGATGGTGGTGGTGATGGTGGTGGTGATGATGGTGGTGGTGATGATGATGGTGGTGATGATGATGATGGTGGTGGTGGTGATGATGGTGGTGGTGATGGTGGTGGTGATGATGGTGGTGGTGATGATGATGGTGGTGATGGTGACGATGGTGGTGGTGATGATGGTAGTGGTGGTGGTGATGATGATGATGATGGTGGTGATGATGGTGGTGGTGATGGTGGTGATGATGATGGTGGTGGTGATGATGATGGTGGTGATGATGATGATGGTGGTGGTGGTGATGATGGTGGTGGTGATGGTGGTGGTGATGATGATGGTGGTGGTGGTGATGATGGTGGTGATGATGGTGGTGATGGTGGTGGTGATGATGATGGTGGTGGTGATGGTGGTGGTGGTGATGGTGGTGGTGGTGGTGGTGGTGATGGTGATGATGGTGGTGATGGTGGTGGTGATGGTGGTGGTGATGGTGGTGATGGTGGTGGTGGTGATGGTGGTGATGATGATGGTGGTGATGGTGGTGGTGATGATGGTGATGGTGGTGATGATGATGGTGGTGATGATAGTGGTGGTGGTGATGGTGGTGGTGATGGTGGTGGTGATGGTGGTGGTGGTGATGGTGATGATGGTGGTGGTGGTGGTGATGGTGGTGGTGATGATGGTGATAGTGGTGGTGATGGTGGTGGTGGTGGTGATGGTGGTGATGATGGTGGTGATGATGGTGGTGATGATGGTGGTGATGGTGGTGGTGATGGTGGTGGGGATGGTGATGATGGTGATGGTGGTGATGGTGGTCGCGTTAGTAATGTGGTGATGATGGTGATGATGATGGTGGTGGTGGTGATGTGGGTGATGTGATTATGGTGGTGGTAGTGATGGTCGTGTTAGTAATGTGGTGGTGATGGTGATGATGATCGTGGTGGTGTGGTGATGATGGTGGTGGTGTGGTGATGATGGTGGTGGTCGCTTTAGTAATGTGGTGGAGATGGTGGTGATGATGATGGTGGTGATGGTCGTGTTAGTCATGTGGTCGTGATGATGATAGTGGTGTGGTGATGGTGGTCTTGTTAGTAATGTGGTTATGGTGATGGTGGTGTGGTGATGATGGTGGTGGTGATGGTCGTGTGGTGATGGTCGTGATGATGGTGGTGATGGTGGTGTGATGATGGTGAATGTGGTCTTGTTAGTAATGTGATGATGATAGTGGTGTGGTGATAATGATGATGGTTTTGTTAGTAATGTGGTGATGATGATCGTTTTAATAATGTGGTGATGATGCCAGTGATGTGATGATGATGATGATGGTGCAATGGTGGTAGCAGTGATTTAACTCGTGGTGATGTTGATGTCACCGACGCGACACAGCAAGGTTGGTGATGCTCGTCATGTAAATTGGTGGTGGCGGTGGTTGTGATGCTCGTGATGGTTGATGCTCGTGATGATGATGATGATATCAGCGTGAGGACCGATGGAAGGTGAGCCGGGATGACACCCCCCCCCACCACCTCCAAGCTAAGAGAGCTGTTGGGGGGGGGGGGGTCATTGTTGCAAACCGCAGCAGGGATTTCTCGCCCCATTTTTGTGTGCGGTGTGGCGTTAGTTATTTGGTGGTGATGGTGATGATGGTGGTGGTGGTCGCGTTAGTAATGTGGTGGTGTGGTGGTGATGATGGTCTGATGATGGTGGTGATGATGATGGTGGTGGTGCTGGTCACGTTAGTAATGTGGTGATGATGATGGTGGTGGTCGTGGTGGTGATGATGGTGTGATGATGATGATGGTGTGATGATGATGGTGGTGGTGCATTTCTCGCCCCATTTTTGTGTTCGTGTGGCCACCTCGCTCGCTCGCTCACTCGCCCTTTTGTGTCTCTCTCTGGGCGACGCGATGATTTCTCCTTTTTGTTTTTAATTTTCCTCCCAACATTCCCCCGCGGCGCAGAGCAAGGAGGCCACGTTTAGACTCCAGAGTCTCGCGTAGCTTTAAATAACGGGGGGGGGGGGGGGGGGGGACAGGCAAGGGAGGCCGCTGCATTCCTGGGCCATAACGGGAGCACGGCCTCGGTTCCGGGCCATGTTTGGCGAGGCCGGGCGAGGCCTCCCCCCCCCCCCCGGGGTCGGGTTACCTCCGTGGCGCGGTGCCCACGTTGGCCACCCAAGCCACTCGCCACGAACCCTACATCGCTGGCCGTGAATCGCTCGCCCACCCGCTTGTCGACCCGCTCGCCTGTCCGCTCGTCCACCCGCTCGTCCATCCGCTCGCCCACCCGCTCGCCATGAATCACCATTTACCACCACGAACCACTCACCACGCAACGAATCACTATCCACCCATCACTCATCTCTCACCACTCACTCACTAATGACTCACCAGGAACTACCAGCCACTAACCACCGGTCACCACTCACCACCACGAACCAGTCACTTATAACGAGGCACGAGTCACCACTCGCAGCCACCAACCACTCACCACCACGAACCACTCCCCGCACAACGAATCACCCACCGCCCATCACTCACCTCTCACCACTCGCTCACTAACGGCTCGCCACTCACCACCCGCCACTCGCCCAGGAGCCAACGCCTCAAACTTCTGACCACCGTGTGTGGGGAGGGGTGGTAGGGGCCACCGTCTGGTGCCACCGCTGTGTGCGCTCGCAGCTCTTCTCTTCTTCCGATGCGTAACAAGGCGTCGGAGTAACTTCTTTTCCAATCATTGCGTTGTCGTGCCAACTCAATCCGGCGCCAATGCGAGCCCTGCGACTTGAGACGATGGTGTCTCTGTCGCGAGCTACTCGGCTCACGTTGGGGCCAAACTTGTGTTTGGTGGAACAGCGACGCGGTTGCCTTTTAACGCCGTGTTAATTACAGTAATCCGAATTCAATTTTAAGAGGGGGAGGCTTCACGACCGTTGCTTAGCAACAAGTGGTACAGATCGCCTCTCTTAGCAACCTCCTGGCCCAACATCATGGCGCCACCGGTGCAGTGTTGTACGTTGAGCTGCAGCGGGACGATCATCGGCGTGGTCGTGAAAACGAAGCCCCGTGAGCCGAGAACATCCATCGCCTAGATCGCCGTACCGCGTGTATCGAGGACGATCGTGCGGCGAATCGAACGAGTCAGCAGGGTCTCACACGTCCGGCGAGCAATTGAGAAAGACGACTGCCGCGCTGATGTACAAACCCAGCGGGTTCCTCTTGTACAGCGACCCAAGCCGACAAGCTCCCAATTTATCCCCATCACAGGCGCCTTTGCCCTGGCACCTGTTCACCCGTCAGACACTCATCTTCATCACCGTCATCAGCCACGGTCCGTCCCCTGCCAGGTGAATGCCTCCCCGTGCCGTTGCCATCCCCTCGCGGACGCCACAGTCCACTTCTGCCGCGTGACGCCGATTCTCATCGCCAAGGTGACCGTCCCCTCCGGCGTGCTTCCTCCCCCGGCCTTCCGTTCCATCCGCCGGGTCTTGCCCGTTGGCCGTCTCAAACCCTTTTGGCGGTGTGTTCCCCGCGCGCAAGGCTACGTTGGGGCCGGCGGGGTCACGGCCGGTTCGCTCGCGTGAGTCGCGTCAAGAACCGTGTAACGGTGCCACCTCAAGCCCCAAGTAACGTCACCGGGTGGACGGGCGGCGGTGGGGGTGCGTGCGTAACGCGAAGTTCGCAAGGGTGAACTTTGCAACGCCGCCACGCGAACCGACGGCCAATCCCGGGGGGGTTGAGTAGGAATGAGGGTGGCAGAGCCAAGGTCCTCTGCTATTTGTCATCCGGCCACCGTTAATGAAGTGTCACGTAGTGGACATGACGGGTGATTAATGGACGAAGTGAAGGCCTTTCCCCGGCTGTTAGACCTTGCATCGGCTGGATTTCAAGGACACAAGAAAGTACAGTTCCAGAGACTCAAACGTGGAGTTCATTGGAATTGTGTAGGGTGGGAGTAGTCGGTGTTTGGAGGCCTGGCCCTCGTCAATTTACAAGAAAATAATAGCTGTTGCTAAAATAATAATCTGCAGTGATAGTATGACCCTTTTCGAGTAGAAACTTAACAAATTATTATTTTGCTGCGTAGATATAAAAGTTCATAGCGTGGCTTTCATGCAAGATGCAAACTAGGCCCAAACAATGGACACGGGTGCGATGCGCAACCTTAAGCTACGAAGCTCCACGGTAGTGGTGTGAAATCGTGGTTGGTTGACGCCTGCCTTGCCGTACACGCTAGCGCTTTGCGGCCGAGTCGCAGAAGGCCTTGCAAACCCCGGTTGGACTCGTGGTCGGCAAGATTTTTCCGTCCGTGATGCCATCCTCCTCGATGATCGTCTTGTGCGAAGGCTCGGAATCCCTTGGGGCTGCAAATTTGTGTACCGTCGTGCAACCTTCGTAGTAAGTGTACAGTCGTGCAACCTTCGTAGTAACTCATCCGCTTGCTCGAGAGAAGTCGTCTGCTTCGTACGGCCGATGTTGATGCAGAGCAGGAGCTAGAATACTTCCATTGAGGTGGTTGAGCCAGACAGTTGTGTGGGGGGGGGCAGTGGAGTGTACCACTAAAGAGGATTTGTGTCTACATCATTAGACCTCCTTTGCCAGTACCAAAATATAATAATAGGGTTTTCCCCCTTTTTTCTGGAAACAAAATGGAAAGCTTTTTACGAGGATTCATGTCTGCATTAACCACAATACTTGCAGTCAAAATGCAAACAAAGCTGTCCCTTGGTGTGGACCAATCAGTTTCAAGGACAATGCATATATTACCATAGTGTGTTTTTGTTTGCATTTTGACTGCAAGTATTGTGGTTAATGCAGACATGATTCCTTGTAAAAAGGTTTCAGTTTTGTTGGCAGAAAAAAGGGGGAAAACCCTATTATTATATTGTTGTACTGGCAAAGGAGGTCTAATGATGTAGATGCTCATCACCCCGAGCCCTCGTTACTTTGATAGTGCAGCATTGTCTTTGAGCTGTACGCCTTTTGGCGTCCTCTGTTCGAGCACCAATTGGGTCGAGGCTCGAAAGAAAGCCGTCCCTTGGTGTGGACCAATCAGTTTCAAGGACAATGCCACTATATTATCATAGTGTGTTTTTTCTTTGCATTTTGACTGCAAGTATTGTGGTTAATGCAGTAACATGGATCCTTGTATAAAGGTTTCAGTTTTGTTGGCAGAAAAAAGGGGGAAAACCCCTCTTATTAGGATTTGTGTCGTGCAAATCATTTTTGAATTTGCTTCCAGAGTGTGAAGTGGTCTCTGCAACAGTTTCCTCTGGCAGAAGGCGCTCTGGAGGGCTCGACCCTTAACCAACCTTGGTTATTAGTTGTGCAGCGGTGTTTAAAAATAATGCAAAGAGGAATTTACGCTGGAAGGCAGCGTCAAATTATGCTGGCTCTCTTCAAAGGGCAGGAATACAACAAGTTTCAAGTTCATTCATTTGAAAGCAACACAACAGATTTGACCTCGAAATAACTGGCTGGTGAACTAGCCTTAAAATGATGCGGATAAGCAACTAGCTTGGAGCATGCTAATCCGCAAACACAAATACCGCACCGGCTTTATGGCGAGCGTGCTGATGCAACGAAAATTGCAACTTAACCAACATCTATCCCAGCCGCACGCTTATCCAGTAAGAGCTAATAAGCTGTGGTCTTTAGGCCGTCTCTTTATAGCTCGGCCTACGGAAGTTAATTAATACTCCGTGCTTAATATGACTTGGCTTAACGACAAAATATTAAACACAGTCGGGAGGATATGCACGCACGATGCCATATTTAAGTATTACACATTCGGTTATCTCGCAAAATATTCACGTTGGCATGTCTGTCGCGGCAAATGAATAATCACTCGGCACAAAGGAACCGCATTGCATTTCATGAAATAATTTATTCGCACATTTAACCTCTTCCCCCGAAGTACATTCACGCTTGTAATGACATCGCAAGTCTCGAAATACACCGATAGCATCAAAGGGCCCTCTCCCGTCGACTAGGGAAACCGCACGTGCGTTTGTGGCGAGACCATAACACGTTCGTACCTGCGCACCGCTGCCAATGCAATAGCCCAATTTTTCTCCGTGCGCACTGTTGCGGCAATTTTCGTTGGCGTAACGGTCCTTTCATTCTCTGATGGTGCATTGTCTTTGAGTTGTGCGCCTTTTGGCGTCATCTGGTCCAACCCATGTGAGACTAGGCTCTAAGGAAAGCTGTCTCGGGTGTCGACCAATCAACTTCAAGGACAGTGCATACATTATCAGAGTTATGTTTTTTGTTTGCATTATGACTTCAGGTATTGTGGTCTATGCAAACATGACTCCTTGTAAAAACAAGGTGTCAGTTTTGTTGCCAGATAGAAGGGTAAAAAACCAATTATCATATTTTTACTGGCAAATGAGGTTCCAATGGTGTAACGGTCCTTGTCGCGAATCAGGAAGCATGAAGGTGACGCACCGTCCAGCGTTAAGTAAATTGCCACTTGACCGCCCCGTGTCCACAAGCCCGTCCACGAGAGTGAAGGTTTTTTTTCTCCACCACAGCAATCGCTGTTTTGTTGAGACATCCACATTCCAGTTTTAACCTCTTGTGCCAAGACCAATACCCGCCATTCGCCACTAAGTGACAGTGCCGTCACCATGGCGCTTGTGCCAGGCCAGGTGCACTTTGAGGCTACCACGTGAAGTGTCGAAGGCTCGCTGACAGGAGGTCTCGGGACAGACCCAGCTGGTGCCATGGTTTGGCTGACTGAGATGACCGGTAGATGCATCAGCTGTACCCCCATACTGTGCCAACCTGCGGTGTTTTATCCGCCCGGCACTCCGCTCGTTGTTGCGAGCGTTCGCTCCTCTGCCCTCCATTGTTGCTGTAACCTCTTGTGCACACATCTTAATACAAGCATATACTCGACACCACTTAGATTGCATTGTCATATTACAATTCCAAAAAGGCCATCATCATCATCATACTCCAACCCTGCCCCTTCCCCCATTGGCGTAATCCCCTCGGCACTCAACCCGGGACACGACTCGCTAGACGCCGCTGGCTTGACACTCGTTTGAGGCTCGCCGAACACTCCCCACGCTCACTTGACACCAGGTGCGAGGTATGCGTTCGCCTCACCCTCACCGACACTCAACTTGGCCCCCTCGCCAGCTCACCGGACAGCAGAGGTCGCAAACGGGTTTTGATTCCTTACCCGTACCCGGCCGGGTACGGGTAGGGTACGGGTATCGGGTACCTGATTGCGACCTCTGGGATGAAGCCATGTTGCAGGCGCGGGTGGGTTGATTCTAGGAACTTGAATTGTGAGAAGAGACAAGACGTTGGGAAATGAGTGACAAACGGTTACTCACCGGTGACTCACTGCCTACCCGTACCCGGCCGCACCAGGGTCGCAAACGGTTACCCGTACCCGGCCGGGTACGGGTAGCCGGGTATCGGGTAGGGTACGGGTATCGGGTACCCGGTTGCGACCTCTGCCGGACAGCCCCCGGACCCTCACCAGACGCTCGCCAGCCATCCGTATCCGTGAAGCGGTCATCTTCCAGTTGCCGTAAAGGCACAAAAAAGTGCAGCGCCACATCTTATCCAATCAGGCCGTGCACCGATCATTGTTAATTCGAATTTGTCCGTTGACTTTTTGCGACCGAGGTAACAAAAAAGATTGTAAGGTGCGCTCGCGTGTGTCACATTCATTCCCGTAGGTTTGTCGTTTCCCAGTCCCTCCGAGGCACTCCTGTACAAAGACAATTGCCGAAGTACTTGATGTTATCTTAGGACTGACAGATGCTAAATGCGAATCTTATTTGGAATGTCCTGTACCTGCACCAGAGCAGATAAAGCGTAGATCGTCAGCGCGGGACCAATCCTTTGAAAACTGACGTAGGGCTCCCTAAACCTTTCTCCCGTTCGCCTGGCGAAATGATGCCTGGCAATTTATTCACTGATCCCGCATTGACCGGCGTGGTGAAGTATACTAAAATAATGGCTTGATGACAGATGGCGCGGCGCGTAAGGAAGCATTCATCGTGCAGTGCGTTGACAAAAAAAGTTGCTGTAAATGATTGCTTTCGGATCTTTAACGCGTAGACTTTAGCGACCAGTGTGATTCGCGTTTGATTTGTGGGCGTGATCGCGTGAGCGCAAATGTGTGTTGTGCACCCTCCTCCGCCCGACACATTCAGCAAAGAAGGTTGTCGCGCGATGAACAAACGTGGGCGATTTATTCTTGCTTTAGCACACCGGTGTGTTTGTTGGAGAGCCATCTGCACACATTTAACAATCGAGTTCGATGTTTCGCTGGTCGTTACAGCCAGCATCGGCAAGGCAGTTGCACCTCCGAAAATCGATGATGAATCTTTCCAGAACCATTTCTGTCCTCTCGAGAAGCGACGTGCTCTGGTAGTTGTTAGTTTTGATCATTTTTTTCTAGTGGGTTTTTAAATTTACATTTCTTTTTTTTTGTCTCAGGCTGCTGCTACACAATCTGTGTCCTGTGGAAGCTGCTCATCCATTCGACTCCAAACATCGTATCTTCAACTCTCATAGCCGGGCAACGGTAAGCGTTCGCACACAATCAACAAAGATCTCCCATATAGCCTGAACAGACTTTTTGGGGCAAGTGCTGTTAGCGAGCACCTATAAAGGCCGGCACGGCACACGAGGGGGTGGGTGGCCAGCACCATGCCCGACCGCCTTTGTCTCCCTGGTGGCGATGTTTACACACCGCACCGGGTACTCATTTGAGGCTGAGTCAACACATACATAGACACATTTGTGCGTAGGCTCTTGTGGCGAGAGAACGTCTCGCAGGAGCAAGGAGGAACCACAGATGAGCAGGAAGGGCGGCGACGATTTCCCAAGCTCTGTAGTCTTCTATATATATTAAGGTGTCATTGACCAATTAATGGGTGTCTGCATGTGGGAGGAAACTGGAGCACCCTGGGAAAACCCACGCGGGTAAAGGGGGCAATAACATCCCCTCCAGATGGAACAGGTGGAGCCAGAGAAACGGGCACCTCCTCAACGCCCACCCGGGAAGGGAATTTCTCAAGTGCTGGATTACTGGCCATGTGCATAGACACCACCACCCACCACCCACCACCACCACCCACCACCACCACCCACCACCACCACGCTCCAGCTCTCGCTGATACTTGATGATGCCGATTGTAGTCACTGGGGAACAGAGGTCGCAACCGGGTACCCGATACCCGTACCCTACCCGATACCCGGCTACCCGTACCCGGCCGGGTACGGGTACCCGTTTGCGACCCTGGTGCGGCCGGGTACGGGTACGGGTAGGCCGTGAGTCACTGGTGAGTAACCGTTTGTCACTCATTTCGGGTAGGGTACGGGTACGGGTAGGATACGGGTACCTGTACCCGGCCGGGTGCGGGTACCCATTTGCGACCCTGGTGCGGCCGGGTACGGGTAAGGAATCAAAACCCGTTTGCGACCTCTGTCGGGGAAGCGTCGCACAACATTGACAATTTTGCTTGCTCCTCAACTTAAGCGTTCTTTTCCCGAAAGAACAATCGGCACATTTGTCCACGTGGCAACTCGCCTGTCTGTGTCAGGTGGTGGACGGAGCAAAGCTCCACTTCGCATGAATCCTACACGATTTAACCCGAAAGAAACGGGTTGTGAATCGTACGTATTCGTGTTCGCCGTTCTTAAGCCTTTATTGATGCCCCCGGTTTTAACCCGCGGGTTCCATGTGGTATGAACCATGGGTAGATTGGCATTTCATGTGGGCGGAGCGGTGGTGGTGCAGGGTTTAGCACACTGCACTTTGAAGCTAGAGTATCCGAATTTGGATTCCGGCCACGGCTAACATCAGTGGCAAGCGATACCTGAACCGGCTGCCCCGCCTCCCACCCACCCACCCACGCCCTCACCCACCCACCCACGCCCTCACCCACCCACCCACGCCCTCACCCACCCACCCACACCCTCACCCACCCACCCACCCACGCCCTCACCCACCCACCCACACCCTCACCCACCCACCCACGCCCTCACCCACCCACCCACGCCCTCACCCACCCACCCACCCACCCACCCACACCCACACCCTCACCCACCCACCCACCCACGCCCTCACCCTCCTCCCATGCTATGCGACCAGCGTGGTCAAATATCACGGGTTTTTATCCAGCAGTGGACTTACAGAGGGCTGTAAATTATTACGATGAAAGAAATGTCGGCGTAATCCATGTATTCATCTTCTTGGTTCTTTCGGTAAAGTCACGTAGAATGGAAATATTAAAATAATAAAAATAAAACATAATAAAATAATTCTCACGACGTTTCGGCCACAACGCAAGCAGCCGTCCTCAGGTCCTCAGGTGGAGAACAGGGCTGTCGAGAAGACAGAGTCTCTGTCTGCTTGCGTTGTGGCCGAAACGTCGTGAGAATTATTTTATTATGTTTTATTTTTATTATTTTACTATTTCCATTCTACGTGACTTTACCGAAAGAACCAAGAAGATGAATCCCTGCAGTCACGAAAGCTTTAAATCGAAATTTAATCCATGTATTCTTATATTTTACCTCTCACCATTTCGAGTCCAACTTCCCCAACCATTTCCTGACGACGGTGCGTGGATTTCCCGCGCATGTCTTGGCCTTCTGTCTCCGAGTGAGTTCAGTCGGTACCATTGTGCGGCCACCATTATAGAAGAGGATCCTTTTGCAGAGGTGAGAGAAAAACCCCCCAAAAAAGATGGGGTCGTTTTGGTCAAGACGTCCACACTCCAGCATTGTTCGCATTCTCTTGTGCGCACATCTTTGCACGAGCGTGTGTTTTACACATCGTGGAAAGCAATCACTACATTGTATTATGACATTTACAAAAATGCCATCATCATCATCGTCGTATTCCACCCCTGCCCCTTTGCACATTGGCCACAAGGAAGGAGCATGTCTAACAAGCATTGTGACATTGAACTCTTTGCAGGCTGAATTGCTTCTAAATCAGGGTGGCTAGGAGATGTTAACTACCTCGCCCGGTATGCAGGAGGTCGTGGGTTTGATCCCGACTCTGACAGATTCCAAGAACACAGGATGAGATGTTACTATCCTTTGTGCAAGCACTTCCAAGAGTTCATGAACAGTGAGCCTGGTGAAATTTGGGGAGCGCATCGTCAGTAGTGAACCTTTGGTTCCTAGGGTGTTTCGGCCTTTCGCACTATACACCCTCCCCAAAGGCGGCCAGCGACAGGGTGATCAATCCTACGCTTGCGTCCCATTCCCAATTAGTCATAGGAGTTGCCTTGTTGTTGATAGCCAACATCCCGTTGGACACATGTATATTTGGACTTTACACGTTCTCCCCGTTGGTCGCGTGGATTTTTCTCCGGGTCCTCAGGTTTGTCCCTCCACATTTAGAATCGGCGTGCGTCTGGAGTATTTGGCTGCTATAAATTTCCGCACAATGATGAGCCACTTTTTGTTGTCATTTGTGGCCAGGTCGCTTTTTAAAAACAGCGATATAGCTCAGTGGGCCATACCTAGTAAAATTGAAAATAGTTTATAGTTTCATAGCTTAATATTCCAAATTCTACAAATTCGGTCAAATTTCGTGACTTAGGCTGTTTCTGGCAGACTTACAGATGTTGCACTGTGTTTAATTTACAACGTTTTTCGTTCCATGCTTACATCATTTTACGTTTATACCACAGGCAGGCGTCACTCGCACCAAAGCGTGCTCGTTTGACAACATGGTTCACGTATTTCTTACCGATGATGCAAGGTGGTTATTTTTTCTCATTTTGTGTGAACGGGCGTTTGTTTTACGTCCTGTGAAATGTCACTTAAATAAATCCGCCGTTATTTTGTCACGTCAAAAAAACCATGTGCCTTGTAGTTTCGCTTTATCCGTTGCGTCAACAAGCGCTGCAAGTGGGAGACGATTCAGTAAACAAACTTCGTGGGCCCGCTGAGCGTCTCGTGGTGTACACGCAAACTCTCTCCCCCCTGTGTGTGTGTGTGTCTCCACGCACGAGATGACGCATAAGCAGGGTCTAGTACTCATACGGGTTACTAAATTGGGATTGTGAATAGCAAGCGTCGCCCGCCCGCCCGCCTCAAAGTTCAAAGTTCATTTATTAGGTATAGCCCTGTGAGCCATTCGGCTCTTGAATCGGGTGCAACCGCAACAAACAAAAAACAAAAACATGAACAAAAACATCTTAAAGTGACTATGTGCAAACAGAAAATCCAAGAAAAGACAGCAAAATATTGCAGAAAAATCACCGTACACCAACCCTGTGCAATATCCCAGTGGGATGCAAGTCAAACAACAACAACAACCACAAGACAACTTAGATTAAGGCCATCAGTCTAACTCTGTACTACAACAAACAAACATGGCCAAACCAATACACTTTTCGAAAATCACCAAAATAAAGCCATAAAAGCAATTAAACAGTGGTCATAGGAACTGTGACCGAATTTTCACAATAAACGACGTAAACAACATGTACTACCAAACTCTGTAGCCATAGCTGGCTGCATGAGTCACTCCACAACAGTAGGAGCATCAGTCGGAGTATCAACATTTTTCAATGCACCTTCCCTCATTGGCAGACCAATGCCCCGTGTCACTATCGCAAAAGACCCGTCCCCGGCTTCTTGGGTTCTCGGCTGTTTCGACGAGATAAACTTCAAACTAAACTTCGTCTGCTTCTGTGCACACGTCCCCTGCCTCCCTCCCTCTCTGCCATGTCCCTCGCCATTTGTCGTTACCACACTTCTCACGCAAGTCTCGGCACATGGGTCTCTTTTAGCCCAGTTTTTTTGTGGGGGTCATCGCTGTCGACCCCTGAATGCGTGGGGGGGCAATCATCGTTGGCTTCTTTTTTTTTATTATTCATTTGTCGGGATGCGAGACGCCAATGAACTTTCTATCCCCCTGCGCGTCGCACGGTTTATGAAAGGATTATTGAGCGGGTGGAGGAGTTCCTATATCTGGGCGGCTAACTAATGGCTCTCAAATTTCCGTGGAGGTCTATATATGTGTCCGAGAGGCCGTGGCGCCTTTAAATTAGCATCAGAAGACAGGGTGGTAGCTTCCTCGTTTGTCACTCGACCCAAAGCTGTGGCCATTCCCAACAACAGCCAATCCGTTGCTCATGCATGCATGCTTGTGACACGCATATATTTTGTCACCTTCGTATGTTGAGATGGGTGTGCTGCTACTTGATCTATACTTGGCCTCTCCAACCCGTGGATGGGTTTCTCATGCAGATGAGTCTGCGGTGGCTGCGTCATGCAGTCGGCACGCACAGAGCCACCCTGGGCCCTAGACTCTGGTAGTTTTTTTTTTAGGTCGGTTGGGTTGAAGGTCGTCCGTCGAAGTGGGGCATGTCATTGTCTAGCGAAGTGCTTTCCTGATGCAGCTGTTGCTGATTGAACTTGGGTCCAACTGATAGCACTGGTTTTAAATGTTAACCCGATTCAGGATGTTTGTGAACTATGCCATTGGTTTATTCATCATCATCGTCGTCGTCATCGTCAACCGTGTTCAAACCAATGTTGGTGAATGTCTCCCACAAGTCGTTGGCACTCACCACTTTCACGCGATGCCACCACAGTCCATCACGCTGCCGCACGTGAGCTAATCCCATCGCTCCGTCTCTCTTCCTGTGCTCCGTACCTTTAGGATGAGTTCCCTCCCCTGGCTACCACTCCACCGTGAGGCTTTTGTCCGTCGGTCATCGACCTCTCCCGCAGTAGCCTCCTCTCCTTGCCACGCTCAACAGCCACTACGACGTCTGGTTTGTGTTTGCTCTCCGGATACGCGCGCGTTCCTCGTGTCTCTCGGTATAATTTACGGACTACGTCTCTCCACATCTCTGTGCACTTTTCAGCTTTAGTTCCACGTTCTTTTCTTCAATTATCAGCATTTCAAATCCACAAGTCATGCATCAGCAGCTCTCCCACTAGATTTGTTTCACCTGATGACGATTGCTTTTGTTGCGATGGAAACGTCGTGATATTTTTTTTGTTTTTTTTTTCTCTACGTGGCTTTACCGAAAGACCCAAAGAATATAAGTCATGACAGTTTAGTAAGCACTCATTTACAACGACAAAAAGTCCCCTTTTTGGCACATTGGTGGCATGTTACATTTCACTCTCAAATCATATTTTCCAAAAGCACTCCAACCTGCCCGCACTACTTCACGTCAATATTTGTTCCCGGTCCGCTGTCAATAATCCCCCCAGACATGCGTACAGTACTCCAGTCGCTCTTCCCAGTTACGTCCCACCAATCATTATCTTTTTCGGTTGTGCCGTGGTGGCGAGATGTTAGCTACCTTGCCTGGTATGCAGGAGATCGTGGGTTTCAATCCAGACCCTGACGCCTGCTGTATATTTGGAGTTTGCATTTTTTTCCCCGTGGTCGCGTGGATTTTTCTCCGGGTCCTCCACATTCAGAAACATGCGTTTAGAGTATTTGGCTGCTGTAAATATTCCGCATGATAACGTTAAATGTTCACTTCGTTGAGCTATAATTTGTGGCCAGGTCGCTTCTGAAAAAGAACTATAAAGCTCGGTGGGCCTTACCTGGTCAAATAAAAAAACGTTTTACTTTAGAGGTGCCATGCCCTGGCTTGCCAGGAGAAGGCAGTACAGCAATTGGACTGATTTTCATTTGTTTCCATCTGTACGGGGATAGAGTGTTGGCCACTCGTATATGTGTGGGTTTCCTCCAGGTACAGCGGTTTCCTCCTACATGTGTGACTCATTCAACGGCTGAAAACAGAATATCCTTTACACCAACAATATAGCAGGCACAGCTGTTAACCCATACGGTTTACCCCGTATCCTTGCACAGGGAAATTGAGTTTTCAGGTCCATACGGCGTACAGCCGTTTCAATACGGGCAAAACAAAAATGTTTGTCTATTTTTTTGTGTTTCTCCGTTGCGATGTGACTTTGTAGGACGAACGCTGAGATTTATAAGGGCACGGGGTGACCAATAAGCTCTGAGTTGGTCTGTAATAAGGTAGGCAGCACTGATAAGGGTTTGACAGGTTTGTAGGAGGTGTTAACAAGATATTCAGACATCAAAATAGACACCTACTGCAAGGTTTCAAGTCGACAATATCCACACGTACTTGCGGCAAAACGTGCCAGCAAACGTGCTTTGATGATAGAGTGGTGCATTGTCCTTGAAACTCATTTGCCTACACACGAGACACAGCATCCTTCTTCGTGGCCTCGTCTCACCGGCGTTAGACCAGAGTACAACGCCACAAGGCGACGCGGCACAAAGGAGATGCAAATACGCAAGCGTTAAAAGCTCGGGGTGAAGCAGTTCCATCTACGGAGGGGGGGAGGGCCCTTTTAAAAAGCCTCACTGTGGCAGGACCCTGCTTGAAAAAAACGTAACCGGACACGGTTATGGCTTTTCGTGGATAAATAAGTTTAAGCATCGATCTTCTAAGTTATATTTCAATCGCGGCAATTCTGAAGCCGCCAGTGAGGGAGGAGGCTGTGTCGGTCAGAATTTCGATCGATATATTGGCCACGTTACGTACAAATCATATCCGTGTAAACGTGACAATCTTGTCGGGTGGCGATGAGGGTTGGTGACAATACTTCTTGGCATGAAACCACTGGAGTGGCCTAGCCCAAAAAAACCGGCTGGACTCATTGTTGCCCATGCTTTGTGCGTTCGTCATTTGGCTCCATTGCCTAACTTAGCATCCTGCTTTCTTAACTTCTTCACAATTTGCTGCAGTTCAGAAGCTTTGGTTGATATAATGGCAGTGGTTACCTTCTCAGGAGACAATCATATTCAGCCTGCTCCTCACCTGAAACGAATAATTTGTTTAGTGGGGTATATATGAATATTCTTTGCTGTAGAAATCTGCGTACAATTTCTCCACTAGTTGTATGCGTCTCTCACTCTGTAATATGTTATTTTGCTCTCTAGGGGCAACACATTGTAATCTTACAGCCATTACATTTAGTTTTGCTGCCTTAATGCTCCCATTACTTATGATGCTTTTCATTTTTATCTATATGTAGCGTCGTCGCTCATGCAAATTGCATCTCTCACAATCACCGAGGAACCACAAAGCCGGAAAGCAACGACAGCAGCAGCAGCCTACAGGCGGTGAGGAGCCAACGCTACCAATAGTGGCCCAACATCTGGGGTCCTCTATGCATTAAGATGTTTCCAGCCAATTAATCGACGTTGGTACTACGTGTTGGGTGGAAACCCCCGAGCACCCGGAGAAACCCCCACACGTGCGAGGGGGCAACGCTCGATGCCACACAGAAGGGACAGACGGGAACACATTCCTGCGGAGGGAGCTGGTAGGAACGTTGGGTTGCTCGGTCAATGGCCAGGGTCAACGGCGGCGTGGTGTATTCCGCAAATATGGCCGACTGTGAGTGCGGGCACAAGCCGGCGTGAGTAGGTTAAACGTTGAGTTTTATAAGGGCACCACAGGGTGACCAGCCCCTCCCCACCCAGCCCCACCCTTCCACCCCCCACCCTGCCCCACCCAGCCCCTCCCCACCCTCCCCACACAGCCCCTCCCCACCCTCCCCTCCACACCCTCCCCTCCACACCCAGCCCCACCCTCCCCACCAGCCCCTCCCCACCCTCCCCTCCCCACCCAGCCCCTCCCTGCACGACTGACACAATAATCCCCTGTGGGCTGGTGTAACCAGGTGGTTCCTACCAGTTGGCACTTTGCTGTGCTGCCTTCTCCTGGCGAGTCGTGGTAGGGCACTTCACCGACGCCCAACGGGAAGGGAGTTTCGTAACATTCGTGCGGTGTGCCACCAACCCTAATTGTGCGACGATTTGATTTTCGTGCCACGTTCAAGAGTTTCATTCCCTGGTCCTTTTCTCAACACTTTCTGGTATTCAACACTTTCTGGTATTCTGTTTACGTTCGACGTGTGCATTCCTCGCGCGCTGCGACCAAGTTTCCATCGCCCCCGATACGCGTCAACTCGCGGACGTGATTTTCCATTTTTTTTTTTAAAGGCTGCTGCTTCGACGCTCGACTTTGTGTTGTTGTTGTTGTTGCCTCCTGTAATCTCGGTGCCGCTTGTGCGTTTTCATCTCGCTTCACACTCCTCCTCTTCTTCTGCAGCGTCGCTCATTGTGGCCCCATTCGCTTGCCCATTCCGCCAGCCGCGCTGAGGAGCCGCGGGCACTCTCGCGGTTTCACGACGGGCATGCAAATGAGCGCTCGCTTTGTGCGCAATGGACGGCCCAAGTAAACTACGATCCACTCCGTTTTTTTATTTCCCCCACACCCCTCCCTCCCCTCCCCCACCTCGATTATTACACTGGTCAACACACTTTTTCTGGCATAAGGTATTCCAACGGTTTTAAGGTAATTTTGGGGTGCTGATTCCAAATCTGGCATCAGTTTTTGTCTATCACATCAGGTTTTTGAGATATCGAATATTGCATTTTCAATAAAAACTGCAGAAGAAACATATTAAATAAATGTGGATATCTACATAAAATGATATAAACACACTATCCTAAAAATACAGCACCATATTTTAACACTAAAGCAGTCACCGACTCGCAACAACTTGCAATCATAAGAGTTAATTTCGGGTAAAATCAATGAAAATGGGGTATGCCGATAGCATAAAAATGAGATGTGATAGAGCAAATCTGAGATCAGATTTGGAATCAGCACCCTGAAATTAGTCTAAAACAGCTGCAAAAGTCCAGGCCAGAATTTTTTGTTTTTTTTTGTTGACCAGTGTTATCGAAGGAGTTGGCGAGCGCAGGCCCCGAAGACGCGAGATGGCGATGCGACGGGCAAAATAATCAGCGCTTGTTCAGGAATGTTGTGATGGGTAAGACGAGAGTTGATACGTCTCTTGAATGGAGCTGGGGGTTATTATTAGTAGGAGTTTGGGGGGAAAGAGACGATGGGAGGGAATTCCAAAGTTGAGCCGTGCCGGGGGGGGGGGGCGGGCGTTGGGAGAGGCAGAAAGAGAAGTGGTGTGACCTGCGGTGTGGTGAGTGGGTGAGTGGTGGGTGAGTGGGTGAGTGGTGGGTGGGTGAGTGGTGGGTGGGTGAGTGAGTTGTGACCTGCGGTGTGGTGGGTGGGTGGGTGAGTGAGTGGGTGGGTGAGTGGGTGAGTGGTGGGTGGGTGAGTGGTGGGTGGGTGAGTGGTGGGTGGGTGAGTGAGTTGTGACCTGCGGTGTGGTGAGTGGGTGAGTGAGTGAGTGGGTGGGTAAGTGGGTGAGTGGTGGGTGGGTGAGTGGGTAAGTGGGTGAGTTGTTGTAACCTGCGGTGTGGTGAGTGGGTGAGTTGTGAGTGGGTGAGTGGTGGTGAGTGGTGAGTGGGTGAGTGAGTTGGTGTAACCTGCGGTGTGGTGAGTGGGTGAGTGGGTGAGTGGTGGTGAGTGGTGAGTGGGTGAGTGAGTTGGTGTAACCTGCGGTGTGGTGAGTGGGTGAGTGGATGAGTGGTGGGAGGGTGAGTGGGTAAGTGGGTGAGTTGGTGTAACCTGCAGTGTGGTGGTGGTTGAACACAACGTGCAGGATGAGACGCCACAGTCCGTGTCTGGTAGTCTGAGCCCTCAACATGGGTGGAGGAATCAACGAGTGAAGTTGACGAAAACAGTAACCATGGTAGTAGTAGCGGTAGTCGAGTGACATGGAGGCGACTGGCCAATGGTGAATTAGTGCTGGATCATCAATCGAAACTCATTCGCATTCTACACCCGTCATTCTTTTTTTTACGTTCCACTTTCGTTTTTGCTCAAAATCTGTTTTCTCACACAGAACTTGGCGTTAGAACTCACACAGTGAATATGCCTTTTGTACGTGTGTATTTATGTTGCACTTCTTTCACACCGTACGTAGCCAACCGTGATAATCGGAGGTGCCTTTACCTCCGTAATATGCATCATTCAATTCCCCGGTGTTTGTGCTTTGTACAGACTCTCGTACCATTTTTGTAATGAGCGTGAGCCTCTCTCTGAACAAGAGTTGTCAACCACTGGCCCAAAGGCCCCGGATTGTTGCACCCAGCAACAATCCGCAACCATTAACGTTGAAATAGATGATGAATTGTAAATATTGCGGGTTTAACTCTCCAACACACCACTGTTATGCTGGAC
This sequence comes from Lampetra fluviatilis, assembly GCF_964198595.1. Classification (NCBI taxonomy): domain Eukaryota; kingdom Metazoa; phylum Chordata; class Hyperoartia; order Petromyzontiformes; family Petromyzontidae; genus Lampetra; species Lampetra fluviatilis. The sequence goes on along the minus strand of NC_136318.1, from coordinate 2,462,880 downwards.
TAAGTAACGAATTGGTGCGTTTTTTTTACGTAACAAACCTTACTAATTGGCTGTGACGCGTGGTGACTGGGTTTAAGGACGCATCTATTTACGTGATCTAACCCCAAACCTCTTATGGAGATGATGCTGATTTGTGTCACGTTGTCGACTCGTGCGTTTGACGCTCTTATGCCGGTACCCAACGTTTAGCGTGAAAAATAAAAACCCCGGGGGTGGCTTTCAGCGGAACCTGGCGGAGCGATGAAACAGCACTGCCGGGTTTCTGGGTTTGAATCCAGGCAGGCACACCGGCGATTATTAAACTCAAGTCTAGCGTGAGCCTCGGCCTTTATAAGTCACCGGTGACGACAGAGAATAAGGAGTATTAAAATGAAATATTTCACTCGATTTCACTTAATCCTGTGGCAGAGTGCGCGGCGAAAGTGCAAACCCCAAATGTGGAACGGAGTAAAAAAGGAAGCGGGTTTTTAATCGATGTTTGTGGTGGTGCCTTGCCGTTCCGAAATATCCGAATCAATTCTTCCTCTCTCGGCCACGCTGCCAAGAGCACAAATGGAATAAATCTGGGGGGGAAAGGACGAAACAAAGTTTAAAAAAATTAATAAAAAACCCAAGCCTTGGCATGGCCTGCACGCTCAGCCGAATTAGTGTAATATTGGTTCTAGTTTCCCTATCATTGCCAGGTTCTTCTCCTGTACGTTCAGGGGAGCCGTCATATATTCGTGTCGATGTCAGCAGGGAGACTTTGCCTCTTGGCCAAAAAACCGTGACCGTGACGGGTCCCGTCGTTGACGATCGTGGCGCGTGGCGCTCAGCTCTTGGCCACACGTGATGGCCGTGGCGTTGAGGATCGTGGCGCGTGCCATACAGCAGCTTCCGTGTATTCGTGGTTAGGCTGCAGTGTCACTCCATTGGTCTTGGTAGCACACGAGTGTCATTGGAATATAATTTTTGTAAACGTGTCCGATTGATTATTCACTTTAACTACATTGGCTCGATGCGCCATGCTAAATTATACGCACGTAATGGCGCTTTGCCAAAATCTACGAAGAACTTTTTTGAAATGTCACCCTCCTGGATGTGCTCGGGCGCGTCTTAAAAAACCCCGCGTGTGTGCGTTCTCTTCTCTTTCACAGGATCTTTTGCACGCTCAAGTAACCGCGGCAGAGTTCTCTGACGCCCATCGGCCAAAGCAACACATTTACGTTTTGGATTTTTTATATTTTTTATACGTGAAATTTTAACAACAAAAAACCCATTTTAAAATCTTGCCATGTGCCATCACACACGCCTTCCAGTGACGAATTTCAACTCCCCCAAGTTGCCGAGGCAGTGCGTTCGCTCCCCGCCCGCCGTCCAAATTGTGCTCCTCCTGCTGCCGCTCGTGCTAGCCATGCTCGGCGCGAGCCCCGGCTTTCCCAACGCCGACGCCGCCGCCGCCACCGGCGACGATGAACACGTCCGCTTGGTTGGGCAGGAGGGCGTGCCACACATCGAGGCGTCCCTGCACTTCGGCTACCCCGCCTCGGAGTCCGGGCGCCCGGCTTACGAGGGGAAGAGGCCGTGGCAAGCCTCCGACGTGGTGGCGACCGTGGGTCACGCATTCCAGCTGCCGATCCCACTCGACGGTGGCCCGGGCCGTTGCACTAATGTAAGTATGATGCGCTTGATAATTCACTGGTCAACACACTTTTTTCTGGCATGCAAATGAGCGCTCGCTTTGTGCGCAATGGACGGCCCAAGTAAACTACGATCCACTCCGTTTTTTTTATTTCCCCCACACCCCCCCCCCCCCCACCTCGATTATTACACTGGTCAACACACTTTTTTCTGGCATAAGGTATTCCAACGGTTTTAAGGTAATTTTGGGGTGCTGATTCCAAATATTGCATTTTCGATAAAAACTGCAGAAGAAAAATATTGTATAAATGTGGATATCTACATAAAATGATATTATAAACACACACTATCCTAAAAATACAGCACCATATTTTAACACTAAAGCAGTCACTGACTCGCAACAACTTGCAATCATAAGTGACAGAGTTAATTTCGGGTAAAATCAATGAAAATGGGGAATGCCGATAGCATAAAAATGAGATGTGATAGAGCAAATCTGAGATCAGATTTGGAATCAGCACCCTGAAATTAGTCTAAAACAGCTGCAAAAGTCCAGGCCAGAAAAAATGTTTTTTTTGTTGACCAGTGTAATTCTCATAACGTCATAATAGCCATAGCGTTTTCAATACGTTGGTGACTCAGAAGCAGAGGTCGCAACCGGGTACCCGATACCTGTACCCTACCCGATACCCGGCTACCCGTACCCGGCCAGGTACGGGTACGGGTACCCATTTGCGACCCTAGTGCGGCCGGGTACCCGGGTACGGGTAGGCCGTGAGTCACTGGTGAGTAACCGTCTGTCACTCATTTCGGGTAGGGTACGGATAGGGAACGGGTACCCATTTGCGACCCTGGTGCGGCCGGGTACGGGTACGGGTAAGGAATCAAAACCCGTTTGCGACCTCTGCTCAGAAGCGCCTTGTGTCGCAAGCTCGCGTCAAACATTGCAAGGGCAAGCCCGGTGACAGCTGTCCCCCTGTGCGGAAAATGGTGAGCTGGCACCGGCCTGCTGATGAGCATTAGTGGGGGGGGGGGGGTGGCGATGAGGGCGGTGATCGCAGCGTGCTTTCCCAATTGAGTGATTTGCGAGCAATTTGTCAAATCTGGAAAGTTTGTGGACCACGATGCCGGCACACAATGGGCCTTCTCGTTTTGAATTTACAACCAGGATCTTTAAAATCTTTAATCTCCACTGCGAAGCAATTGGCGCCCGTTTGCGGTAAATACGCCCGCAGCGGTGACTAATGTATCCGTGGTTCGTTTAACTTTTCAACGCAACGTTTAACTTGTACGCTCACACTATAGATTCCATCCGCTCAGTTATATAACATTGCCAATATCCTAGATTTTTGCTTTTTAAATGTGTTTAGATATGGCTTTTTAACATTATTGTTAATCTGCTTTATTTAGCAGATTAACAAAAATTCACCACAGTGGTGACATGTTAACTACCTTGTCTGATGTACAGGAGGTCGTGGGTTCGATCCCAACCCTGACGCCTGTATATTTGGAGTCTGCATGTTTCTCTCTCCCCATTGTCATGTGGATTTTTCTCCGGGTCCTCTGGTTTTTCCCTCCACATTTATAATCAACATCACCTGCTTAGAATATTTGCCTGCTATACATTTCTACATGTGATAATCCACTTCTCGTTGAGCTATCATTTGTGGCCAGGTCGCTTCTAAAAAAATAGTTTAGTTTTTAGTGGATATTTTTTTGTGCTTCAGGAACTCCTTGCACTATATTATCCAGCAGCATTCATTTTAGTAACAAACTCTTGACCGCATATGACCTTCTGGGCCTTATTATCAGTCAGACATGATTTAAAAAAAAACAACAACAACATATTGCGTGGGTGCAGGATGCTTCTTGTGAGGGCACAGAATCTCCAGGGGACCCGTTCGAACGCCAACCGCAGTGTTCCATAAAAACCTCGTGAATGTTGACCCACGCTGACCACCGCTGACCTCTGCTGACCCACGCTGACCCACGCTCACCCACGCTGACCCACGCTCACCCACGCTGACCACCGCTGACCCACACTGACCCACTGCTGACCACCGCTGACCTCTGCTGACCAATGCTGATCCACCGCTGACCCACCTCGGAACCACCGCTGACCCACACTGACCCACCGCCCACCACCGCTGACCCACGCTGACCCACGCTGACCCACCGCTCACCAGCGCGCCGCCACGTTCTCCCCGCGCGCCCGCCGTGCGGTTTGTTTTTTATCAGCGTGCGCCGCGGTTCCGTGCAAGGTGCGCAGAGAAATTAAAACGCTTCCCCAAGGTGCGCTGCTCGAATGATAAAAAAAACAAAAAGTTCCGGAAACGATCTTTACACATTCTTCTTTTTTTTCCCGCCGCATGTCTGCAGGTGACGGAAGAAGGGAAGAAATCTCTGCCCGACTGGTTGTCTTGGAACGCCGAACTCAACACGCTGTTCGGCCTTCCCCTTGAAGCCAACACTGGCCTTTACTTCATCGCGATCTCGCATCCCTCCCCCAACGGAGACGTCCACAGGAAGGAGATGTTTCCGCTGCACGTTGTCTCCGAGCAGTCCAACAGTCGGGTGACCGACAAGCTGCCCTCCTTCCCTGGCAGCGCGGACGGAGGATGTGGTCCCGAGGAAGCCGTCACCGTCTTAACAATCATCATAGACGCCGACCTGACAAAGATGAACCCGGGCCAGCGACTTCAGCTGTTGAAAAAGATGGAGGCGTTCTCCGACGTCAAAGTGGACAAGATTAAATTGATGCCGGTTATCAACAACAGGCTCTTTGATATGTCTGCATTCATGGCTGGCCCAGGGAATGCCAAAAAGGTGATCGAAAACGGAGCTCTCTTGTCCTGGAAATTAGGCTGCTCGTTGAACCAGTCCACCATTCCCAACATTGCGAGTGTGGAACTACCCGCAAAGGAAGGTACGATGGCGGAAAAGATTGGTTATCCTGTCTTAGGCTGGCACATCGCCAACCAAAAGGCGGTCGTGAACAAGCGGTCACGTCGGCAGCTTTACTTGACTCCAACTCCAGTTCTCGTGTTTGTTCCCGCCACCGCACGGGTGGAGCCGGTGGAGCCGCCGGTAAGAATTGTCCCTTCCCACGTGTCGCCGACATTTGGTCCAACGGACGTGACGGAGGATCCGGTCCGCTACACGGCCCCCGGACACATCGTCACACAGGTCGTGACGGTCACCCCGAGCAAAGTCCGGCCGTCCGTTTACGCAACCCCGATACTGTTTCCAATTCAGCCGACGGCGATCGACACGATCACCGTCACTGTCGGACAGTCGATACAGCCGACCGCCGCCCGTCCCGAGTACGTCGAGCCGACCGTCACGGTGGCGTCCACCGCCGACGGCGCGAAAGCGACGCCCACCGGCGCGACGGGCGGCGGTGGGAGGATTAAAACCACGACGGCGAAGCCAACCGCCGCGGTCACCAAGAAGCCTCGCACGAAGAAGCCGGTGTTGAAGTTAACCACGCCTGCTCCGACGCCGCCCATGAAAGCCACCACCACGACGGCACCCGTGGCAAAGATCACCACGAAAGCCACGACGACCACGTCTCGGACAACCACGAAAATAATTCCGGATCCAAACCGGCCACCCACGCTGAAGAACCCCATCGACAGACTCGACGTGAACATCGGAACTTACTTTGAACTTAAGATCCCTTACGACACGTTTTTTGACCACGAAGATGGCACCACCGACAGGCTGAAGTTGGTACTCTGCACCAGCAAACACGAACTCGTCAATGCGAGCTCTTGGGTGCAGTTTAACAGCACGAGTCAGGTATTGTTTGGATTGCCTCCGGACGATGAAAAGCTGATTGGTAAACACGAGTACATAATGTCGGCAATGGATAAAGGGGGGAAGATTGCGAGAGATGCCTTCGAAATAATAGTTCACAAAAAGCCAAACGATGGGCGGTCCAGTGCAAAGTTCCAAGCAAAGTTCAACAACGACTATAAGAAAGTTGCCAATGACGTGCTCATGAAAATTAAGTTGGTGAAAAAACTCGCCTATACCTTGGGCGACAAAAATGTGAGCGCTTTAACTATAGACGACATGAGAAGTGGCTCGTTCACAATCGTTTGGAATAACAATTCCCTTCCGCTGGAACCGTGCCCAGATGAGCAGATCCGTCAACTGGGGAAAAAGATCGGCACGGACGATGGGAAGCCGACCGAAAGTTTCGACGCGAACATGGGTCCAGAGTTCAAGCCGGTGTCTGTCAACGTCGTCGGCTCGGAAGATTGCGAGGGAATCAGTTTTGTGCCCGTTCGAAAAGGACCGCCTATGGATCGTCCTCAACCGACGACACCGCCACCTCTGGAGGGCCCGGAGAGAACAAGTCAGGACGATGTCTATCTTCACACCGTCATACCGGCCGTCGTAGTGGCCGCTATCCTGCTCATCGCCGGCGTCATCGCCATGATCTGCTACCGAAAAAAGAGGAAAGGAAAGCTATCCGAAGAGGACCAGGCGACCTTCATCAAGAAAGGCGTCCCCATCATCTTCGCCGACGAGCTGGACGACACGAAGCCGGCGCCGTCCTCCAGCATGCCGCTCATCTTGACGGAAGAGAAGCCCCCTCTCCCGCCGCCTGAATACCCCTGTCAGATGGCCGGCCCCGGCATGTCAGCGGCCGTGTCCGCCGCCACCGACGACTTCGTGTGCGAAAGCACGCCGCTCCGTGAGGAAGACCCCAACGCGCCGCCCTACCAGCCACCGCCGCCATTCACCAGCCCGCAAGGAGCGGGGGGCAGAGGTCAACGTCCCAAAAACATGACCCCGTACAGGTCTCCTCCGCCGTACGTGCCCCCGTAAAGTGTCCTCCCAGCCGGCCGGCCGTTGTTCCTTATTTTTAGCTTTGGTCTGCATTCAATTATAATTCGTTTAGACTGCGACGTTTGTAGGTTTTTTTTTGATGAAAATATTTTTTTTTTTTAAACAGAAACGGTTTTATTTCGCAATCGCACGTGTGTGGAGATGGTGGCGTAGGATATTTGAATGTTCTTCCCTATAGAGCGGAGCTGTGTTCAGGCGGCAGTGCTAATACCTACCTAGTCTGTCTTAATATTTTTATTTGAAGGAATAACTAAAACAGTTCTGACATTTTACTACTAAAACTTATTTTAAATATGTACAAATTTGTTGATATTTTGTCAAATAAATGAGTGGTTACTTTTTGGACATTGCGTCAATATTATAGAATCTTGAGTGTCAAAAAGGAGGGAGTTGTAATAATGTTGTGGCTATCATCTTTAGGTTTATTAAAGAAAAACAAAAGCCCACAGCACACGAACGCAAACATAACTTTCGTGAAGCCGTTTGTTCACCAGCGAGAGTGATCGGATCGTAATTTGCGAGTGGTTCTCTGAAGAAGCGATTTAATATGTACGCATGAGGTACAACGGAGTGTGTGGTACTGCATGCAGTGATTGTTGGGACAAGTGGAGGTGAAGAGAGCGAGAGAGAAAGACATAACACGGTTGTTGTGTTCTCGTAGACACTGAACAAATGGTTTGGCAAAAGCAAGCCGTGCGGCTTGGCCGTTTAACCGCCTTATGCCGTGAGGGGCATTTCACAAATTGGCGAGTATTATTTTTATTTAACAATCATCCATACCATCGACAAACCTGACATTCAGAGCATTTTTTGGTTCACACTTGTAAATGTGTGCGATTATATATTGCCATGTATATTTTGTATTAATATGCCACAAGCCTTGTATGAGAATACCAATGTGTGTCCGTTTAAGAAGGGTTTGTTGATTACACGTTGCTACGCAGGTCCTGTCGAAGTGCATTCGTGAAACCGGGCAATGTCTCTCCACATTTCCCCCCTGAGAGAATGCGCACAATCCTTGGCTTTTGTTCGACATTTTATCAACACGGAGTATATCGGCGGGTATACATCTTCGGTGGCACCCAGAACACGCAACCACTTGACGCCCGAGCATCACGACAGAGACTGAAAAGGAGCTTACCAACGTGTCCATCACATAAGCAGCTGTTTACACTTTTTGTTTTTTACAAATGTTGGCTACGTATGGTGCGAAAGAAGTTCAACGCACACGTGAAATATTACATCTCTCGCCAAACTGTTATGGCGAATGTGTCGTGTTAACCAGGTTTAACATCCCTCGCCTGGTACGCAGGAGGTCGTGGGCCCAGTCGGTCCAACCGACTCAATTCGTCGTTAGTCGCAGATCGATTTGGGAACCTCACCGAGGCGTTTTCTGAAGAGTCCCCAGTGAATCTGCTTCCGCAACGTGTTTGGAGCCACCTCTTCCAGACTCCCACCGCACTTTGCGCAACATGGGAACGTAGCGTAGACGTTGGAGCTCGGTAATTGTCTGCGCCGACAAGCGTCGGGAATTCGCCGCAGCAACTTCAAAGTGGCCCTCAAACGTCGGCACTGTGTAAAATTTCGATTTAAAGCTTCTCTCGTGACTGCAGGGATTCATCTTCTTGGTTCTTTCGGTAAAGTCACGTAGAATGGGAATAATAAAATAATAAAAATAAAACAAAATAATTCTCACCACGTTTCGGCCACAACGCAAGCAGCCGTCCTCAGGTGAAGAACAGGTCTGTCGGGAAGACAGTCTGAATGAAACACCACCAAGCTTGGCAGCGTATATTTAAGCTGGGTTGGAGGGAGAAGAGCGCCTTGACAAAAGACACTGTGGTTGATGGTCATCTATCTCCATTTGGTGGTCTGGAGAAGCTTCTAGAGTTTAAAGGCTGGGTTCAGGCGGTGCGTGACAAAAAAATCTATTAATCTCTCGCCAAACTGTTATGGCTAATGTTTCGTATTAACCAGGTTTAACATCTCGCCACGGGGGTAAGATGTTACATCTCTCGCCTGGTACGCAGGAGGTCGTGGGTTCAATCATGTCCCTTGACTACTGTGCATTTGGAGTTTGCTAATTCTCTCACCGTGGTTGCGTGGATATTTCTCCAGCTTTGCCTGCTCCCCCCCCCTCCATATTTAGAAAGTGCATCTAAACAACTTGGTTGCTACTATAAATTCCCACTTGTAATGGTGACGCTTTTAGCCACCTCGCTGAGCGATTACGTGTGGCCAGGTTGCCTCTGACGAAGAGCCGATAGCTTCGTGGGCTTTTCACTTGACAAATACATTTGTTTAGTGATTCGTTTTTCATCAATGTCACTCATTATCAGGGCTGTGACTTTTATATTTCTATATTTTTTTTTACGAGCCGATTTTCCCAGCTGGATGGCAAAACGGTCAACCTGCGTTGGACCAATTGACACTTTGTCCACTTTAAACTTTCACTTCCAATTGACACTTTAAATTGACATTTTCACATAAAATTTACACTTTCACTTGACACTTTCAATTGACATTTTCACTTGACATTTTCACTTGACACTTTGGCCAATTGACACTTTAACGAGCGTCCCTTGTGGGATCCCCTGCCAGCCCCCCGACTGGGTTGCTGGCAGACACCCGCTGGCTAAAGCCGCCAACCCATCACAGCTTCGGGGCAAGGACGAGCAGCAGCGTGGAGCCTCGTTGAGTCCTCTATGCAAGCCTCGCGCGCACTCGTCAGAAGCCGACCAATGGGAGGGGGCCTCCGGTTTCTCGCATCTGCCCACGTGCGTTGGGCCGTGACCACTTTGCTTTTCCCCTTTCCTTTCCTTCCACGCCTGTGGTGGTGGGGAACGACATCTCTCGCGGGGCCCGAAGAACGCACCACAACCATTGGAACCTCATTTGCCAGTCATCTGGTCCAACACCATGTGAGACTAGGCTCTAAGGAAAGCTGTCTCGGGTGTGGACCAATCAACTTCAAGGACAATGCACACATTATCAGAGTTGTGTTTTTTGTTTGCATTATGACTGCAGGTATTGTGGTCTATGCAAACATGACTCCTTGTAAAAAAAAAGGTGTCAGTTTTGTTGCCAGTAAGAAGGGTAAAAAACCAATTATCAACGCACCACAACTCCCTCGTGCAAACTTACCTGGGTTGGTCCTCGAGTTCGCGGTGGGAATGACCGGGTGTGGGGGGGGGTGCAATCTCCCCCCACAGCACGACCGCTGGCACTGGCGGCGACGATGGTGACGAAGTGGCCGAGTTAAAATAGGAAATGATCCTGTGAGAGAGAGATGTTTTGAGGCGGGACTTGAAGATCTCTACCAAACCGGAATCCCCTGACAGCCTTCGACAGTGAGTTCCACCATCCATGACCCCCTACCGACCTTCTTGGTTCTTTCGGTAAAGTCACGTAGAATGGAAATAATAAAATAATAAAAATTAAACAATACCTATCATTACCTTTACTGACCTACCCCGACTGACCCCACCCACCCCTAACCACATTGACCCCACCCACCCCTACCCCCATTGACCCCACCCCTACCCCCATTGACCCCACCCCTACCCCCATTGACCCCACCCACTGCCACCACCTTCTGCACACGGCCCGCACCCCCCCCCTTTCCATAGCCCTTCTGCACTCGGTCCAGCCCCCTGTCCAGAAGTCGGGGCAGGGCCTGAACAGAGAGGCGGGGGCCTGAAGAATAAGGGGCGGGGCCTAAAGGATAATGGGCGGTGCTTAAAGCGGAAAGAGGTGGAGCCTGATGAGGATGGGCGGGGCCTAGTCAGGAAGGGTTGGGGCCTACAGGTGTAAGGTGAATGTACAAGCACGTGCAGGCATGACGGCTTTGGTGCTGCAGTTGTCGATCACAGGCTGACGAGTTCAAACTTTGGGTTGACTGTCGTGCTACGATTATTGCTCCCAGTGGCAGGGGTTTATGGAGCGTGCTGCCCCCTACTGTGTCAAACAGAGATCTACATTTTGACTTAACTTTCGTGACTGCAATAATTCATATTCTTTGGTTCTTTTGGTAAAGTCACGTAGGTAGATAGAAAATAAAATTTAGAAATATTTTCTTCATTTTAATTGTTTTTTTATTGTATTTTTATTTTCTATCTACCGAAAGAACCCAGAATATAATAGGATGAGATTTGGATAAAAGGCAATTCACCAGAATGTTAAGTTTACCTGTGGGAGGGGAAATATCCACACAATCTGGGGGGGCACCAGTGGGGAGTTTAAGAACCGGGGGGGGGGGGGGGGGCTAGCGTCTCATCTGCACACCGTGTGGCCGGGGAGGGGAGGGGGGGAGGATCTCTAAAAATGTCAAAAGCAAATAGACACCAACACGCAAAACAACCGCCGTGCCATCGCACGAGAGATCGAAAATATATCGCACGATCATCATAAATCAACGTGAAGTGATACATTCCCAGCAGCGTGAGTTTGTAGACTGATCATTGTAGCATTACACATGCATTCAGTGAGTCTCCATGCAAGTCCCTGGGTCTACATGTGATTCTACGGCAGGGGTGGGGAACGTCCGGCCCGTGGGCCGTACAAGGCCCACGAAATCATTGGGCCGGCCCCGGGGTCATCGCCCAGTAAGTCCGAATGAAAGTAAAAATGCACAATAGCGAGTTCAGAGCGGGAACGCTGCGACACGGGGGACTAAGCGGGCAGCAGGCGAGGTGCCGTGCCCCATCTTCACTGACAGCTTCAAACGGAGTCACAACATTCTGCGCGCACATATCCAATGTCAGCGCAACCCACGAAATTCCAAGGCTTCCTTGGAATGCTGCATGTTGGTAGGAGATCGCGAATAGAGAATTCGTATACATTTAGTAACCCGCGGATATTAAAAACTCGCAAATCCAGAACCCGGTAATAGCGCGAAAAATTATAATACGTACGATAAACGTAATTTCATAAATAACAAGATGATATTCGTAATTTAATGAATAACAAGATGATATTCAGCGCACCCCTATCTGCGTAGTGGACTCCGTCACCCCCTTCACCCGCACGAGATGCTGAGCTTTTGCTTGGGTTGTTGCGGTTGCGTACGCTTAAGACACAGATTAATAATAATTTACTGGTAGGAACCTCCTGGTTACACCAGCCCACAAGGGATTATTGTGTCCGTCAGTCCGTCGTGCATCCAAAAATGAGAGCGGTGGGGCTGGGTGGAGAGGGGAGGGTAGGGGAGGGGCTGGGTGGTGTGGGAGGGGCTGGGTGGGGAGGGGCTGGTCACCCCGTGGTGCCCTTATAAAACTCAATGTTTAACCTACTCACGCCGGCTTGTTGACCCTGGCCATTGACCGAGCAACCCAACGTTCCTACCAGCTCCCTCCGCAGGAATGTGTTGCCGATTTTGTTTTGTTGATGTGGTCACGGTGGTGGTGGTGGTTGTCGTTGTTGAACCTTGCGGCATCGCCCCCCGGTACAGACACCGCCGCAGACGGAACGCGACAGAACATCTCACGTAGTATACAATGTATGTTTAATGCAATAGAATACCGTATATATTTATACATATCATATCTATATATTTTATACGCATACCGGCACCGTCATCAAACCCATTTAAATACTGTCCAGACACTACTCTGTTCCTCGGGGTTCCTCCACTCGCTTTAGTTTAGGGAGCGGCAGAGCTGTCGGGTGTGCAGGCGGTGCAACTGCTCTGGTGGGGGCGGGTGTGGGCGAGGGGGTGGAAATTGTATGGGAGGGCCCCATTTAACCCCTTGCACCAGAGTCCATGCCCGACCAAGATACTCTACGCTGAGACCCAGAGACCCATAGACCCGCACTGTGAGACATAGACTCGCACCGATACCCATAGACTCACACTGACAGCGATAGGCTCGCATAGAGACCCATAGACTCGCTCTGAGAGCCATCGACTCGCACTGAGAGCCATAGACTCACACCGAGACCCATAGACTCCCACTGAGAGCCATAGACGCATAGACTCGCATTGAGACCTATAGATTCATACTGAGAGCCATAGACTTGCATTGAGACCCATAGAATTGTACTGACAGCCATAGACTCGCATAGAGACCCATAGACTCACATAGAGACCCATAGACTCGCACTGAGGGCCACAGACTCGCACAGAGACCGTTTGGGTCAATACAGGGCCGCATGCCAACCAGCGATACCACTGGGCTGAGTGGGCGTAACCAGGTGCCGTAGTACGGTGGCGTCGTAGTGGAGCGCAACAATCACCGCCACAACCACCACGAACAAGCATGGCGATTCATAATCAATTCATAATCAAGGTGTTTGGGGTTAGATCGCGTGAGTATAAATGTTGTGTCGTAACCCTCCACCACCCGACACAGCCAGTGAGGTTTGTCACGTGAACAAAACGCGCCAATGAGTTACTAGTGGAGTGTTCGTGTGTAGTATATAGTGTAGAGCGTAGTGTGTAGTGTAGTGTGTAGTGTAGAGTGTAGTGTATAGTGTAGTGTATAGTGTAGTGTGTAGTGTATAGTGTAGTTTATAGTGTAGTGTATAGTGTATGTAGTGTAGTGTATAGTGTAGTGTAGAGCGTAGTGTATAGTGTAGTGTATAGTGTAGTGTATAGTGTAGTTACTACTTCAGCCCACCGGTGTGTTGGAGTGTAAATCCACAACATTCACAATCTGAGTGCCGTGACCTTTCGCTGGTAACTCCAACAACCAGCGTCATCGGGCGGTTTGCCAGAACCGTGAAGCGATGCACGGACAGAGCCAGATGAGATCGTCGCTGCGAGCCGATCAGGTGCGTATCAACATTAGCGACCGCAACTACCACAACAATACCACCACAGCAAGAACAACTACAACAACAACAATCGTGATCGCATCGTCAACAACAATAGTCACAGCTATCACGGTAATGGTAGGAGGCACGAATGTGACGCGCGAGAGTGTGGTTGGTGATGTCCATGGTGATGTGTTTGGTGATGTGTTTGGTGATGTGGTTGTTGATGTGGTTGTTGGTGGCCATGGTGATGTGGTTGGTGATGTGGTTATTTCACGAGTTCAACCATTACCATCACCTCTATCGCCATCATCGCCAATATCACCACCATCTACATCACCGCAATCACTACCACGAACATCACCACCACCAACATCACCTGCTAAAACACCACCACAACCATCGGTGTAACCACCACCATCACCTTTGCCGTCACCACCAACACCGTCACCACTATCACCATCATCACCAACATCACCACCACCACCAACATCACCTCCTCAAACGTCACCACCACCATCAGTGTCGCCACCTTCACCACCTTTGCCATCGCCACCAACACCGTCACCACCACCACCGCCGCCACCACCACCACCACCATCCTCCTCCTCTTCGTCTTCCTCGTCGACCGTCAACTGAATCTGAAACTTGGCTCGTGTCTTCTGACCGCCATTACCGCCCCCGTCGCCATCGCTGCCATCGTCATCACAGTGGGTCTTGTACCACTCCCTATTCTCCTGGAGTTGGTCCACGATGCCCTGCGCGTCGGGATACACCAGCTCGGCCCACGTCTCCCACAGCGGGTGGGCCACGTAGTCGATGAAGTAAACCTGAGAAGAGGGAAAAGAGGAGGGAGATGGGGGGTGGGCGGTTGGGGGGGGCGAGAGAATAGAAGGAATAGGAGGGGAGGCGCGGATGCGGTCCGAGACATGTCGTTTGGTTTCTCCATGAACATTGAACATAAAGCAGACATGAAACACGGTAGGACAAACACCTCAGCCGTGGCAGATCACTGTTACAATTCAGTGGGCTCACATGACATTGACTTCGCCAAGACAGAGGTTCTCTGCAAGCCATCTGGCTACCATGAGAGATTCGTTCATGAGGCGATCGACATATACAAACACAGAGACAATTTAAACCGAGAAGATGGATTCTGGCTCGGCAATCATTGGAAGGACGTAATAAACTATTTCGGATCTTAACTGATTGTGTTCACGTTTACGGTGACTTTCAGACCACAGTCCACTCACTGGCATTAACTATATATCTTTTGTATTCTCCGCAGGGAATGGAGTCTTTGCTCCGCTGCAAGTCTCCCACCACCACTCTCCCATTGACATATTTCGTTGCTTCCTCTTAGTACCTTTCACGCGACGGTCAATGGTATAGTGTATAGCAGATTGTATAATAATAAATAGTATAAAAGTGTAATGTTTAATATAATGTATAAGGTAATACAGTATCGTAATTGTATAGTGAATATACAGCAGTGTATATATATATACAGTAGGGTGGGTAGAATAATACATAGTGTAATATTACAATGTATAGTCTAAGGTATAGGGTGGTGTATAGTAATGCAGTATATAATTTAATGTTGGGTTTGTCTATGGCAGTATATAGTACGGGGTAGATCCGTGTGATGTAAGGGAAAAGTTTAGCTGGAGGCATATTATATTTTTTGCGACATAGAAGTGTAATGTATTACTTACTGTTAGTAGCTCAGCTTATTGGAGAGTATATTGAGTATATTGATGATATTGATGTAGTTTATATTTTAGTTTTTTACGTGGTGGTTTGGCTGCTACAGCTCCTTACTATTAAAATTCCTTCCCTTTATTATTGCTAACCCTACCTCTTCCCTTTGTTGCTGCTAATCCTATATAATGCACGGGCATAATATGACTTTGAGACCCCCCACCTCCTACGCATTCCACAAGTAGTGACTAATCCCATATCTGCATTTTCCATGAATATGCTAAATTTCTCTGTTGATATGCAAATTCCTTTGTCAAGGCGCTTTTCCTCCCCTAACCCAGCTTAAATATAGGCTGCCAAGCCTGGTGGTGTTCATTCAGACGCTGTCTTTCCGACAGACCTGTTCTTCACCTGAGGACGGCTGCTTGCGTTGTGGCCGAAACGTCGTGAGAATATTTACGTTATTATGTTTTATTTTAAATTTTATTATCTCCCTTCTACGTGACTTTACCGAAAGAACCAAGCAGAATCCCTGCAGTCACGAAAGCTTTAAATCAAAACTTTGTAGCTTGTCGAATTCCTCCGGTGCCAGAACATACTCCGCCGATTCCGTGGCCTCGGACCCGCGACCACGGAATCGGCGTGGGGGTCCCCCTCACCCCCTCACCTGCGCCGTCTCGATGGAGGCCGCGTCGGGGTCGCACATGGCGCTGGGCGCCAGGCCCAGGCCCAGCTCGCGCTGCCCCTGCAGGCGGAACTCGCGCGACACGAGGCGCGTCCAGTGGCGGCTCAGGGCCAGCGGCTTGGCCGGGTTGCCCAGGTCCGCGCAGTGCAGCAGGCTCTTCAGCACCTGCCGGCGGCAGTGGGCAAGGGGGGTAGCAGGGGCAGCAGTAGCGGCAGGGGCAGCAGTAGCAGGGGCAGCAGTAGCAGGGGCAGCAGTAGCAGGGGCAGCAGTAGCGGCAGGGGCAGCAGTAGCAGGGGCAGCAGTAGCAGGGGCAGCAGTAGCGGCAGGGGCAGCAGTAGCAGGGGCAGCAGTAGCGGCAGGGGCAGCAGTAGCAGGGGCAGCAGTAGCAGGGGCAGCAGTAGCGGCAGCGGCAGCAGTAGCAGGGGCAGAAACAGCGGCAGCGGCAGCGACTATGGGTCTCTGTGTGAATCTAAGTACGTATGTATCGTCAATTTATTTCGCACCGTACGTAGCCAAACGTGATCATTATATATAATCAGAGGTGCAGGGGAAGGACGACAAACTAAACACAAGAAGCAGTTCTAGGGAAATGAGTTTTAAATCTAGATTCTAGATGATTTAAAAGTGCATAGCTCCCATTGGCTCACTAACATCGGAAGCAAGAGCATTCCAGACGGCCGCAGAAGCGCGCGCGTCTGAAAGCGCCACGCGACGCAGTGACCACCGTCTTTGTTCGACGGTGAGCCAAAAGCCGCCCGCGATGACGGGCCCTGAGGTCACGTGGTGGTGGTGGTGGAGGGGGAGATGGTGGTGGTGATGGTGGTGATGGTGGTGATGGTGGTGGTGGAGGGGGCGATGGCGGTGGTGATGGTGGTGGTGATGGTGGTCAATGTGATGGTGGTGGTGGTGATGGTGGTGATGGGTGGTGGTGATGGTGGTCAATGTGATGGTGGTGGTAATGGTGGTGATGGTGGTGATGATGGTGGTGATGGTGGTGGTAATGGTGGTGATGGTGGTGATGGTGGTGGTGGTGGTGGTGATGGTGGTCAGACCGCCCCCCACTGCTACTCGATGTGCACCGCGAGGGAGAGACGCGGTGGCGTTTGGCGACGATCGTGGCGGGGGGGGGGGGGCGACCACCACCTGAATGCGGTCCGTGTAGGAGTCGAGCAGGAGGACTCCAGAGGACGTCAGCTTCTTGGTCTCCACCATCGTCTTGAGGTCGGCCAGGAGATTCATGTGCTTGGACATGTCCGTCGCGAGCACCTGCAAGATTGCGGCCGAGGCAACAGTGGTGCGATTTGACACGTGTGAGGCTTTCACGACCAATATTATTCATAATAAAGGTTGTTTTTGGGTCAGATCGCGTTATTTATAAATGTGTCGTAACCCTCCACCGCCCGACACGGCCAAACAGTATTAAATGTGTCACGTTTTTCAAAGAACAAATTAATTGACTTCTTTAGCCCACCGGTGTGCTGAAGAGAGAATCAACAGCATTTGAAAATTTGAGTAGCACGACGTTTCGCTGATAATTACAATCAGCTTCATCGGGCAAGAATGGTGAAGCTCTCCTGTTGCTTCCGATCTTAAATAGTGCGCAGGAGGTCGTGGGTCCTATCCCAGACCCTGACGATGCCTGCTGTATGTTTGGAGTCCGCGTGTTGTCCCTCTCCCCGTGGTGGTAGCGTGGATTTTTCTCCGCGTCCCGCTGTTTTTTTCCCCCCCTCCACATCGCCGCGCTTTTAGATAATTTGGCCGCTGCTATAACTGCCCACGTGCGACGATGACGTCAGCCGCAGCGTTGGCTTGGTGGGCTTTAGCTGGGAAAATCGAATGGTTTAATTTCGTAGCTGTTGTCAGCAGCAGCAATAGTAGCAATGGTATTGTCATCGTCGTCGAGACATTGATTAAATGAATGAGAATAATCAGCAGCAACACCTTCATTATCTTTAGCGGCAGCAGCATCATTGCTGTTAGCAGCAGTACGTATGTATGTTGAACTTTTTTCGCACCGTACGTAGCCAACCGTGCGGGGAAAAACAAACTGAACACAAAAAGCAGCTCTAAAGAAATGAGTTTTCAATCGAGATTTAGAAGCAACAACAGCATTGTCACCACCACCACGAGCAGGAGATGCAGCAAGATTCAGCAGGAGCTTCATTATCTTCATGAAAGCCTTCACAGACTGTAGGGGCAAGTGCTGTTAGCGAGCACCTATGAAGGCCAAAATGGAACACGAGGGGGTGGGTGGCCAGCACCACGCCCCAAGTGGAAATGTTTACACACCAAGTACTCATTTGAGGCTGAGTCGAATGACCACCACCATCACGATCTCAACCATCGCCATCATCATCATCATCAACACCACCACAACTACAATCACCACCACAACTACAATCACCACCACCACCACCTCTCACCATGTCGATCACCATCTTGCGGAGCGCCATTCTCTGTTTGCTGCTGAGGTTCTGGAAAATGTCGCAGTCCCCTTCCTGGAGGAGACGGAATCCCGTGGCGAGGTGGTGATTCTCCAGCACAGACTCGTCGTTATAGAGCAGGGCCAGCTCCGAGTCTACGCGGAGACACGCGGAGACAAGCGGAGACACAAGACAGAACTCTGTCTATCGATCTTCTTGGTTCTTTCGGTAAAGTCACGTAGAAGGGAAATAATAAAATAATAAATTTTTTACATAATAAAATAAATTCTCACGACGTTTCGGCCACAACGCAAGCAGCCGTCCTCAGGTGAAGAACAGGTCTGTCGGAAAGACAGACCTGTTCTTCACCTGAGGACGGCTGCGTCGTGAGAATTGTATTTTATTATGTTTATATTTGTATTATTTCCCTTCTACGTGACTTTACCGAAAGAACCAAGAAGATGAATCCCTGCAGTCACGAAAGCTTTAAATCGAAAAATTATGTCTATCGAGTCAAAGTATCACCACTGCCATCGTCCTTCCTGAGTCCTTGATACTCAACGACTTAAGGTTTTGAGACTCATGGTATTGAGTCTCAGGGTTTTGAGACTGAGGGACACGGGGTCTTTAGACTCAAGGTCTCGTGATTGAGGGCCTTAGAGACTCAATGTCTTGAGACTCAGGAACTTAGGGTGTCCAGACTCAACGACCCAGGTCCTCTGACTCATGTCTCAGGGTTTTGATACTCCGAATCTTGAGACTCAAATGTCTCGTGACTCAGGGACTCGCTGCTGTGGAGAAGTGTGAGTCTGAGTCAGGGTCTCAGAGGGTGTGGAGGGTTTGAGTTCAGGTCTCGCTGGCGTCGATGAGTTGAATTCGTGATCCACCGCTCCATCTCCACGCCAGACGTACTCACTGGTGTTGATGAGGAACTGGTTGGAGACCCCGGGGTGATCGACGTCGTGAATGGAGCTGGCAAAGATGGCGGCAAACACTTCCAGGTCGGTGAAGACAGCCTAGAGGTCAGAAAGCAGAGGTCGCGACCTTTGACCCAACGGCTCTACGACCGAACTTGTGAAGCTTTGTTCTTACAATCTGCATCCTCTACGCCACCGGGTTCTTAGCCTTTACTGCAGCCATGCACCCCTTTGCTTCTCAAATCGTAAAACAAAAATGTATCTTAAACGCATAGGGTTTGATGAAACAAAGTAAGTTGTTACTTACGTGCCTCTGCTTAATCTGTGTTTAACTGATTTACCTTCTAAAAGAATCTCTAGATTTGAAGCTTCCGTGACTGCAAGGATTCATACTCTTAGTTCTTTCGGTAAAGTCACGTAGGTAAAAAACTGAAATTAAAATGAATACAAATAAAACAATAAAATCACGACGTTTCGGAGGCAACACAAGTCTCCGTCATCAGGTGGGGACCGTCACAGCCAGATTTGCTGCAGCCATGTCTCGCGCCCCCAGAAAGGGCATCTCGCACCCCGGGTTAAGAAACAACTCCTCTGCACGACGAGCTCCCGCACGTGATACCAATTTCTCTGCTCCGCCTGTTGGGTGGAAGCCCTCTATGATGACTTCCATCCCTGGGCCTCCCACTCCGTCGTCATCCTTTGGCCGTCAACCGCCGTCCCCTTTCTCGCGACGAGCCCAGCCCCAGGCCTGAGGCTTTCACGTTTACATTTAAATGGTGCCATCGTCCTGCGCATATCCTCTAATCCGCGTGTTCCTCTCTCTCTCTCTGTCCCTCGACGCGATTCCAAGCGTGCGTCTCTCCACGCTTCTTTGCGAACTCTTCAGATTCGATTCTGAACGTTTTCGTGAATGGCCACCGCGTTTCTGCACCACACGTCACAGCGAGCGCTCTGCCTGCCGATATCAGGAAGCCACTGGAGCTCTGGAGCTTGTAAATCATCTCGCTTGAAAACTCGTCTCTTTAAATATGCTTTTCGTGTTTAGTTTGTTGTCCTTCCTCGTCACACACACACAGAGCGCTTTCCACAAATGAACCACAATGCTTCGCTGATCTCGTCAAGGAGCGAAAACCATCATCACGTGAACTCCGCTCGTCATCCTCGCGGCAGCGGCTCTTGGCCGGCCGTTGAACAAAGACGGCCACCGCATCGCGGCGCTTTCGGATGCGCTTCTGTGGCCGTCTGAAACGCTCTTCCTTCCGACACTAGGAAGCCACTGGAGCTATGCACTTTTAAATCATCTAGACTGAAAACTAATTTCTTTAAAACTGAATGATGTGTTTAGATTACAAGTCTTTCCCCCACACCTCCGATTGGTGCAAGTGCTGTTAGCGAGCACCTATGAAGGCCAGCACGGCACATGAGGGGGTGGGTGGCCAGCACCACGCCCGGCCGCCTTTGTCTCCCCAGTGGCTATGTTTACTACACACCACACCAGGTACTCATTTGAGGCTGAGTCGACCTAGGGGAGGCCCTGGACCGGTTCAGATAATCGTCACCAATGTTGGCCGTGAGCGGGAATCGAACTCGGGTTCATAGCGCAGCGCACTATCAACGAAGTGGCCCACCACCATCACCACCATCACCACCACCATCACCACCACCATCACCACCACCATCACCACCACCATCACCACCACCACCATCACCACCACCATCACCACCATCACCACCACCATCACCACCACCATCACCACCACCACCATCACCACCACCATCACCACCATCACCACCACCACCACCATCACCACCACCACCATCACCACCACCACCATCACCACCACCATCACCACCATCACCATCACCACCACCACCACCACCATCACCACCACCACCACCATCACCACCACCACCATCACCACCACCATCACCACCACCATCACCACCATCACCACCACCATCACCACCACCACCATCACCACCACCATCACCACCACCATCACCACCATCACCATCACCACCACCACCACCACCATCACCACCACCACCACCATCACCACCACCACCATCACCACCACCATCACCACCACCATCACCACCACCATCACCACCACCACCATCACCACCACCACCATCACCACCACCATCACCACCATCACCACCACCACCATCATCACCACCACCACCACCATCACCACCACCACCATCACCACCACCATCACCACCACCATCACCACCATCACCACCACCATCACCACCACCACCACCATCACCACTACCATCACCACCATCACCACCACCACCACCACCATCACCACCACCACCCCCTCCCCCTCCACGGCTCTCACGTTGAGCGCCAGCGCGTTGAGCAGCACGTGTGTGGAGTGTGTGACGTCGGCGGCGTGGAGGCTGTTGTGGAAAGGCACGTGGCGGTGGTAGTGGGACTCGAGCGACAGGAGGAACGAGACGAGGCGGCGAGGGGGCACGCGGAACGCACGCAGGAGGTCTCGCTCCTGCCACGGGGAGGAGGGGGAGCGGGGGGGTGGAGGAGGAGGGGGGGGGTACACCGTGAGGAAGCTATTTTTAAACGAACTCTACGGATGTAATAATAGGGGTTTTCCCCTTTTTTTCTGGCAACAAAACTGAAACCTTTTCACAAGGATTCGTGTCTGCGTTAATCACAATACTTGCAGTCAAAATGCAAACAAAAAACACAATCTGATAATGTCTGTGGCATTGTCCTTGAAACTGATTGGTCCACACCAAGGGACGGCTTTCTTTTGAGCCTCGACCCAATTGGTGCTCGTCCAGAGGACGCCAAAAGGCGTACAGCTCAAAGACAATGCTGCACTATCAAAGACAAACACATTGTCCTGCGGAGGGAGCTGGTAGGAACGTTGGGTTGCTCGGTCAATGGCCAGGGTCAATGGCGGTGTGGTGTATTCCGCAAATATGCCCGACTGTGAGGGCGGGCACAAGCCGGCGTGAGTAGGTTAAACGTTGAGTTTTATAAGGGCACCACGGGGTGACCAGCCCCTCCCCACCCAACCCATCCCCTCCCACCCCCCACCCAGCCCCACCATCCCCACACAGCCCCTCCCCACCCTCCCCTCCCCACCCAGCCCCTCCCCACCCTCCCCACCCAGCGCCTCCCCACCATCCCCACCCAGCCCCTCCCCACTCTCCCCACCCAGCCCCTCCCCACCCTCCCCACCCAGCCCCTCCGCACCCTCCCCTCCCCACCCAGCGCCTCCCCACCCTCCCCACCCAGCCCCTCCCCACCCTCCCCACCCAGCCCCTCCATCCCCACCCAGCCCCTCCCTGCACGACGGACGGACACAATAATCCCCTGTGGGCTGGTGTAACCAGGAGGTTCCTACCAGTACAGAGTTTAGTTTAAATTGTCTTGCCCGCGAGGACACAGAGACTCCGTCTCGCTGTTCCACGTTGGCATTGGCTCACGGTAAAGTGGCCCAGCGGTGGAAGTTGCGCTTGCCGATCGGTGCAGAGATTTTACGGCTCGAATCCGGCAGGCTGGCCGGATTCCAACTCAGCCATACGACCACAGTAGAGGTGTTTATGTTGGGTTAGCTCGCGTCAATATATAAATGTGTCGTTAATCCCGCCACCACCCGACACAGCCAACTAGTAAGGTTTGTCACGTAAATTGAACGTGGCCAATTCGTCACTAGTACAGCACCATCGGTGTGTTGGAGAGCAAAGCAACAACATTTACAATCTATCATCTCAGCCACACAACAGAAACAACAGCCGCCGTTCGCCACTAGGTGGCGATGGTGTCACCATGGCACGCGCACCTGGACAAGATGCACTGCTGCAGGTACCTTGAGGATGGTGTAGACGGTGGCGGTGAGAGGGAGGTTTCCAGATAAGTTACCGATGGCGAAAACGTCCAATCCCCACTCATTCACACTCGCCAGCTCCTGTAACACGGCATCGGTCACACGCGGCATCGTCAGAATCACAATATTATTATCAAACGACAATTTGTAGCAGCCAAATACTTTAAACGCCGTGATGTTGATTCTAAATGTGGAGGGAAAAAACGGAGAGCCCGGAGAAAAATCCACGCGACCACGGGGAGAGTGAGAGACATCGCAAACTCCAAATGTACAGCAGCAGCCGTCAGGGTCAGGATCGAACCCACGACCTCCTGCACACCAGGCGAGGTAGTTAACATATCCTAGCCACCGTGATGATGATGAGAGAGAGAGAGATACCACAAACTCCAAATACACAACAGCAGGTGTCAGAGTCAGGATCGAACCCACGACCTCCTGCACACCAGGCGAGGTAGTTAACATCTCCTAGCCACCGTGATGATAATGAGAGAGAGAGACACGCAAACTCCAAATATACAGCAGGTGTCAGAGTCAGGATCGAACCCACGACCTCCTGCGCACCAGGCGAGGTAGTGAACATCTCTAGCCACCGTGATGATGATGAACTCACCTCAGCCAGTTTCTCTTCGTCTGCCACCGGTATCCCGAAGCGAGGAACCGGCTCAGAGTCCAACTCGGGGTGCGGGGAGAGGGGGCGCGGCGGGGTGGGAGGCACGGAGGAGGAGGAGGAGGCGGTGGTGGGGGAGACAGAAGCTGGAGGCGAACTAGGACCCTCGACCTCGTGGTGGTCGTCTGCACGCGTGGAGCACACAGAAGACAACAACACAAAGACGAAGATACCCCGTACAGCCTGTAACACTTTTGGGGCAAGTTCTTCACGTTCTGCCGATGTAAATCCCACTGGTTCTTCATGTTCTGCAGATGTAGATGCCACTGGTTCTTCATGTTCTGCAGATGTAGATGCCACTGGTTCTTCATGTTCTGCAGATGTAGATGCCACTGGTTCTTTACGTTCTGCAGATAGAAATGCCACTGGTTCTTCATGTTCTGCAGATGTAGATGCCACTGGTTCTTCACGTTCTGCAGATGTAGATGCCACTGGTTCTTCATGTTCTGCCGATGTAGATGCCACTGGTTCTTCACGTTCTGCAGATATAGATGTCGCTGGTTCTTCATGTTCTACAGATGTAGATGCCACTGGTTCTTCACGTTCTGCAGATGTAGATGCCACTGGTTCTTCACGTTCTGCAGATGTAGATGCTACTGGTTCTTCACGTTCTGCAGATGTAGATGCTACTGGTTCTTCACGTTCTGCAGATGTAGATGCCGCTGGTTCTTCACGTTCTGCAGATGTAGATGCCACTGGTTCTTCACGTTCTGCAGATGTAGATGCCACTGGTTCTTCACGTTCTGCAGATGTAGATGCCACTGGTTCTTCACGTTCTGCAGATGTAGATGCTACTGGTTCTTCACGTTCTGCAGATGTAGATGCCACTGGTTCTTCACGTTCTGCAGATGTAGATGCCACTGGTTCTTCACGTTCTGCAGATGTAGATGCCACTGGTTCTTCACGTTCTGCAGATGTAGATGCCACCACTGCCATCTATTGCACGGCGGTTGAACTTACGACTCTCGGTCCGAGCAGGCAACTGGACATGCGGACAGGGTTTGTTCGTATCTCTGAACGTGTGTAAGTCGAATGCTCGTAAGTAGAGCAGTCTCTGTATAGCACTTGTTCCAATAATCTGATGAAGGTTAATCAAGGAGTCTTTGTCTTGTATATATATGTATGTAACGTGTCTATATGTGCGTGCATCTCACCCAGGAAGGTGCTGGAGATGTACTCTGACACTTTGGTGCCAGAGAGGCTGATCTCTGACAGTTGAGACAGCTCCCTGTTCAGCATCTTCTTAAACTGTACAACACACACAAAGACAAAGATCGCCCCTATAGCGTTAATGGACTGTTCGGACAAGTGCTGTTAGCGAGCACCTATGAAGGCCGGCACGGCACGCGAGGGGGTGGGTGGCCAGCACCACGCCCGTCCGCGTTTGTCTCCCCAGTGGCGATGTTTACGCACCGCACCGTGTACTCATTTGAGGCCGAGTCGATCTAGGGGAGGCCCAAGACCGGTTAAAATAATCGTCACCAGTGTTGGCCGTGAGCGGCAATCGAACTCGGGTTTCCAGGTTCGTAGGTCAGCATGCTAACCGCTCCCCACACGCACACACACGTGCACACACACGCGCACACACACACGTGCACACACACGTGCACACACACGTGCACACACACACACGTGCACACACACACACACGTGCACACACACACGTGCACACACACGTGCACACACACGTGCACACACACACACGTGCACACACACACACACGTGCACACACACACGTGCACACACACGTGCACACGCACACACACGTGCACACACACACACGTACACACACACACACGTGCATACACACACACACGTGCACACACACGTGCACACACGCACACACACGTGCACACACACACACACACGTGCACACACACACACACCTTGTTTGAGGCCATGCGGCTCACGGCCGTGTGAGTCTGAATCCCCTCCAGCTGCGCCAGGCTCCAGTCAAGTTCCTCCACAGACTCCTCCAGCACCACACGAGTGCCTCCATCTGCACGGTGGAAGGTGGTGTGACATGGCAATCCGTGCACGTGGAGTCGGTTTGTTCAACGAAGACGTGAACGCATCGGCTCTGCCCGTCCGTCTTTAACATGGGGTCACGATAACTCTGGTAAAATAAAATTATTTGATGTTCATGGGATTTTAATATAACATTTTTATCGCTATCAGGGACTTACCCTGGAGACGGTTGGCCGAATTGATGAAAGGGTTTACCCAAAACTTGGCGATGATAACAAAAAGAAAATCGGCGCTAAAATCGATAATCCTCGTCCTCCGCCGTGATGACCATCACGCGCCATGCCGTGGTCACGTGTCATGGCTACGTCTTCCCGAGGGCAAACGCGTTCCGGAAGGTGTTACGGCTTCCATGCGTGTGCATGCTTTTGTTTTGTGTCGGTGTGTTCCTATAGAACGCCGTGGGGCGTGTGGCGCCCTCTGTCGGCTGCAAGGGGTCACGTGCATCAACGACGATGTAACTCTTTCCATGGCCCCTTTATACTGGTAGGAACCTCCTGGTTACACCAGCCCACAGGGGATTATTGTGTCCGTCCGTCGTGCAGGGAGGGGCTGGGTGGGGAGGGAGGGGCTGGGTGGGGAGGGTGGGGATGGGTGGGAAGGGGCTGGGTGGGGAGGGTGGGGAGGGGCTGGGTGGGAAGGGTGGGTAGGGGCTGGGTGGGAAGGGTTGGGCTGGGTGGGGGGGTGGGAGGGGTGTGGCTGGGTGGGGAGGGGCTGGTCACCCGTGGTGCCCTTATAAAACTCAACGTTTAACCTACTCACGCCGGCTTGTGCCCGCCCTCACAGTCGGGCATATGTGCGGAATACACCACGCCGCCGTTGACCCTGGCCATTGACCGAGCAACCCAACGTTCCTACCAGCTCCCTCCGCAGGAATGTGTTTCATTTCACTTGATGGATATAAGGACCTTTGACCGTACAGCATTGCCGCGTTATTCGCTGCGAGGGATACGTTCTGGAGACGCTTGTGAACAGCAAATTTCGCGGATGATATTGCCCTACAAAAACCTATCTTTTTGTTTCATGAATTACCTTAAATAAATACATAAGCTTTTAAACAAATTAAAATTATACCATATCCAAATATAAATTGGTTATAGTAAACGTGAAGTAAATACGAATAAATATTAACAGTTTATAAATTAACTTCTCTTATCTTATCACTTTATCTCTCATCACTTCCTCTTATCACATTCTCACCACTTTCTCTCTCTCTCGTGTAGAGAATTCCAGATGCGATTCGCGGACAGCCAAAATCGCGGAGAGACAATTTCGCGAATAACGAGGGAATGTTTTAATCTGCGGATATCAAGTTCGCGAATAACGAGGGCATGCTGGGCTTTGTGGATATCAAGGTCGCGAATAACGAGGGAATTCTGTGCTTTGTGGATATCAAGGCAGCGAATAACGAGGGAATGCTGGGCTTGTGGATATCAAGGTCGTGAATAACGAGGGAATGTTGTGATTTGTGGATATCAAGGTCGCGAATAACGAGGGAATGATGTGCTTGTCGTATATCAAGTTCGCGTATAACGAGGGAACGCTGTACCTGCGGATATCAAGGTCGCGATTAACGAGGGAATGCTGTGCTTGCGGATACCAGGGTCGCGAATAACGAGGGAATGCGGCACTCTCCGGATAGCAAGGTCGCGAATAACGAGGGAATGATGCGTCTGCAGACATCAAGGTCGCGAATAACGAGGGAATGCTGCACTTTGCGGATATCAAGGTCGCGAATAACGAGGGAACTCTGTGCTTTGTTGATAACGAGGTCGCGAATGACGAGGGAATGCTGTGTTTGGCGGATATCAGGGTCGCGAATAACAAGGGAATGTTGTGCTTTGTGGATATCAAGTTCGCCAATAACGAGGGCATGCTGGGCTTTGCGGATATCAAGGTCACGAATAACGAGGGAATGCTGTACCTAGCGGATATCAAGGTCGCGAATAACGAGGGAATGCTGTGCTTTGCTGATACCAAGTTCGCGAATAACGAGGAAATGCTGTGATTTACGGATATCAAGACCGCAAATAACGAGGGAATGCGGTGCTTTGCGGATATCAAGTTCGTGGATAACGAGGTAACGCTGGGCTTCCACCAGAGCTGAACGGTGGGAGGCACAAAGTGGATTTTGCTGCACTGGCCACCAGGCACAACAGGTGTTATAGGATGCGGGAGGGGGGGCAAGGAACATGGGGATATCAGTGTATAAGGGTATGTGTGTGTTTGTGTACATTTATGTGAGAGCCTGTGTGTGTGTGTCTTTGTCTACTTGTGTTAGTCGACTTAGCCTCAAATGAGTGCCTGGTGCGGTGTCTAAACATCGTCACTCGGGAGACAAAGGCGGCCGGGCGTGGTGCCGGCCACCCATCCCCTCGTGTGCCACAGCGCCGGCCTTTGTAGGTGCTCGCTAACAGCACTTGCCCCAACAGTCTGTTTAATGCTATAACCGGAGGATCTTTGTATGTGTGACATTGATTTACCATTGATGCTGCTTTGTGGAGTTGTGACTGTAGCTGCGGGGTTTTGCCTGAAACAACAACAACAACATCATCAGCAGCATCATCATCAGCAGCATCATCATCAGCAGCATCATCATCATCAACAAAGCTTGATTTGAAGCTTTCGTGACTGCAGGAATCCATACTCTTTGGTTCTTTCGGTAAAGCCACGTAAGTAGAAAATAAAATAACAAAGCTTGTGCTGACAGCAGGGCTGCTGTGTGATGGTGGTGAGTGCACTGGACTTGGAATGCAGAGGCCGCCGGTTCCATTCCATCTCCCGGAGCGGTGGTCCAAAACACAGAGTTGGCCAAATCGTCACTCCACAGAGGCGCCTGAGAGCTTCTTCCAGTGGAGGTGCTTCTACCACTTCTACCGGCAGTGTCGTGAGCAAGCATTTGCAGGAGCTGCGCCTTGATGTCGATGTGATGGTGTGGCGGTGATGGTGTGGATGCGGTGATGGTGTTCATGCGGTGCTTGATGATGCTGTGGGTGATGGTATAGTGAATGATAATGATGATGCTGTGGGTGATGGTATAGTGAATGATAATGATGATACTGTGGGTGGTGATGGAGTGAATGATGATGATGCTGTGGGTGATGATGGAGTGAATGATGATGTTACTGTGTTATTTCATGAGTGATAATCTGTGTGATGATGCTGTCGATGATGATGATGATTTTGATGACTATTACCGGTTCGGTAGATTTGCCAGGAAGCTGATGTTGTTACGAACACTTCGAAGACTCGCCAGCACCTAGGTCATCAGCATTATTATCAACATCATCATCATCATCAAACGATATCATCAACGGTATCAACATCAGCACTACAATCAAAATCATTATCGACACCACCGTCGTCATCACCATAAACCACCTAACAACCAAATCACCCCAGAATACGCCCAATCTGGTCAGATATCGCAAGCTAAGCAGGCTTGAGCCGGGATCGTGCTTGATTTGGGTGGCCGCTGTGGGTAACACCGCAGGCAACTCGAGGTTGTGTCGCACACTCATTGTTTTCCCCACTTTCTTGTCTTTCCGCACATTCATTTTCGGGGCCATTGTTATCGATCTTACTTAACTTTTTAAGTAAAGAAAAATCCCTAAATGTTCAAAAAGAGAGCTGTTTACACAAGCGACGCACATCAAACACCGAAGAGCTAGCAGCCAGTTGCTCTCATAACGCTCATCAACGGGCGTCGCCGATTGGCTGAGGCCTGCCTCCACTTCGGAGTCGGCAGACCCGAGCGTCGCTCCGATTGGCCGAAATTGGCGGGTTCCGTTTGATATCGTTAGCACGTCGCTAACCGAACATGTATCGCTAACAGAAACAACGGGACCCTATGGGAGGCGGATCGTTCATCTGAAATATCGTTCATCGATTCCATCGCAAACCGAGGGACCACTGTACTGTATTTGCTATGCTCCCACGTCCACACTCGCCGCTTTCACAATGGTGAAGTATGGTCAAAAGACCATCGCGACTGGCTCGGGCACGGGGAGGGCCCCGTTCAGCAGCGGATGGCATAATAGGGTCCGTAACATCAGCATCATCGTTTCTAGCATCAACACCACCACCACCGTCGTCGTCGTCGTCATTAACAGCGCTGTCGATCGTGAACCGTGGACTCACGAATGGTGGAATGAGCGGTGAATTAACTTCTCACCTGCGCGAAGGGCGTCACGATGACGTCATCGTGCCTGTGGGGAGAGATGACGTCACTTGTCACGAGATGGCGAAGCAGGTTTTTTTTTTCCTTTTAGCACTGGTTTTTTGTTTGTTGATCTCCCATGTTTTAAGAAAGCCGTTTATGGATTGGGCGGCTTTTTGTATATGCAAGTCGGGTAATGGCAACACAACTTTATATTAAATCTGCGTTCTTACCGGATCACCTTTGTGAACGGCAGGGCAGGTGAACAGAGCTAACGCGACCGTAGTTGGAAAACTTAAGAATAAAAACAGTAAAATAGGAGGGGAAAATAAAAGTATTTGAGAGCCCAAAAAACTAAAATGTTAGATTTCCTAATTTATTTATTCGCATATACTTGATACATTGTGTGAATCTTGCCGTTCCAGAACATCATGAGAATATTGTTTTTTATTAGTCTCGAATATGAATCTGTCTTGAAAACTCAACGCATTCATTAATAGTACCGTGTGTGGCCTTAAATAGAAATATATATAAGTGACGTTTCGGGCTATGGTCCTTCCTCACAGCACATGCACGTGTGTGTGTCTCAGTCAGCCAACCCATGGCACCACCTGGGTCTGTCCCATGACCTCCTGCCAGCGGGCGTTCGACACTTCGCGTGGCCCTAAAGTGCACTTAGCCTAGCACAAGCGTCATGGTGACATCACCGCCACTTCGTGTACGTCTGGCGTAGTTGCATGACTGCAGCTAGCAGCACTGGGCTGCAATCCTGGCCACACGAGCTTGCTTCCCAGCCACCGCTTGCATAAGTGCCAAGCAATATCCATTCGGTCCTAGGCTTCCACGTATGTCGACTCAGCCTTTAATTGGGCACTGGGGAGACAGAATTGGCAGGCGTGGTGCTGTCCACACCACCCTCTCGCCGTGTGCTCTGACTGCCTTCGCAGGTGCTCACTAACACCACTTACTCCTCCAGCCAGTGCAGGACACACTGGGGGTACATGTTGTTTACGTCGTTCATTGTGAAATTTCGATCACAGTTCCTATGATCACTGTTACATTGCTTTTATGGCTTTATTTTGGTGATTTCAAAAAGTGTTTTGGTTTGGCCATGTTTGTTTGTTGTAGTACGGAGTTACACTGATGGCTTTAATCTAAGTTGTCTTATGGTTGTTGTTGTTGTTTGACTTGCATCCCACTGGGATTTTTGCACACAGCGTTGGTGTACGGTGCTTTTTCTGGAAGCTTTTGATGTTTTTTCGTAGTTTTTTCCTGGATTTTTCTGTTTGTGCATAGTCACTTTAAGATGCTTTCTTGTTCATGTTTTTGTTTTTTGTTTGTTGCGGTTGCACCCGATTCAAGAGCCGAATGGCTCACAGGGCTATACCAAATAAATGAAACTAAAAACTGAAACATGCCGTTTGTGTGTGTAGCTATGTGCCTGGGGGAGCGGTGGTGCAGCGGTTAGCGCGCTACGCTACGAACCCCGGCAAGCCGAGTTCGATTCCCGCTCACGCCCAACATCGGTGACGATTATCTGAATCGGTTCTGGGCCTCCGCTAGGTCGACTCAGCCTCAAATGAGTACCTGGCGCGGTGTGTAAACATCGCCACTATAAAGATAAGGGCGGAGGGGCGTGGTGCTGGCCACCCATCCCCATGCGTGCCGTGCCGGCCTTCATAGGTGCTCGCTAACAGCACTTGCCCCAACAGTCTGTTGAGGCTACACGGGAGATCTTCGTTCCTCGTATATGTACACTCATTCAAGCATTCATGCGTGTATGGTAATTATAGTTCACCACAACACATAGTCGTCTCCGAGATGGCCGTTATGAGCATTCATGCAGGTTAATTCAACACACACACACCACACACACACCACACACACCACACACACACCACACACAGCGTCTCTTAACAAAGCCATAACCTGACACTGCCTTTAGGAACTACCTGAGACAGACACCCAGAACCAGGGCTAAATTCCAGGACCTCAGTGTTTCCGACACGAGCATTAAGCACAGGACGTGGCTACTATGAACCTAAATGGCCATTATGTAGCTGACGGCCATTTTGGAAGCCGACACTTCAGTTTCAATTCTGACGGCCACGGCCATTCCCACTGCTTAGCCAAGGCCTCTAGAGACGTTTGAGCAGCCTCATTACATCCACAGCCACTGGGAATGAGCGGCTACACCTGGGTGTACGGTTCCAGCCACCAGCCGCAAACACTGGCCGGTGACCAGCGAGATAATGCCCCACGCAGAGGTCAAATGTCGCTCCGATTAACGAGGTAATGCGCAGTCCGCTCGGGCAGGCTACGGTTTGGGCATTGCGACGTGTCGGCAGTAGAGGATTTTGCATCTCCTGAGCAGAGGAGGATGTCAAGCAGCGCCGGATTAAGCTCGTGTGGGGCCTGTAGCATATGTTATAAAGGGGCCCTAAATAAATCTAAAACGTTAATATTAAAACACATACATGTTTTACTTGCACAGTGAAGTGATTGTATTTTTTCATTTGCTATACAGCCAGAAAATACGACAAATCGCTAACCTTAAACACCCAGTCGTTGATAAAAGTTGAAGGTAGTATAGTACTATAGTAATAGAGCTAGTGCAGAATCACTGAACCAGAATTGATATCTTGAAAGCATTTAGCGCGGGGCCCTTGAAAGTGCGGGGCCTGTAGCATACGTAGCTACTTGTGCTCCTAGGATAATCCGGCAGTGATGTCAAGGAGCTATGCTACCCATAGAACGATGTTCTCCTCCTACGAGGGGATATCAACGTCCATGAAAGGAAGTGGCAGAGGAATTTGTACTTCCGCAGTAATGTCTATAATTCAGTGGGACTGCGAGGGGTGGGCCAAGGGGTGTATTGCTTTAGAAGGACCAGTTTTTGATGGGAAGTGGAGAACATTATTGGAAGGGAAGGGAGATGAGTCTGAGCGTAAAGGAAAAGGTCATTTGAGGCAGGAGAGCACTCTGTGTTCCTGTACGGCTCAGACTGCTGGACGCTAAGCAGCTCGGAAAATAAGTTGTTGGCATTGGAGCAGAGATATCTGAAATGGATGCTGGGAATTTAATGGCAAAACAGGAGAAGCAACGCAGAAGTCTCGAGGAGAGCATGGCCGGTAGGGCATCACCGTATGTAGGAGGTCATGGGTTCGATCCAGATCCTGATGCCTGTATATTTGGAGTTTGCATGTTCTCCCCGTGGTGGCAAGGATTTTTCTCCGGGTCCTCCGATTATTCGCTCCACATTTAGAATCAACGTGCGTTTTGGGAATGTGGCTGCTTTTCATTTACACACGATAAGCCAACTCCGTTGAGCTATCATTTGTGGCCAGGTCGCTTCTGAAAACGAGCCACACAGCTCAGTGGTTCTCATCTGGTAAACTCGACATTCGTTTTAGTCTCAGGCGTTGCAGATATGGTCCGGCAAGAAAGAATTGGTTCCGCTGGGTGGGACGCGCGCGCAGGATGGGAGATGGCCGATCTGCCGAGACCGGCATTGGGGTGGTCTCCACGAGACCGGTAACCGAGGGGAAAGACCTCAGATTAGATGGTGGGGAGACCTTTAGGGCAGTTCTCAGAGGTGGCATATCGACTGACAGGGCTGCAGTGGGATCCAGTGGTAGAAAGCGTCTGTGAGGTGCAGAGGTGTACGCTGTGGCCATCAATGGCTTTGGCCATGAGGACGTCTTTATCTTGATCGTGGCCATTTGGGACCGGATACGGCCGCTATGATTCTAAAGAGAGATACGCCCAGACCCAAGGATCTAACTGAGCATCTTGGAGGTGTCTGGCTTGTCTAAAACTGGCACCAGCGAGCAGTGTTAGTAGACGGTAGTTGTAATTAAGGTTGCATCGATACGATACTATTATATATCGTAATGATACAAGGTTCACGGTATTTGTATCGTCCGTTACATAAAACGCCGCCATATCGTGAATATCATTGCTCGTTCTATTTAACAATTAATTTCCTGACAAAATGTTTACGGAATCACAAGCGCAGTAATCAAAGTAGTGAATAGCTAATACCCGCTATATTAGTGCTTTGCTAAATGTTTTCCAGAGCGATTAACGGGCATGGCGATTATTGGACATCACGATGTCCAATGTTAAGTTATCGCACGGCCAACAGCATTATGCACTCCGAGCATTACACATTGTAACGCTCCAATAATTAAGCAGACATACGGCAGGCTGATGATTGCAGCTGACGTAAATGTAAACATATACATTTATAAATATATACGGGACACTGATATCATAACAAATCGTAATGTCGTGAAATTTTATATCGCATCGTGAACACAAATATATCGTGGCAACCTGAACAGTTTGTTAGTTCAATCGACATGCGCATGATGTCACTGCGGTGTGGACAGCCACATTGATAGCAGTGAAGTCATCAATGTAACATTGTCAACCGAAAGTCTTCGTTTTTTTTTAATATGCCCACGTTACTGGGCACTTACAACCTCCTGTTGCCTAGGCCTAGCACAGGCTCAGACTTGTAGGAAGGAAGGCGGCCATGAAGAACTCTATAAGAGACATTGAACACAGAATGGATTGGACAGAGAGCGGTGAGTGTGCGTGAGTGAATGGGTGCGTGAGTGAGTTTGGGTGAGTGAATGGCTGAGTGAATGAGCGTGGGTGAGTGAATCAGTATGCGTGAATGAGTGGGGGTGTGTGAATGGGTGAGTGAATGATCGTGGGTGAGTGAATCAGTATGCGTGAGTGAGTGGGTGTGTGAGTGAGTGTGGGTGAGTGAATGGGTGCGTGAGTGAGTGTGGGTGCGTGAATGAGCGTGGGTGAGTGAATCAGTATGCATGGGTGAGTGGGTGTGTGTGTGAGTGAATGGGTGAGTGAATGAGTGTGCGTGAGTGTGTGAGTGTGTGTGAGTGAATGGCTGAGTGAATGAACGTGGGTGAGTGAATCAGTATGCGTGAGTGAGTGGGTGTGTGAATGGGTGAGTGAATGAGTGTGGGAGAGTGAATCAGTATGCGTGAGTGCGTGGGTGTGTGTGTGAGTGAATGGGTGAGTGGGTGAGTGAATGAGTGTGCGTGAGTGAATCAGTATGTGTGAATGAGTGGGTGTGTGAATGGGTGAGTGAATGAGTGTGGGTGAGTGAATCAGTATGCGTGAGTGAGTGTGTGTGTGAGTGAATTGCTGAGTGAATGAGCGTGGGTGAGTGAATCAGTATGCGTGAGTGAGTGTGTGTGCGAGTGAATGGGTGAGTGAATGAGTGTGTGTGAGTGTGTGGGTGAGTGAGTGGGTGTGTGTGTGAGTGAATGGGTGAGTGAATGAGCGTGGGTGAGTGAATCAGTATGCGTGAATGAGTGGGGTGTGTGAATGGGTGAGTGAATGAGTGTGGGAGAGTGAATCAGTATGCGTGAGTGAGTGGGTGTGTGTGTGAGTGAATGGGTGAGTGGGTGAGTGAATGAGTGTGCGTGAGTGAATCAGTATGTGTGAATGAGTGGGTGTGTGAATGGGTGAGTGAATGAGTGTGGGTGAGTGAATCAGTATGCGTGAGTGAGTGTGTGTGTGAGTGAATTGCTGAGTGAATGAGCGTGGGTGAGTGAATCAGTATGCGTGAGTGAGTGTGTGTGCGAGTGAATGGGTGAGTAAATGAGTGTGTGTGAGTGAATCAGTATGCGTGAATGAGTGGGTTTGTGAGTGAATGGGTGAGTGAATGAGTGTGCGTGAGTGTGTGTGAGTGTGTGAGTGAATGGGTGAGTGGGACAGTGACTGCGTGTGAGCGAATGAGTGTGTGAGAGAGTTAAGAGGTGCAAATTAACGAGGGTTTTTGTGAGCGGGTGGGTGAATGGGTGAGCTATAGAGTCAACGAGAAGCTGGTGAGTTTATCTACCCCTCGCTGATGATGGACGACTTGCGCGAGTCGCTCCGAGTCGATCCCTGGCTCTCCCCGCGGTAGAGGAACGACTCACGACGCTGCGGGGCGACGTGCGGACCCGAGAACACAGCGCCATCCTCACTGCATCATCATCAGCAGGAGCGGCATCATCATCATCATCAGCAGGAGCGACATCAGCAGCAGCAGCAACATCAACCATCATCATCAGCAGGAGCGGCATCATCATCATCAGCAGCAGCAACATCAACCATCATCATCATCAGCAGCAGCAGCAACATCAACCATCATCATCAGCAGGAGCGACATCATCATCATCAGCAGCAGCAACATCAACCATCATCATCAGCAGGAGCGGCATCATCATCAGCAGCAACATCAACCATCATCATCAGCAGGAGCGGCATCATCATCATCAGCAGCAGCAACATCAACCATCATCATCATCAGCAGCAGCAGCAACATCAACCATCATCATCAGCAGGAGCGACATCATCATCATCAGCAGCAGCAACATCAACCATCATCAGCAGGAGCGGCATCATCATCAGCAGCAGCAGCAACATCAACCATCATCATCAGCAGGAGCGGCATCATCATCATCAGCAGGAGCAACATCAACCATCATCATGAATAAGCGTTATCCACAATAGAGGTTTTTTTTGGGTTAGATCGCGTAAAAATAGAAATGTCGTTAAACCCGCCACCACCCGACACAGCCAATTAGTAAAGGCTTATCACGTAAACAGAACATTCGTTCTAGTACAGCACTAACCGGCGTGTTGGAGAGTAAACCCGCAACATTTACAATTCGAGTAGGACGTTTCGCCAGTAATTATGAGCGTAATCAGTATACTTTGATGTCACGTCTCACGCGGGTATAGAACAAATTCTCAAGAGGTTGCTGGGTGGCTTAAAGATCAGACACCGTGGGCTGACACCACTCAGAACACGGGTTCCAAACCAGGTTTAAGCCCCCGGTGATGAAGCGTGGTTCTCAAGTCTACCGAGTTTCTATAACCTGAGCGTGATCCCCAAACACTCGCAGAGATATCACCCGTAGACGAATAGACCCATTGACCAGAGAGACCCAACGACCAATGTGGAGATCCGTAGACTGACGTGGAAACCCAGACTCACATAGAGACTCATACACCCACATAGAGACCCATAAACGCGCGGAGACCCATCGACTAACATGGAGCTCCATGGGCTCGTGTAGAAATCCACTCACATGGACTCGTACGCCCACATAGAAGACCCACAGACTTACACAGACCGTCGTCATGAACAGAATCTCAAATGTCGGGAGTTGATGGTTTCGGCCCAGTCACCAACGATTACGCTAACAAGGCCATCTCATTACAGCCAACTTTGTTTGGTTCTAGAACTAATTTCGCTGAATTTCAGTTTAGACCATTACGCGACAAGCATCAACCTCACACGCAGAGCGTGTGAGAAAGTGCTGCCCTACGTGGTGTCTCGTAAAGGTCAATTGGAGGGGCCTCGGATGTGGCTCTGTGATGTCCACTTCCGTTGGGCCATCCTCTAGCACGAAGCGTCGCATCGTTCTGCGGGAGTTCCCGCTGCGATTCTTCATCTCGCGACGCTAATGTCACCGCTGGACAGGACAGTGCACACACTGCAGATTGAACTAAGCATCACTAAAAATGTTCTTGGACTAACAGCATTTCTTATATTTATATAACGGAGTGTAAAATAAACTAACCCACGAACATTGCACGTGCAGTGACATCATTTGTGCTTCACAACAGACGAGGTATGAGATGTATTCAGGAGAGACGTAGAGAAGATATGACGTATTAATCATCAGAAACATCAATAACAAGTGATATGAAGTCCTCAACACAACACCATCAGGATCAGAAACAGCAACATCAACCTCCGTTACCATTAACATAATCGATTTGACAATCATCACCATTGTCAACATGATCATTAACATCAACGTCATTGTCAAGATCATGAATAACACCGTATTTGTCAGCATCAACATCATCAGCTTCAACATCGTCATGAGCATCAGCATCATCAGCAGCATCATCTCACCTGGAACCGTGAATACAGCTGCAGGACAAAGACGCACGTTTGTATTTGAAAGACATTGGGGTGAGTTGGTGAGTAAATGAGTTTGTTGAGTGGGTGGGTGAGTGTAAGAGTGAGCGGGTGAGTTTGTGAGTAGTTGAGTGAGTGATAAAGTCAGTTTGTGAGTGGGTGAGTCATTAAGTGTGAGAGTCGGTGAGTGAATAAATGGGTGAATGAGTTTGTGGAGTGCGTGAGTGAGGGAGTTTGTGAGTGAGTGGGTTAAAGAGTGAGTGAATGAGTGGGTGGGTGAATGGGTGGTGGGTAAGTGTGAATGGGTGTGTTAGAGAGTGAATATGTGGGGTGTAAGAAAATGAATGAGTTGGCGAGTGAGTGAATGACTGGGTTAGCGAGCGATTTAATGAGTAGGTGGGTGAGTGAGTGAGTGGGTGGTAGGTGTGTGTGTGTGAATGGGTGTGTTAGAGAGTGAATGAATGTGTGTGTTAGAGAATGAATGAGTTGGTGAATGAGTGGGTTAGCGAGCGAGTGAATGAGTAGGTGGGTGAGTGAGTGGTATTTAGGTGTGTGTGTGTGTGAATGGGTGTGTTAGAGAGTGAATGAATGTGTGTGTTAGAGAATGAATGAGTTGGTGAATGAGTGGGTTAGCGAGCGAGTGAATGAGTAGGTGGGTGAGTGAGTGGTATTTAGGTGTGTGTGTGTGAATGGGTGTGTTAGAGAGTGAATTAATGTGTGTGTTAGAGAATGAATGAGTTGGTGAATGAGTGGGTTAGCGAGCGAGTGAATGAGTGGGTGAGTGAGTGGGTGGTAGGTGTGTGTGTGTGAATGGGTGTGTTAGAGAGTGAATGAATGTGTGTGTTAGAGAATGAATGAGTTGGTGAATGAGTGGGTTAGCGAGCGAGTGAATGAGTATGTGGGTGAGTGAGTGGTATTTAGGTGTGTGTGTGAATGGGTGTGTTAGAGAGTGAATGAATGTGTGTGTTAGAGAATGAATGAGTTGGTGAATGAGTGGGTTAGCGAGCGAGTGAATGAGTGGGTGGGTGAGTGGGTGGTATTTCGGTGTGTGTGAATGGGTGTTAGAGAATCAATGAGTTGGCGAGTGGGTGAACGAACGCGTGTTGGATGAGTGAGTGAGTCAGTGAGCTTCTGCCGGATTTTCGGACATACTCCGCGAACCTTTCCACATTTCTGATCTGGAGTCGAGTGGAGGATAGAAGTCTGGACAAGAGAAGAAACATACGACATGTAGACACAAACATGTACACACACTCATGTACTCATGCGTGTATACACACTTACACACACACACACACGGACATATACATCAACACATCACTGATACAGACACAGATACAAACACGCAAAGACAGACAGACACATACAAAGAGAAACGTACACAAGAATACTTGGACACACACACACACACGTACACACAGTCAGACGTGTATACACACGCGTACAGGCACACACACACGTGTATACAAAGACAAACACATACCGACACACACACGTGGACACACACACACGTGTACATGCATACAGCCAGAAAGTTATAAATATACGTGACAAAAATAAACCGCAGCTGGGCAGCACACAAACCCGGCTCTGAGCGTAAAGCAGAAACAGCCATCGACTGTGGCCTCTGCGTTGATGGTGGTGATGGTGGTGGTTGATGATAGTGGTCGTTGTGATGATGATGATGGTTGTGGTGGTCGTGGTGATGATGGTGGATATGGTGGTGGTGATGATGATGGTTGTGATGGTCGTGGTGATGATGGTGGTTATGGTGATGGTGATGATGATGGTTGTGGTGGTGGTGATGATGGTGGTGGTTATGGTGGTGATGATGGTTGTGGTGGTCGTGGTGACAATGGTGGTTATGGTGATAGTGGTGATGGTGTTTATGGTGGTGTTGGTGACAGAGATAATGATGTTGATGTTGTTGGTGGTAGTGATGTTGATTATGATAACAGTGGTGATGATGGTTGTGGTGCCAGTTGTGGTGATGGTGATAACGATCTTAATTATGTTAACTATTGTGTTGCAGTTTGTGACGATGATGATTATATTAATGGTGATTATGTTGTTAGATGCTAATGGTTATGTTCATGATGGTATTGGTGATTGTCAATAATGATGGGTGATACGGATGGTAATGATGTTGATGATGGTGCTGATATTAATGATGACGATGGTGGTAATGATGATGTATAACGATGACATCTGGGATGGTGACGATTATGATGGTGTCTTCATCCTCGTGTGCTGGGAAAGTTTGAGTGAGAGTTGGGCTGAGAGGGAAGGATAGGGGGACGTGGTGGGGGAGTGACTTCACGAGTGTGTGTCTGTGTGTGTCTGTGTGTGTGTCTGTACGACTGTGTGTGTAGGACTGTGTGTGTGACTGTGTCTGTGTGTGGATCTCTGTGTGTATGTCTGTGTGTGTGTATGTCTGTGTGTGTGTGACTGTGTGTGTATGTCTGTCGGGTGCGAGGGGCTGGTAACCCCTCCACCTTAAATTAACTACCACTAAACTACGATGTATAAAACTTATTAAGCTTCTGCCGGAGGCCCCGGGGGGACAGGCGTCTATGACGTCTCCTGGCCAAATCCCAGGAGACTAAATCCTTACCCTCGGGGCTCCTCCAGAAGCAACAAAAAGCCACTTCGGATGGCCACGTGGAATGTTCGAATGCTCACTGCGGAGGAGAGGCTACCACTCCTCTGTCGGGAGTTGGACCGGTACACCTGGTTCTCTGTGGTATTCAGGAGGTCCGGTAGATCGGCTCTGGCTCCTGCCACCATGAGGGGTGGACAGTCCTCTACTCGGGGCAGGAGACTGCCAAACAACAGGGAGTGGCTCTTCTGAACAAAAGAATGAAGGGGGCGTGGGAGCGTGGCGGTGAGGTGTGGGAAGCTGTACGCCCCAGGCTACTTTCGGCTTGCCTTCCCATCTACCAGAGGCGAGGAGTGGTGGTCGTGGTTACTTATGCCCCCACCGAAGACGAACATCCGTGGAGGGATGTAGGCAAGGTCGATGAGTCAGATGCCTTCTATGACCTCCTGTTGCAGGTGCTGGCTAAAGTGGCCACTCGGGATAGAGTCATCTTGTTGGGTGACTTCAGTGCCCGAGTTGGTCATGATGCTAACACCTGGTCTGGAGTGATTGGAAGGCATGGGCCAGATCAGCTCAATAATAACGGTAGGAGGCTGCAAGATTTTTGTGCAGTCCATGGGTTTCTGTCCGTCTGCTACAGCAGAGGTGTAGGGAATTCCAACAAGACCTCCATCTCTGATTTATTGACCTGGTCAAGGCCTATGATACCATCAGTAGGCCTGGGCTCTGGGTTGTTCTTCGTGCTTTCGGAGTCCCTGACCCGCTGCTCACAATCATTAAGGAACTTCATAATGGTGAGCGGGCCCGGGTAAAACTACATGGCCGGGAGTCGGAGCCATTCCCTGTTCACTTTGTGGTGCGACAGGGATGTCCTCTGGCTCCCACATTATTAAACATCTATTTCGATCACGTCGTTCGTGAAGCCTTCAATAGCTGAACCAGAGGAATCTCCATCTGGTGCAGATACAATGGGAGGCGGATCGATGCCCGGGTGCGGTCAAGGGATGGCTCCCTATTGCTCAACCATGTTATGTATGCCGATGATCTGGTAATTGCTGCTCACTCAGAGGAGGAGTTGGAGGCGCTGCTGCTGAACCTGGAGCTTGCCACTAAGAGGTAGGGTCTTACTATCAGCCCCACCAAAACTAAGCACCTGCCTGGGCATTTTGTACCATCGGACACTCCACCCCCACAACTCCCAATTGGTGATAGGACAGCTGTGGAGAGAGTGGAGAGTTTCCCATACCTGGGCAGTGTGCTCATGACCTTTGTCTCCCTAGTGGCGATGTTTTACACACCGCAACTAGGTACTCATTTGAGGCTGAGCCGACCTAAGGGATGCCCAGGACCGGTTCAGATAATTGTCACTGCCGGTGTTTGTGGCCTTGAGCTTTTCAGGTCAATACTGCGCACAGCCGTTTCAATCCGGGTACATTTTTAAGAATTATATCTGTTTGTGTTTCTCCCTTGTGATGGGACTTTTTAAGATGAACGTTGAGATGTATAAGGGGCACCACGGGGTGATCAATAAGGTCTGACTTGGTCTGTGTAACAAGGTCGGCACTGATACGGGGTTGACAGGCGTGGGATGTGTAGGTGAACGTGTGTGCACATCAGAAACGGGGAGACAAAGGCGGCCGCGCCGGCCTTAATAGGTGCTCGCTAACAACACTCGCCCCAACAGTTTGTTAAAGCTACGAGGTTGGGGGGGGGGGCGGTGTCTTTGTGTCTGTACCACACGTGCGAGCGAGATAATGTGAGTGTGAGTGATTGAGTGTTTGCGGGTCCCTCTAAATATAAATGCACGCATGTTGGACCCACGTGCCCGTTGCACGTACGGTACAGGGCTTAAACGTGTGTGTGTGTGTGACTTGCACAGTGCAAGCGACACTGCCGCCATGGGCATCCCCTCTAGGTAGACTCAGCCTTAAATTGTGGGGCCGACTGCGGTGG
Source organism: Lampetra fluviatilis (assembly GCF_964198595.1). Lineage (NCBI taxonomy): Eukaryota > Metazoa > Chordata > Hyperoartia > Petromyzontiformes > Petromyzontidae > Lampetra > Lampetra fluviatilis. The sequence continues at coordinate 2,420,698 of NC_136318.1, read as the reverse complement.
TGTAAACATCAGCACTTTGGGGGGGATGGAGGAAGACAAAGGCGTCCGGGCGTGTTTTTAAAATCACAGGTGCTGCTCGCTAACATCACTTGCAGCAAGGGACGTGCGGTCAGGGGAGGCAGGGGAGGCAGAGCCTCACCTGCAATACGCCAATGAAAACAGCTGTTACGAAAAGTAAAAAAAAAATCAAATAAATATTAAAACATTTCCACTGATCTGTGTTATAAATGTCATTTCTGTACGATTCCAATAATTTTTTGAGTCAAAATCGCCCAAATTTGCGGAGTTCCGCTGCAAATACAGGAAGCGACGAGAGGTGAGGCAGCGACGAGCTCTGCCTCCCCTCTGATTGCGCAACCCCTCAGTAGCTGGATGGAGCGCGGGCAATAAGCGCGTGCCTGTTACTATCTCAGTATGTCACCAATGTGATGTTTGTAGACCCCTTCATTTCATGTCCTCGCCTTCCATACTCCAGGTAACTTATTTCACGTACAGTAGGTGATTCAGATATTTAGGCTCGCTGGAGTACTGTACGTACAGTACCGGAATACTGTATAACAGTACTGGAGGACATTACCGGAATTCTGTGCATACAGTACAGGGGAACACCACATGAGTACTGTACACACAGTACCGGGATACTGTACATACAGTACCGGAATACTGTATTACAGTACTGGAAAACAAGTGCCGGATCACAGCACCGGAATACTGTACACACAATACTGTAATGCTGCACACGAGAACTGTACGTACAGTCCTCGAGTACTGTACGTACAGTACTCGTGTACTGTACGTACAGTGCTCCAAACACGCTCCACGTGCCGGCTCCCCCACGCCCCCAGTCACCCCTCCCCCTCGCCACGTGCTCCATACTCTCCGCTGAGTAAGTTTTGTGTAAAGTGTTTGTTGTTGTTGTTGTTGTTTTGTTTTAATGAGGCCCGTCCGGTTATTATTCATCCGTATTTAATATATTAGTTGAGTTGAGAAGTGTTGTGGTTTTTTTGTAATCGTGTTTTGTGTAAACTAAATGTTTTTTCGTTGAACTCAATAATAATTATGAGAACGCATGGGCCAACGCGTTTCGGTTTACGCGGTTTCACTTTAAGCGGGGGGGGGGGGGGGTCTTCGTCGCAACCCAGACGGATATCGAGGTACGTCCGTCCACAAACACACGGCGTGTACACAACACAAAGATCCCCCGTGCCTTAGCAGTCTGTAGGGGCAAGTGCTGTTAGCGAGCACCTATGAAGGCCGGCACGGCACACGAGGGGGTGGGTGGCCAGCACCATATATACCCACACACACACGAACAATATTTATTTTATTATATAATATTATTATATTATATAATTATATTATATTAGTTTATCATATTATGTTTTATTTTTATTATTTTGTTATTTTCATTCTACGTGACTTTACCGAAAGAACCAAGAAGATGAATCCCTGCAGTCACGAAAGCTTTAAATCGAAAAATGAACAAACAAACCATATTTAAAGGCCCTTACGTGGGTCACATTTAAAGACATCAATCACAAGAGATAACGAATCCCAATGGGCCGTCGCAACCAGGAATGAACCTCAGAACTCCGTTGTCGTGGTTAAATAAAGGACGCAATTCCCAATGGCTATTTCTCAATCGTGATTAATTAAAGTAGCGAGACAAAGTGGAGATTGTCAATGGATAGAGTTCATCACTGAGCACGTGGTCGTGTGTTACCCACCCACCCCCTGCCCACTAATAGCACTTGTCCCAACAGTCCACCAATACTACACGGGGGATCTTTGTCTTTGGTCAGCTGTGTGTTGTGGGGGGCGGTGGCGCAGTGATTAGCGCACCGCGGCGTGAATTTTCAGAAATTGTCCCGGTTTGGCCTACCCCCCCCCCCTCTAGGTCAACTCGGCCATAACTGAGTGTCTGCTACCCGGTGTGTCAGTAGACATCAACGTCGGGGAGACAAAGGCGGCCCGGGGCGTGACGCTGGCCAACAAAACCCCCAAAGTTTGACGTGCCGGCCTTAATAGGTGCTCGCTAACAGCACTTGCCCCGACAGTCTTTATGTCGGCTGTAGGGGGTGAGGGGCCTCTGACACACACAGCACCACACCCCGTCAATCGAGTTGTAGAAAAGTGGTCACACTCAGCTACCGGATTATAAGACGCATCCACCCACCCTCATCCCTCCCACCCACCCTCATCCCTCCCACCCACCCTCAACCCTCCCTCATCCCTCCCACCCACCCTCATCCCTCCCTCATCCCTCCCACCCACCCTCCCTCATCCCTCCCACCCACCCTCCCTCATCCCTCCCACCCACCCACCCTCATCCCTCCCACCCACCCACCCACCCTCATCCCTCCCACCCACCCTCATCCCTCCCACCCACCCACCCTCATCCCTCCCACCCACCCTCATCCCTCCCTCATCCCTCCCACCCACCCACCCACCCTCATCCCTCCCACCCACCCTCATCCCTCCCACCCACCCACCCTCATCCCTCCCACCCACCCACCCACCCTCCCTCATCCCTCCCACCCTCCCTCATCCCTCCCACCCACCCTCATCCCTCCCACCCACCCACCCACCCTCATCCCTCCCACCCACCCACCCACCCTCCCTCATCCCTCCCACCCACCCACCCACCCTCATCCCACCCACCCACCCTCATCCCTCCCACCCACCCTCCCTCATCCCTCCCACCCACCCACCCTCATCCCTCCCACCCACCCTCATCCCACCCACCCACCCTCATCCCTCCCACCCACCCTCCCTCATCCCTCCCACCCACCCACCCTCATCCCTCCCACCCACCCACCCTCATCCCTCCCACCCACCCACCCTCATCCCTCCCACTTACCCTCATCCCACCCACCCACCCACCCTCATCCCACCCACCCACCCTCATCCCTCCCACCCACCCTCCCTCATCCCTCCCACCCACCCACCCTCATCCCTCCCACCCACCCTCATCCCACCCACCCACCCTCATCCCTCCCACCCACCCTCCCTCATCCCTCCCACCCACCCACCCTCATCCCTCCCACCCACCCACCCTCATCCCTCCCACCCACCCTCATCCCTCCCACCCACCCTCATCCCACCCACCCTCATCCCTCCCACCCACCCACCCTCATCCCTCCCACCCACCCTCATCCCACCCACCCACCCACCCACCCACCCTCATCCCACCCACCCTCATCCCTCCCACCCACCCTCATCCCTCCCTCCCACCCTCATCGCTCCCACCCACCCTCATCCCTCCCACCCACCCTCATCCCACCCACCCACCCTCATCCCTCCCACCCACCCTCCCTCATCCCACCCACCCACCCACCCTCATCCCTCCCACCCACCCTCATCCCTCCCTCCCACCCTCATCGCTCCCACCCACCCTCATCCCTCCCACCCACCCTCATCCCTCCTTCCCACCCTCACCCCACGTCACTTTATCGAAAGAACCAAAGAGTATGGATTCCTGACGTCACGAAAGCTTCAAATCGTTGGTTTTCACGTTAAATGTGGACTTTGTTATGCCCACCGTTTAGTTTCTGTACCCCCCCCTCTCTCTCCATCCACATCCCCGTGTCCCGCTGTAGTGGTGAGCAACACCGGAGATTTGAAGTTCGTTTTCTCGACGCGGCAGTGAAACGATTTTATTTACCAGGTAAGTCCCCACTGATCTGCTGTGTAGCCCTTTTCTTCAGAAGCCACCGGCCATCACAACATGATAGCTCAACGAAGTGGCTTCATCATCATCATGTGCGGGAAGTTATAGTCGCAGCCGAGTTACTCTAATCGCGGGGTGATGGGGAATCTAAATGTGGTGGGCAAAAACCCGGAGGACCCGGAGAAAAATCCGCGCGACCACGAAGAGAGAGACACGCAAACTCCAAATATACAGCAAAAGGTCAGGGTCGAGGTCGAACCCACGACCTCCTGTATACCGGGTGAGGTAGTTAACATCTCCTAGCCACCGTGATGATGATGAGAGAGAGAGAGACACGCAAACTCCAATTATACAGCAGCAGGCGTCAGGGTCGAGGTCGAACCCCGGACCTCCTGTACACCGGGCGAGGGAGATTAACGCAAGTCGGTCGGCAGCTTGCGTGTGGTGAGGTCAAGTGTGGGTACTCCCTCTTCCAAGACGTACTGGCCAGCGTGGAAGAGTAGGCCAAATACCTTCCATAGAGGGGGGCCACCACAGAGGCCCCCCTCTACTGAAGGCCCTTTCCGCAAGCAGTGGCGTGAGCCGGCAATCGCAGGGCTGCGACTTTTAATCAATGTCAACAACAATAATGTTTGTATAGCAGCGTCATTTATACAATTTGCGTTCATCTCTCACAATCTCCCACACACGAAGGCGCATACACGTGGGGGGGGAGGGGGGGACCGGAGCAACTGCCGAAAAAAAAAACGTGTGCGAGGGGGCAACATTCGATCCCCGTACACATCGGACAGCATTGAGTCCACCCTTTGCCGTACCGCCCTCTCCTGGCGAGCCAGGCTATGGGCTCTTCGGCGATCACGGGGAAGGCAGCTGTGCAACATCTGTGCGGTGATCCACTAACCCTCGCTCTACCTTCACCCGACACTGCATCATACGCCACGTGCATGGCCAAAAGCCTCAAACTCTCCGGTTCGATCCCCCCCTTCATCTCCTCCTCCTCACCGTGTCTCTTCCCACTGCTCCTGAGCCGGTGCCACTCGCGATTTCTTCAGCGCCGAGTCGGCAGATCCGCAGTGGCCAATTCCGAGCAGGGCCGGGCCGATCCAGGTCTTCACCGGAGCCGTCCTCTCTTCCCTGAGCACCCGGTCTTTCTCGGAGTCGGAGAGGACCCTGCGAGCGATGTGGATGCGTGTCTGCGGTTGCCGCCAGAGGTGCTTGGGAGGGCGTGGGTTACTGCACGGATCATGTTGATGGTGGTGGTGGTGTTGTTGTTCGTGATGGCTGTCGTGGTGTTGCGGCTGGGGTTGTGGCTGGGGTTGTGGCTGGGGTTGTGGATGGCGATGAGGGTCCATTTCTGAGCTCTGTCGTGAGTGCGCGTGGGAAAGAGAGACCCGGTTAGGAATGCGCAGATTTGAGGCACGCACGAATCACGCACGTGAACACGCACACGCCGAGATTGGGGGGACAGAATCACGCCCGGTCGCCTTTGTCTCCCTAATACCGACGTTGATGATGAACCACACTGGCTACTTACGCCACCACCGCCCGGCTGGTGGGCACGTACCCAACGAGAGTAGAGATGTGTGTCACCTTCGGCAGGCCGGCCTGACCAGCGTGGTGAAGTATGGTCCACTATCCCTACCCTAACTCCATAGCCCCACGGTAAAAGCACTCATAACCTCTCCAGTCTTCTTGGTTCTTTCGGTAAAGTCACTAAAAGGGAGATGATAAAATAATAAAAATAAAACATAATAAAATACAATTCTCACGACGTTTCGGCCACAACGCAAGCAGCCGTCCTCAGGTGAAGAACAGGTCTGTTGGAAAGACAGCGTCTGAATGAACACCACCAAGCTTGGCAGCGTATATTTGCAAATTCCTTTGTCAAGACACTCTTCCTCCCCTAACCCAGCTTAAATATACGCTGCCAAGCTTGGTGGTGTTCATTCAGACGCTGTCTTTCCGACAGACCTGTTCTTCACCTGAGGACGGCTGCTTGCGTTGTGGCCGAAACGTCGTGAGAATTGTATTATATTATTATGTTTAATTATTATTATTTTATTATCTCCCTTCTACGTGACTTTACCGAAAGAACCAAGAAGATGAATCCCTGCAGTCACGAAAGCTTTCAATCGAAATTTAACCGCTCCAGTGTCTGACTTCACACCGTACATGGAGTTGGCCGGCTTAGGTGGAGGAGCGAGGATATTCTCAGACTGAATCGTGGTGTATATGATCAGCAGCAGAACTCCTTCGACATGTGAACAGAGGTGGTAAAAACATATTTGTGTATTATACCAGCTAAGGCCCACTGAGCGATGTTTCTCTCTTTCAGAAGCGACCTGACCATCACAGAATGATAGCTCAACGAAGTGGCTTGTCATCATGTGGAATATTTTTGTTAGCAGCCATATACTCGGAACGCGTGTTGTTGATTCTAAATGTGGAGGGACAGACCGGGGGGAACCCGGAGAAAAATCCACGCGGCCACAGGGAGAGAGAGACACGCAAACTCCAAATATACAGCAGCAGGCATCAGGGTCTGGAGTTAGTTAACATCTCCTAGCCACCGTGATGATGATGAGAGACACGCAAACTCCAAATATACAGCAGGCGTCAGGGTCTGGATCGAACCCACGACCTCCTGTATACCAGGCGATGTAGTTAACATCTCCTAGCCACCATGATGGTGATGAGAGAGAGAGACACGCAGACTCCAAGTATACAGCAGGCATCGTCAGGGTCTGGATCGAACCCACGACCTCCTGTACACCAGGCGAGGTAGTTGACATCTCCTAGCCACCGTGACGATGAGAGAGAGAGAGACACTGCAAACTCCAAATATACAGCAGCAGGCATCGTCAGGGTCGGGATCGAAACCCACGACCTCCTGCACACCAGGCGACGGAGTTAACATCTCTTCTACGTAGCGAATCAAACCTTTATGGCATAGGAGACAATACAGCAGCAGTCCTCGAGAAATGGCAACATGGTACCACCTCCGTGAGAGTGAAAGATGATAACTCCGCATATTTCCCAACAATGGAAAACTTCCCCCACCGCAGGAAGGATAGTTTTAATATTTTTAAAGCGTCGAAAAGTATCGATTTAAAGCTTTCGTGACTGCAGGGATTCGTCTGAATGAGACGCTGTCTTTCCAACAGACCTGTTCTTCACTTGAGGACGGCTGCTTGCGTTGTGGCCGAAACGTCGTGAGAATTGTATTTTATAATGTTTTATTATTATTTTATTATTTCCCTTCTATGCTACTTTTACCGAAAGAACCAAGAAAGACGTCGAAAAGTAGTTGTGGAGGGGTGAGATTTTTAAATCTTTCATGGAATCACACACACGTGCTTTAATAGCCGTCAAAGAGTGAATCAGATCACATTGCCAAGCTCGCACTGCAAAGCCTTTCAAACCATTGAAACGTTCCGTCTACGCACCGTGTTTACGTGCGTTCTGTGTGTCTTTGTCCGTGGCATAGAGTGTCTGTGTCTAGTGGTGAGGGCAACTCTCCGCTACGAGCCCGGCCACCCGATTTCGACACCAGCCCACGGTCACCGCCAACGCCAGCGACGATTGCACGAGTACCTGGAGCGGTGTGTGTGATCGTCAGTCCTGGGGAGACAAAGGCGGCCTTGGTAGGTGCCACTCGCTAACAGCACTTTCCCCAGGAGCCTGTTTATATACGGGCTACACGGGGGCATCATTGTTATGTTTATGACGGATCTTTGTATCTGTGTATGATCACATGAACTGTATTATGTGTATGTGCGTTGTGTACACGCGTGTTTATGTGTCTGTGTTTATGTATGTGTGTGTGTGCGCACACACACTCACCTTGACTCCGTGACTCCCCCCCTTGTCTCTCTGTGTGCTTCGAAGTGTCTATGTGCCCCCCCCCCCCTCCTTGTCTTTGTGTTTTCCCGAGTCTCTGTGAGTCTGCGTTTCTCAGTGTCTCTGTTTCCCCAAGTCCCCTGTTTCTATATATGTGCGTCTCGGTCTATGAATGTGCGTCTCTAATTCACATCGTGTCTCTCTGTGTGTCCCCAGGTCTTCCCGTCTCCCTGTGTCTCTCTGTGGTGTCCCTGTGTGTCTCCTCGTGTCTCGATGTGTCTGTGTGTGTCTGTGTCTCCCCACGTAGATCCGTGTGTCTCTGTAACGCCTTGTGTGTGTCTCAGTGTCTCCCCGTGTCTCCACTTTGTAACCGCGTTTGTGGGTGTGGCTGGGAAAATTGGAAAGGCAATACGGGCGTAGAGATAAAATAACACAACCACAGTCTGACGACAATCACAACCACATTGTGAACACAATATAATCACCACCACACTCTAAACACACCCTAACCACACTCTAAACACAACGTAATCACAGCCACACTCTAAACACACACTAACCACACTCTAAACACAATGTAATCACAACCACACTCTAAACACACACTAACCACACTCTAAACACAATGCAATCACAACCACATTGTGAACACAATATAATCACCACCACACTCTAAACACACCCTAACCACACTCTAACCACAATGTAATCACCACCACACTCTAAACACACCCTAACCACACTCTAAACACAATGTAATCACAACCACACTCTAAACACACCCTAACCACACTCTAACCACAATGTAATCACAACCACACCCTAACCACACTCTAACCACACTCTAAACACAATGTAATCACAACCACACTCTAAACACACACTAACCACACTCTAAACACAATGTAATCACAACCACACTCTAAACACACCCTAACCACACTCTAAACACAATGTAATCACAACCACACTCTGGCCACAACCACACTGACCAAAATTTAATCACAACCACATCCTAACCACACTCTAACCACAATCACATCCAGACCCTTACCACAATCTAATCACACTCTAACCACAATGTAACCACACTTTAACCACGATCCGCAACCACAGCCGAACCACAATCCTAACGGCACAATCACAAACAAGTGAAGTCAGTTGTATTTTAGTTTACACACGTGACGCATTTCTGGCACAAATCTGCATCATCACATTAATACTCAAAACATAAACATCGAAAATGCTGTACACCAGAAACCACACCATAACGACAACCACACTTTAACCACAATCTAACCACACTAACCACAACCACACTCACCATAATCACAAACATAGCGTAATGACAACAAAACCCGAACCACAATCTAACCACACTTTAGCCGCAATAATAACCACCCCCTGATCACAACCAAAACTCAAACCACAATCTTAACCACAAATCACAACCACAATCTAATCACACTATAACCACATCCTAATCACAACCACACACAAGCTACAATCTAACCACAATAACAACCCTCTTCACAATTACAACCACACTCTAACCACAATCACAACCACATAGACAGGGCAGAGAGTGCTGTGAAGAATGATGATTTCCCGAAAACGTTGCCTGTTATATACAGTACTTTGTCTTTATAAAGCCACACACATACAGTCATATGTAACACAAGACACCCATTAGCGTCATTGTGGAGATTTAAATAAGCAGACCACCCGCCACTTTTCGTATCTGTCTCTCTACATGAATACAATTTTGTACCACGACTCAACACATAACCCCTACTACAATCTAACTAATCATATATGGAAAATACAAAATAGGTTTTACCCTCTCTGGCAATAAAACAGGTGTTAAGATGTGTACCGTACACACAAAATAGAAACGTTTAGCAATAAATTAAGTTCGCAATAACCAGACGTGCTTGTGGTGTATGCAAATCAGTTTTAAATACAATTCCATATCAAATATTATCTGATAATTATCAGAAAATGCTTGTTTGCATGTACACAAGTACCGTGTGTGATTAATACGATATTGATTCCTTCCAAAAGGTTTTATTTGGTGTTTGAAGATCTTAACACGTCCTGTTTTATTGCCAGAAAGGGTCAAACTATTCTTATGTGTTCATACTTTGTTACTGGCAAAAAGGTCCCATTTTGTAACTCATCATATCTGCCCCAACGTATAAATGCAATGTTGTACCATGACTTAACAAATACGATTCCTACAAACTGTTTACGGTATAGTAAGCCACTGGTGTGCACTCCTTCAGCGGAGTAGCAAAGTGACACAAACTCTGCTGAAGAGCCTCTCATCATGGCCAGCAGCAGACATCCACGTTGCCATCTCGGCCCTCAACACAGCAATCCTGCCATCATGCACAGGCCATGGGTTCAGTGTTAGTCTGTGGGTCCAGTGTTAGTCTGTGGGTCCAGTGTTAGTCTGTGGGTCCTGTGTTAGTCTGTGGGTTCATTTTTAGTCTATGGGACCAGTGTTAGTCTATGGGACCAGTGTTAGTCTGTGAGTCAGTGTTAGTCTGTGGGTCCAGTGTTAGTCTGTGGGTCCAGTGTTAGTCTGTGGGTCCATTTTTAGTCTATGGGTTCAGTGTTAGTCTATGGGTCCAGTGTTAGTCTGTGGGTCCATTTTTAGTCTATGGGACCAGTGTGAGTCTATGGGTCCAGTGTTAGTCTATGGGTCCAGTGTTAGTCTGTGGGTCCAGTGTTAGTCTATAGGTCCAGTGTTAGTCTATGGGACCAGTGGTAGTCTGTGGGTCTATTGTTAGTCTATGGGTCCGGTGTTAGTCTGTGGGTTCCTGTGTTAGTCTATGGGTCCAGTGTGAGTCTATGGGTCCAGTGTGAGTCTGTGGGTCCAGTCTATATAAAACCACTGTAGCCTGCACTCCTTCAGCAGAGTAGGGATAGTAGAACTCCGTGACCTCTGTCTCTTGAAGCACTCTCATCGTGGGGAGGTGACAATGGCAGCCAGATCCCGAACCTTTTTCTGCTGCCATCATGCTCAAGAAGAGAACTGCTACTATGTGAATATACGATTACCGTGGAGGAAAACACCGTTTCAAATCCATAACGCTTGCAGCATGCAGCTCTGTGGTGACCTCCCAGTGTTCACGACTCAGTGTTTCCAATTAACCCCAGCCCTGGTTCCAAGCAATTTAGGGAGACACGTTGCTAGGCAACCAGGTGACCGGAGACACAGGGGGTGAGGGTGGGGGTGGGGGCGAGGGTTGGAGGTGCGGTCGAGGTAATGGAGGTGTGATAATTGACGATTAGGGGCGACGTTTCGGATCCATATTTAGGGGGGAGTCCTGGCTGTGACGGTTATTGATCGGGCGGAGGCGGGTAACGTTCAACAATCATAGTCAATCCACTGCTGGATGAGGCATCCACACATTGTTCATCATCTCTCGTGATGCTGTGATGTGATGAATGCAGCCAGCACCTGCAAACGAGTGGATTTCATCTCCTTGATACACAAACTCCTGTGGGGGCCGTGTCCCATCATTCAGCCCACTGGGTCGTGAGCAGGAAGCCAACGTGGGTAACCGGGGTTCACAGTGCAGTGTGCTAACCACTAAACTTATTATCCCCCAAATATAACCAGATACCCCCCCGTATGCCCTTGACAGACTTTTGGGGCAAAAGTGCTGTTAGTTGTGAGCACCTATGAAAGCCAGAATGACACACGAGGGGGTGGGTGGCCAGCACCACGTCCAACCGCCTTTGTCTCCCCAGTGGCGATGTTTACACACCACACCAGACACCCATTCGAGTGACACGAACCCCTAGACCCAATCTGTGAGGATCAGTCACCGGGTGCCTGAGCGGGAATCCAGCACCGATGGAGGTCTCGTGCTTCGAACAAATCGACCTCACCGACCTGACCAACGATTTAGTGTTTTGCCCATAATACATTAATAAATAAGAAAAAAGAATAAAAAACAGAAAAAAAAAGACAAAAAAAAAATAAACAAGAAAATAAATTAAGACAAAATAGATAAAGATAAAAAGAATAAGAAACGGATAAAAAAGAGAAAAAATAACAAAGAAAGAAAAAAAAAATAGAATATAAAATAGAGAACAGCAAGTAAGCAAGTATCAATAAAAAAACAATTAGTGTATCCGTTAACAAGAGATATATCTATAGGCATGAGCAGCAACCTTTGCAGGCAAAGTTCCATGTTCTTAGACATTTGAGTGAGATAAAGTGCGGTGTACGTACACATTTTAACACGTAGGCTTTCGCGACCAATATCATCCATAAGAGGGTTTTTTTGGGTTAGATCGCGTAAATAAATGTGTCGTTAAAACCCACCACCACCCGACACAGCCAACTAGTAAGGGTTGTCACGTGAACAGAACGTGCCAATTCATCACCAGGACAGCACAAGAACTTCTGCGCGCTTGCGCAAGAGCGTGGTCACCACATCTACAACTATATATAACGAAACAGGTGGACGTCTCCACAAATCTGTCTGTTGCCTGATGAAGCTGGTTGTAATTACTGGCGAAACGTCGTACTCAGATTGTAAATGTTGTGGCTTGGCTCTCCAACACACCGGTTAGTGCTGTACTAGTATACTACACTATACACTACACTATACACTACACTACTATACACTACACTATACACTACACTACTATACACTACACTACTATACACTACACTATACACTACACTATACACTACACTACTATACACTACACTATACACTACACTACTATACACTACACTATACACTCCACTACTATACACTACACTTATACACTGCACTATACACTACACTACTATACACTACACTACACACTAGTGCTGTACTAGTGACGAATTGGCCACGTTCTGTTTACGTGACAAACCTTACTAGTTGGCTGTGGTGGCGGGTTTAACGACACATTCATATCTTCTTGGTTCTTTCGGTAAAGTCTTTCGGTAAAGTCACGTAGAAGACCAGGTCTTCACCTGAGGACGGCTGCTTGCGTTGTGGCCGAAACGTCGTGAGAATTATTTTATAATGTATTATTTTTATTATTTTATTACTTCCCTTTTACGTGACTTTACCGAAAGAACCAAGAAGATGAATCCCTGCAGTCACGAAAGCTTTAAATCGAAAAAGACACATTCATATATTTACACGATCTAACTGCAAAAAAAACCTGTATTATGCATGTACACATTGTTCACACAAACAACGGACCTCATTCAAGTAAACTCATCCTTCTTGTGATATTGGTTTCAGCTCTCGGGGCTCCCACCCAAAGCCACGATCGACGCCTTGACCGACGTCATCTCCTTTGGTGAGTGGACGAGGGGGGTGGTCGCAGCTGCTGCTGCTGCTGCCACAGCGAGGAGAGTCGTAGCAATGCAGCTGCGTGTCTCGTACTGTGCTCGAATACAAAGGCTCGCAAACTGCTTCGCGTAATTTTGACATGAGATGCTGTGCTTCATTTGGGTTTGAAAGTCACAACGGTCTTGGCAACGTACAGTGAGGGAAACAAAGTATTTGATCCCCTGCTGATTTTGTACGTTTGCCCACTGACAAAGAAATGATCAGTCTATAATTTTAATGGTAGGTTTATTTGAACAGTGAGAGACAGAATAACAACAACAACATCCAGAAAAACGCATGTCAAAAATGTTATAAATTTGCATTTTAATGAGGGAAATAAGTATTTGACCCCTCTGCAAAACATGACTTAGTACTTGGTAGCAAAACCCTTGTTGGCAATCACAGAGGTCAGACGTTTCTTGTAGTTGGCCACCAGGTTTGCACACATCTCAGGAGGGATTTTGTCCCACTCCTCTTTGCAGATCTTCTACAAGTCATTAAGGTTTCGAGGCTGACATTTGGCAACTTGAAACTTCAGCTCCTCCACAGATTTTCTATGGGATTAAGGTCTGGAGACTGGCTAGGCCACTCCAGGACCTTAATGTGCTTCTTCTTGAGCCACTCCTTTGTTGCCTTGGCCGTGTGTTTTGGTTCATTGTCATGCTGGAATACCCATCCACGACCCATTTTCAATGCCCTGGCTGAGGGAAGGAGGTTCTCACCCAAGATTTGACGGTACATGGCTCCGTCCATCGTCCCTTTGATGCGGTGAAGTTGTCCTGTCCCCTTAGCAGAAAAACACCCACAAAGCATAATGTTTCCACCTCCATGTTTGACGGTGGGGATGGTGTTCTTGGGGTCATAGGCAGCATTCCTCCTCCAAACACGGCGAGTTGAGTTGATGCCAAAGAGCTCCATTTTGGTCTTATCTGACCACAACACTTTCACCCAGTTGTCCTCCGAATCATTCAGATGTTCATTGGCAAACTTCAGACTGGCATGTATATGTGCTTTCTTGAGCAGGGGGACCTTGCGGGCGCTGCAGGATTTCAGTCCTTCACGGCGTAATGTGTTACCAACTGTTAAAATTATAGACTGATCATTTCTTTGTCAGTGGGCAAATGTAAAAATCAGCAGGGGATCAAATACTTTTTTCCCTCACTGTACTACCAGTACATCTTGATTTACTGTGGCAGTAACAAGATATGAAAAAATAAACATGAACAGTTATGTTTAGGTAGCACGGTATATATTTGGAAAACCCATAGAGATTTGCAATCTAACAGAGGACGTGTGCATTACATGGTATTCTGGACATCACATTTTTTAAATTTCAACAGAACCAAGTATGATTAAAAATGTGTGCCAGATGGAACTGTATTCTAAATCAGCATGGTGCAGTTCTACCATAATACAACCATGTTATACTGGTAGGAACCTCCTGGTTACACCAGCCCACAGGGGATTATTGTGTCCGTCCGTCTGTCGTGCATCCAAAAATGGGAGGGGTGGGGCTGGGTGGAGAGGGGAGAGTGGGGAGGGGCTGGGTGGGGAGGGGCTGGGTGTGGAGGGTGGAGAGGGGCTGGGTGGGGAGGGTGGGGGGTGGGAGGGGTGGGCTGGGTAGGGAGGGGCTGGTCAACCCGTGGTGCCCTTATACAACTCAACGTTTAACCTACTCACGCCGGCTTGTGCCCGCCCTCACATCTTCTTGGTTCTTTCGGTAAAGTCACGTAGAAGGGAAGTAATAAAATAATAAAAACAAAACATAATAAAATAAAATTATATTATTTTATTTTTTTATTTTATTATGTTTTATTTTTATTATTTTATTACTTCCTTTCTACGTGACTTTACCGAAAGAACCAAGAAGATGAATCCCTGCAGTCACGAAAGTTTTAAATCGAAATTTACCCGCCCTCACAGTCGGACATATTTGCGGAATACACCACGCCGCCATTGACACTGGCCATTGACCGAGCAACCCAACGTTCCTACCAACTCCCTCCGCAGGAATGTGTTACAGAACAGCCCTCAACACAAACTGTGGGTCGTTAAGTGAGGAATCTATTAAGCGTATATGCTTGTATAAAAATGTACCATCCTCTCTAGTGATAAAAATATATATTTAAAAAATCTGAAGTGTCTCCTTGCTCAAATGAACATCAGGTGATCCTCATTTCGTCTGGTGGCCCAGCGTCGAGTGGGAATTTCACTTTTATATTTGGGAACCATCCTTTCCACACAACTACTTGTGATGTCTCACAAACCGTTATCAATTGTATCGACCCTGGAGGGATGATATGCCGAGTCGACCGCCGACAGGGAATTATATTTGCAGCATCACAATTAAAGGTTAAGGACCTCCGCATTGTACTTATCACCAGAACTAATTCAGTCTCTCTTGTTGTTTCTCTGAAAACCAGACGAAAAGAAGCGCTCCATCAATGGCAAACGGATCATCCCGTGCACCGTCTCTCCGAGGAAGATTCTGGAAACCCACAATAGAAATTTCATAAATTTTCTCCGCGGGTGCCCTCAGTAAGAGATCCGTTACTTTTGTGTACATTTAACCTCGTTAAAATTATTAAATACTAGCTTATATACCCGACGTTTCCCAGGATTTCATTTTCTCATAGGTACTATTTGTTAGAAAGACCTTATTTTTATTATTTTATTATTTCCCTTCTACGTGACTTTACCGAAAGAACCAAGAAGATTAATCCCTGCAGTCACGAAAGCTTTAAATCGAAACCTTAAGGTAGCTTTAGACTTTTCGGAAAGGCTCCATAAGAAAGGTGATAAAAAAATGCACGACATTAATCGATGATTTATTATTTTTAAAATGTTTTCATAAAAAGACAACACGATTTTTTGTTCTTCTTAAAAACTCATTCCGAAACTTCGAACTGTACGCGAGAACAACATGGCGATTCCTGAGCAGCATGATGGGCGACATGATGCCGACGGCGCCAATAACTACGTACCTAAAGTTTAATATTACCAAGGTACATGTTGCTTGTGTAGCGCCGTAGATGGGCCGCACTTACCTGCAATGGTGGACGGGGCCATCTAGGGCGGCACCTTGTTCCGCCAGGGGAGGGGCTGCAGTGCCAGCCCAAGAGGGGAGGGGCTGCTGGGGGCTCAGGATCCCACACAGCGAAGCCCATTGGGGCCCTCGGCTGGGGGGGGGGGCTGCGGGGGATCCGGGATCCCACGCAGCCCCACCCCTCGATGGGCAAGGGGTATAAAAGGGCACCTCCCCAGCCGATCTGGACCAGTTGAAGACCGAAGCTGAAGAACAGCTAGGTAGGACCCTGAGACCTCTAGCCCCGCTGTCCTTACCAGGGCCGGGACTCTGTGCGGCTCAGTGGCGAGACTCTGGGAACCTCCGGCCCGACGTCCTTGTAAGGGCTGGATCCAGTGGGTCAGTGGACAGAACTCGCACTCTGGATAGGGCGAGTGAGAATAGCCTCCCCCTAGGCACCCATAGCCGGAGGAGCCTGAGTCTAGTCCTGTGTTAGGGTGAGTCAGCCCCGAGGCCTCACTCAGACAGCGGTACAGGAGGACCCTGAGTCTAGTCCTGTGTTAGGGCACGTGAGCCCGGAGGCAGTGCTTGCCCAGACAGCGGTACAGGAGGACCCCGAGTGTAGTTCTGTCAGGGTGAGTCAGAAGAAGCTTGTCAGCAAAAACGTATGCACTTGACTCCCCTATAAGCTGTACTCTGTTCTTAAAGACATTTTTAATGTGTCGCCATAAAGTTGAAGCTTTGAGGCAGTGAAAAATGAATGTTAACAAAGTAATAATAGTTTGTGACGTAAAGTCCTGCTCACAACAGGAAAGTTTGTGGGCAAAAAGACACATTGGCTGGACTTTGTTGTCTTCAGACTTGAGGACATTAAATGAAACAGCTGTACACAGGGGAAAAAGCGTGTTATATTGTGTAAATATGTATACTGTCATAAAACATTGGTTAATGTGTACGCTGTATTTTGAAAAAAGAGTAATAGAAACGAGAGAAAAAAGATATATTATGCATGAAGGGAGCTGTGATTTCGTATGTTATCTCACGCAGTGTCGACAAGAAAGAACAAGTATAACCCGTAAAAACAAAGTTTTTCACTATAAATCCTTTATATGCGTGGCGGCTAGAGTCCTCTCGTCCTCTGTCTTGAGATGGCTGCCACCTATGGGTCAGATGATTGCATTGCACCATTAAGCAATTGGTAATTAAATATAATATTTTTGTCCTAAAAAGTGTAAAATTTCGGAATTTTTTTCACGAACATTAATTGTCACGCTCAACGAGTCTGTGTGGAAAATATCAGCTCGATTGGATCCCGGGAAGTGGGTTAAAAAACGACCGAAAGATTTGCAAGCGAACTTAATATAAAGGATTTAAAAATGTCCCCTCACCCCTACCTTAGTACGGCGAGGAATGTGACGTCACATCAAAATGTGCAACTTTAAATAAATATAGACAACACGTTTTACTGAATTAAGTAGACTTTTTAATAAATGTTTTCTCCGATAATATCAGAGTGCAGCGCCACATTAAATACGCACTACAATGACAATAGTTTAAAGCGATTTGAAGCATGATTTATATATTTTAGGGGGGGAGGGGGCAGAGCTTTGTGACGTCATATTTGAGGGGCGGTCTGACTTTGTGACGTCATATTTGAAGGGGGGGGGGTCTGACTTTGTGACGTCGTGTGACGAGGGAGGGGTCAAAAATCGTCCAAAATCGCGTGACGTCATTTATGGACAGCCCCAAATATAAAGATCCCCCGTGTAGCCTTAACAGCTGAAGCGAGCAGCACCTATGAAGGCCGGCACGGCACACGAGGGGGTGGGTGGCCAACACCACGCCCGGCCGCCTTTGTCTCCCCAGTGGCGACGTTTACTACACACCGCTACGCCAGGTACTCATTTGAGGCCGAGTCGACCTAGGGGGAGGCTCACCGCGACACTGCCGCTCCCCCACCCCCCTCAGTGTCACAGACCCCCTCAGAGTCGGCGCCGCGATTCTCTGTGTCGGCGATTCTCTCGGCGCGAATCGTTGTGGCGATTCCCCCGCATCGATCCACGCGCGACGCGGGGTAACAGCCTCGCTTGCCGGGAACCACGGAGAGAGAAGCAGCAGCAGCAGGGGGAGAAGCAGCAGCAGGGACAGAGAGCAGGGAGAGAGAGCAGCAGGGAGAGAGAGCAGCAGCAGCAGGGGGAGAAGCAGCAGCAGGGACAGAGAGCAGGGAGAGAGAGCAGCAGGGAGAGAGAGCAGCAGCAGCAGGGGGAGAAGCAGCAGCAGGGACAGAGAGCAGGGAGAGAGAGCAGCAGGGAGAGAGAAGCAGCAGCAGCAGGGGGAGAAGCAGCAGCAGGGACAGAGAGCAGGGAGAGAGAGCAGCAGGGAGAGAGAGCAGCAGCAGCAGGGGGAGAAGCAGCAGCAGGGACAGAGAGCAGGGAGAGAGAGCAGCAGGGAGAGAGAGCAGCAGCAGCAGGGGGAGAAGCAGCAGCAGGGACAGAGAGCAGGGAGAGAGAGCAGCAGGGAGAGAGAGCAGCAGCAGCAGGGGGAGAAGCAGCAGCAGCAGGGGGAGCAGCAGCAGGGAGAGAAGCAGCAGCAGGGGGAGAAGCAGGGAGAGAGGGAGCAGCAGCAGCAGGGAGAAGCAGCAGCAGCAGCAGGGAGAAGCAGCAGCAGGGGGAGAGAAGCAGCAGCAGGGGGAGAGAGAAGCAGCGCGATGCACAGCAGCAAGCGAAGAGTCGAGTAGTCGTCAAGTGTAGTAGTAGCAGTGTAGTAGCAGTACTGCAATGCAGTAGTGCAGTACCTGCAGTAGTGCAGCAGTAGTAGCAATGTCGTTGAGTGCAGTAGCATTACTGTGAAGTAGCAATGTCGTAGAGTGTAGCAGTAGTAGCAATGTAGTGTAGCAGCAGCTGCACTAGTGCAGGAGTGTGTAGTAGTAGTATTAGGGTGTAGTAGTGGTGGTAGTAGTAGTGGTGGTAGTAGTAGTGTAGTAGTAGTGTATAGCACTACACGCACTGTACCGGCTACTGTACACACACCGAGCTACTGTATAGCACTACACGCACTGTACCGGCTACTGTACAGCACTACACGCACTGTAACTGAACGAACTGTACGGGGACGCACTGTACACGTACAGTAGGACTGTAGCAACAACAAGAACAGCAGCCGACGACGTTCGCCACCAAGTAAGTGGCGCATGTGCCAGGCTAGGTGCACCTTGATGCCGTCACGTGACGTGCGGAAGGCTCACTGGCTGGAGCTCACGGGACAGACCCAGGTGCCAGGCTAGGTGCACTAACAGGTCACGGGACAGACCCAGGTGCCAGGCTAGGTGCACTAACAGGTCACGGGACAAACCCAGGTGCCATGGGTTCATTGCCGTGCCAGGCTAGGTGCACCAACAGGTCACTGGACAGACCCAGGTGCCATGGGTCCATTGCTGTGCCAGGCTAGGTGCACCAACAGGTCACTGGACAGACCCAGGTGCCATGGGTCCATTGCTGTGCCAGGCTAGGTGCACGAACAGGTCACGAGACAGACCCCCCGAGTGTTTATCGCAGTACTGCCCGCACTGTACGTACAGTGCGGCCAGTTGTGGAAACCGCAGAGACGGATCATTGGTGCCAGAGTCGAGGTTCGGTTGTTGTTGCTATGGTTGCCGTTGTTGATATTGTTGTTGTTGTCGCTGTTGTTATTGTTGCTGCTGTTGTTGTAGTCTCCGTTCGACACGGCTTCTCGTAATGATTGCCCCCCCCCCCCCCCCGCTTATTAATACCCACAGCACTATTAATACCACAACATTATTAATACCCACAGCATCATTAATACCACAACATTAAATGAAACCGTCGGCGTGTACGCTCCCGAGAATTAGCGAACGCGTTTGGCGTAAATAAAATAATATTCGATTCTTAAACGCGTCATGGATGCGTTACGATGCGCAGCGAGATTAAATAGTGAACAACTACTAAACTCCCACGGTCATCGACTCACCTCCCTCCACACACACAAACCTTTGTTTTGTCAACTTTAGGCGACAACTTTGGTTTAAATGTTGGCGCGCCTCCAACCACTTGACGGAGGAGTGGAGGGCCCTCTTGATCAATTGTTGCCTTGAGCCGCGTTGTGTGAGCGTGTGGTGGTGGTGAGGATGTTGGTGGTGGTGGTGAGAACAGGCGATTGTGGTGAGTGCGAGACTCGTAATATAAAATGTTATTGGGTTAGATCGCGTTATTTGTGCGTCGTAACCCTCCACCACCCGACACGACCAATCAGTAACAAAATGTGTCACTAGTAGTAGGTTTTTACCCTTTTAAACTGGTACAAAACTGACACCTTTATTCAAGGCATCATGTTTGCAATAACCACAACACAAGTAGTCAAAAAAGCAAACAAAAAGAAGCAACTCTGATAATGATTATAATATGCACTGTCCTTGAAGTTGATTGGTCCACACTCGAGACGGCTTTCTTTAGAGCCTAGTCCCCATTGGTGTTGGACCAGATGACACCAGAAGGCGTACAACTCAAACAGTGCAATATCAGAGTATTGAGAGCACGTTGAGAAATAGTTCACTACTTTAGCCCACCGGTGTGTTTGTAGAGTAGATCCACAACATTTAGCATTTGAGTAGTACGACGTTTCGCTGGAAATTACTTCCAGCATCTTCGGGCGAATTGCCAGAATGGTGAAGCCATCCCACGTGTTTCCGGTCTTAAATATCGTTGTTGAACCCCGTCAGGATTCGAGATCAATAATCAGCCACTTAGCATGTGACTCACCTGTAAGTGATTGCAATTTGTGTTGTGTATCACTTAATAATACGCGTCCAGGCTGCGCTGAGTCTGTAGCTATCACAGCGATTAAAATTATTTGAATTCTTAATTTCAATTGATTCACTAATCTTGGCCAGCAATACTGTAATTAGTTTAGCATAACACTTCAACGGTATCAAAATCAATTGAATGTCCTTGTTGGCAAGCATGCTGTGCCACTGCTGACAGCTGTGTTTGAGAGAATTTAATGTTCCTTTGGTGTTCTTTTAGTCTTACGCTGATGTTACGTGCCGTCCGTCCAATATAACACTTACCGCATGAGCCATTGATCCGATATACACCTTCTGTTGATAACTTCGGTAATTAATGTTTAGTACAAGACACTAGTTTTTGAATTTTGTGTATGATACCAAATCTCACTTTAATGTTTGGCTTTTGCAAAACACGGGCTAATTTGTTAGTAACTCTTGAGATGTATGGTATTTTAATTGTTTTGATAATCTGATCACTTTCAGCAGTATTGTTCGATCTTGATTTGGCATTCAATGCTCTGTTAATTTGAGCATTATTGTAGCCATTCAGTCTTAGTGCTTTAACATGTTTAATCTTTTTCCCTAAACTTTCACCATCTGACACTGTCTTTGCCCGATGTATGAGCGTCTTGATGAGAGAGGATTTCTGTGCTGGGTGATGATGTGAATCTGCATTCAGATAGGCATCTGTGTGTGTTCCCTTTCGGGAGGCGCTGTGTGTTATTTTGCCATTTTGACCACATCCAAGCAAACTATACAGGAATGGGAGTGTGTTGTTCACCTCCATTTCCGTGGTGAACTGAATGGCTGGGTTTTGCGCATTGAGATGATTTAAAAATTCAATAAGTAAATCTTTACCATGTGGCCAGACAACCAAAGTGTCATCAACATATCTAAACCAAAAAGATGGTTTCAATGTACTTGAGGCAAGTGCTCTTGTTTCAAAGTTTTCCACGTACACATTTGCTATAGCCGGAGATA
Source organism: Lampetra fluviatilis (assembly GCF_964198595.1). NCBI lineage: Eukaryota > Metazoa > Chordata > Hyperoartia > Petromyzontiformes > Petromyzontidae > Lampetra > Lampetra fluviatilis. Next base: position 2,399,027 of record NC_136318.1, on the reverse strand, counting down.
AAGGAGAGCCCATTGCTGCTCCTTCCTTTTGTTTAAAGATGTCACTTCTCCACAAGAAATAAGTGTTATTTAGACAATGGTCGGCTAGTTTTGGAATATCTTCTGATAAACCTGTCTTCTTTACCAGTGCATCAAGTAATATAAGTGACTCGTTAACTGGAACCTTTGTGAACAGAGAAATTACATCAATACTTACCAGAATATCATTAGGGGTTAAGTTTAATATCTTTAATCACATTCACAAGATGTTCTGAATTTCTTATAAATGAAGATGTCCTTCTGATGTAGGGCTGTATTTGTTTAGTTACATATTTTTTTAATTTGCGACACATTTATAAATAACGCGATTTAACCCAAAAACCTTTATTATGAATAATACTGGTCGCGAAAGCCTACGTGTTAAACTGAGTATGTGAGACTGTTGTGTGAGCATGTGCGGGAGCGGTGGTGAGGATGTGGTGGTGAGGACAGGTGATTGTGGTGAGTATGTAAGACTGTGTGTGGGGGGCGGTGGTGAAGAGGTGATGGTGAGGAGAGGGGATTGTGGTGTAAATTCTAGTGCAGGTTCCCTAAAGTCTCCATAGCCTTTGGCATTACAATTCGAAGTCAATTAGAACAATAATTAACTCATTCTCACCACATGTTGCACATCTCACCCACATAGGCTTCTGGGAGTGAATGTTTACATTTATTGTTATTTTGTGCCACATGAACAAACAAACACAAGTCCCCACTCAATGCATTAATGACGAGTCAATAAACATTGCCTCAAAAGAAGGAAAATATAAACAATTTTCTACTAATGAATATGCTGCTTTTTTGTGACGTGTGTTTATGCACCACTGCCAACTGTGCAGTTTCACCGAATGATTTGTAAATAAATTGAGTCGTTATGGCACGCAGCGTCATCATTCTTGGTAAATATGGAGCTCTGCAGCACCAATGTTTGAAGTTCCTTTCAATCAGCCTACGGGATTATCTGACGGTAGATATTTACCGTAATCTTCTTGGTGGCCGCAGTGTTTGGTAATCTGTTAAGAGTGATTTGAGCGCGGCGCTAGCTATAAGCTACTTGTGACACTTTTAGTTGCGGCCATCAGTACCTTGACGGCGATCGCTGGAATGAATTGTTACGCGGGCCGGGATCTTGACGTAAATGTGGCTGGACTGTGTTGTTTGTTATCCAGTTCTGTATAGCTGTTGAAAAGTAAAAAACGCAACACGTTTGTCCAAAACACACCGTGGCTTTTAAATTGAAAAGTAAACAACGGGCGACGTTTCTGGGCAGTGACACTCCTCGACAACACGTTGCATTTGAAAGGACGCAAGCGTCGACTGTTGGATATGTTAGTTTTCCGTTTAAGGCCGCGTTGTTTTCGACGAATGTGTTGAGTTTGTTTTGTTATTCGTGATTTTGCGCTACTGCAAACTTAGCGGCACCAACAAATTGTGCAAATATTGCATTGCCGCGTGCGTGTTTGCATTGTATGTGCTTGTAAATCCTTAATGTAGTGCCTTGTGAATGTCCATCTGAAATGCAAACTGTATTTTTTCCACTTGATTGTAGAGTACTACATTTATTGTGCATTCTAATTCTTTAATCCCATCAGCCAAATGTGCCCCATTACCATCCGTGCCTTGCAGGGCTGAAACCGTAGAAGAATCATGTCCTCGTGCTAGTGGCTCGCCACTGACGGAGCGTGAGGGATGCCCTTGGCTGTGAGGACCCGGCGCTTTAGCTCGATCTGTGCCAGCGGTGCCCACGAGTGGCTCACGCGGTGCCTCTGCATGCTACTCGAGGCAGGCGTACGGAGGCCGTCAGCATGAAGAAAATCTTTGGACTTGGGAAGCGAAAGAAGGGGCTTTCGCCGTCGGCGTCCGAGACGGGCAGTGTGATTTCTCGGTACGAGCTCAAGGACAAGGACTTGGGGAAACTGCACAAGGCCGCCGCTTCGGGGGATCTCGAGAAACTGAAACGGCTGCTCAAGAAGGGTGACGTGAACCAGCTCGACAAACAGAACAGGTACCTAATTCTAGATGTGAAGCTTTCGTGACTGCAAGGATTCATATTATTGGGTTTTGTCGGTAAAGTCACGTAGGTAAAAATTTAAATTAAAGAAAGTAAAATAAAAAATTTAAATCACGACGTTTCAGCAATCGTGTTGTGACGGTTCCACCTGAAGACGGAAGCTTGTGTTACCTCCGAAACGTCGTGATTTATATTTTTTATTTCGATTTAAAGCTTTCGTGACTGCAGGGATTCATATTCTTGGTTCTTTTGGTAAAGTCACGTAGAAGGGAAGTAATAAAATAATAAAAATAAAACATAATAAAATAATTCTCACTTATAAAAATAAAACATAATAAAAGAATTCTCACTTATAAAAATAAAACATAATAAAATAATTCTCACTTATACAAATAAAACATAATAAAATAATTCTCATTATGTTTTATTTATATTTTTTACTTTACTTTTATTAATTTTAATTTTTACCTACGTGACTTTACCGAAAAACCTAAGAATAAGAACAGGTACCATCACGCTTCCGCCCTCACCGTTCACATTTGTACGTACGTACGTATGTTGAATTTCTTTCGCACTGCACGTAGCCAACCGCGCTAATCGGAGCTGCGGGGGAATGACAACAAACTAAACACTAAAAGCAGTTCTAAAGAAATGCGTTTTTAATCTGGATTTAAAAGCGCGTAGCCCCAGTGGCTTCCTGATATCGGAAGGAAGAGCGTTCCAGACGGCTGCAGATGTGCATATGAAAGCGCGTGATGCAGTGAACGTCTTTGTTCGATTTGCTTTGTGTCCAACGTAAATACGTGCAGTGTAAAATACATATATAATAGTTACAATGGCTTTGCCACATGAGCGGGATTTAATTCTACGGCAGGTATATTTTGGGAGATGATATAGTGCACTGAAGCTCATTGTGAATCGTTTATAATTAAAATTAATCCAAACTGACATGACCATTAGCAAAAATATTGATTCTCTTACAACGATATATGCACTAGAAACACAAGGCAATGGAAAATATTTGATTAAAGGGGAGTGATTTGTTAATACTAAATATTATTCATACCTTTCAACAACACTTGGACTAGATCCAATAATTTAGCGAGCTTTCTTGAGTAAACCGGCGACCGTATTTGTTAATACTCAGTAGCACTGTGCTATACAAATTAATCTATAATTTTACTGAACTGGAGCTTACTCTGAAAAATACGTTACAAAAATAGATAATGTTAAATCTTGGCTATATTTTTTCACCTGATGACGATTGCTTGTGTTGCGATCGAAACGTCGTGCATTTTTAAAAATGTTTCTATCTACGTGACTTTACCGAAAGACCCAAAGAGTATAGATAATATTAAAACAAAAGTTATGGTTAACTCCTGGGTTAACTGGCCAGATTCTTTGGCTTGGAGATTATCTGTGCCTGCAACACAAATTTAATATAAAATCAGTGAGCTGAAACATTGGCACATCAGACGCTCATACAAGTGACAATCTTTTTAGCCATGTCAGGTGGTGGTGGGTCTTGTGACTGAAATTTGGCCAGATTCATTACGTGGCCTAACCCCAAAATCAATGATGAATCAAAGTAAAAATGTAGTAAGGCTCCATGACCTCGTGTAAAACCACAGTAAATTGTTTACCTTCTATTAAACATGTGTATCTCTAATGATAATAGGATTTTCCCCTTTTTTCTGGCAACAAAACAGGTGTTAAGATGTTAAAACACCAAACTGAAAACTTTTACAAGGAATCATGTCTGCAATAACCACAATGCTTGTGGTCATGATGCAAACAAAAAACACACTGATAATATATGCATTGTCCTTGAAACTGATTGGTCCACACCAGAGACAGCTTTCTTTTGAGCCTCGTCTCAAACGGTTTTAGACAAGAGGACGCCAAAAGGCGTACAGCCCAAAGACAATGCATTATCAGAGTAATGAGAGCTCGGGGTGAGCATCTACATCATGGGATCTCCTTTGCCAGTACCAAAATATGATAATAGTTTTGTCCCATTTTTTCTGGCAACAAAATTGGTGTTAAGATGTTAAAACACCAAACTGAAACATTTTACAAGGAATCATGTCTGCATTAACCACGATGCTTGTGGTCAGAATGCAAACAGAAAACATACTCTCATAGTTTGCATTGCCAGAAAAAAAATGGGAAAAACCTAATATCATAGGAGATCGCATGATGTGTATGTCTAGCTGACCGTTTCTTTCTAAGTGAAGAAAGTGAAATCAGATTACTCACAACAACACGATTTTTTGAGACGTAATACCTTTACCGTTGTTATTATTTTATTGCGCAGCTGCTAAATTAAATTAATTTTCTATTTTCAGAACACCCTTGCATCTGGCCTGCGCCAATGGACATTCAGACGTCGTGTTTTTCCTCCTGCAAAACAACTTTGTGAAGCTGAATTTATGCGACAATGACAACCGCTCTCCATTGATGAAGGTGAGAATTGTTGTAGGGTAATGCATTCATTAAAAAATTGGGGCCCTTCAACTGTGTAAAGCGGTAGCGCACAGCTGACGCATGAGACCCAAATCTCAGTCTTGCAACGGAGTAGCGGCGATGCTCTCACAATGTTAGCAAGGTCATTGTCCCGGGCCGTTAATTGACGGCACGCAAAACCATTGTCTAAATGCGTTTGGTAAGACGGGGCGATGTGTTGCACGTCTCTCCGTTTGACACTCGTTCTTGTTTGTACTCCAATCCACGTCAACCCGTTATTGGTCATATCAAGTTTCTCAATGGCAACTTCTGTCCATACCCCTTGACGTGCATCGTAAATTATAGCGACATTCTTCCTTTCAGCAGCAGTGTTGCGCATCTATGCGCGACTTGACTGCTGGTGCCTGTGTGTTTATGTGTGCGTCTTTTTGGGGAGCAGTGGCGCAGCGGTTAGTGCGCTGCGCTATGAACCCGGCGACCCGAGTTTGATTCCCGCTCACGACCAACACCGGTGACGATTATCTGAACCGGTCCTGGGCCTCCCATAGGTCGACTCGGCCTCAAACGAGTACCTGGTGTAGCGGTGTGTAGCAAACATTGCCACTGGGGAGACAAAGGCGGTCGGGCGTGGTGTTGGCCACCCACCCCCTCGTGTACCATACCGGCCTTCATAGGTGCTCGCTAACAGCACTTGCCCCAACAGTCTGCTAAGACAATAAGGGGTGTCTTTGTCTGTGCGTACCTCTGTGTGTGCGCGTACCTATGTATGTGCCTCTGTGCCCGCGTACCTATGTGTGTGCGTGCATGCATGCCCGTGTGTGTGTGCATGCCTGTATGCTCGCGAACACGCACAGTGGGAGCAGTTATTCAGTTGTCAACACGCTCTAATACGAACCTGGTGACCCGAGTTCGATTCCTGCTCACGTCCAACACCAATGATGATTATGGCTCCCCATGGTCGACTCAGCCTCAAACCAGTACCCGGTACGGCGTGTAAACATCGCCGCTCGCGAGACAAAGGCCACCTCGTGTGCCACAGTGCCGGCCTCCATAGGTGCTACTCGCAAACTGCGCTTGCCCCAAACGCCTGTTACAGGCTACACGGGGGATCTTTGTCTTTTGTGCGTTCGCTCGTCGTCCGGTTTGTCCGGCGCGCCGCCCACAGGCCGTGCAGTGCCAGCAGGAGGCGTGTGTGAAGGCCCTGCTGGAGCACAAGGCCGACCCAACCCTCGTGGACTCCAATGGCCTCACGGCTCTGCACCAGGCGGCGCTCATACCCAGCTGCCCTATCGCTCAGCTGCTGCTCCGGCACAATGCTCACATCGACGCCGAGAACAAGGTACTCTGTCCCATCCGGGAGCTAACTCCGCGAATGCTGTAAATCCGCGGCACGCTTGCAAAAGGAGAAAAGAAGAAAGGAAAAAAATTATCGAACAATCTGCAATTAAATGTTTTTTCTCCATCGCGGTGTATCGCACATTTTTTGGAGTTTAAAGTCATGCAACTCCGTTATTCCACGCGACGCCATTCATTGATTCAAGAGCCGAATGGCTCACAGAGCTATACCAAATAAATGAAACTGAAAAACTGATTTGCACAATAGAGAAGTGCAGAAGTTGACTGTCGACTTCAATAATTTGTGAAAAAAATCATCCATGAAAAAAATGCTAATTATAGGAGTTTTTGCTTTCTCTCTCTCTATTTAAGGCCTCGACACAGAGGCATTGGTTCTCTGTGTGTCTATGTTTTGTGTCTCTCTCTGTGTGTCTGTGTGTCTCCGTGTCTGTGTTTTGTCTCTCTCTCAAATTTAGTTCTACCTGACGACGGTTGCTTGTGTTGCAATCGAAACGTCGTATTCTATTATTTAATCAATTTTCTTTCTACGTGACTTTACGGAAAGAACCCAAGAGTAATTCCTGCAGTCACGAAAGCTTCAAATCAAGTTTTCGGTTTGTTTTTCACAAAACTGAAACGGATAAAATCTGCCTTATCCAAGTCTTAACAAACGCATAAATCCGTAACTGCTTAACATATCACATCAGCATAGTCTGTGTGACGTTTACCACAATTTCTCGTGTTAAAATTTACCACCTTTAACCACTTGAAACGCACCACACAGCAGTCTCGGAGCCGCGAGGATGAACCACAGACGTAGCGGGAGAGACTGGGGCGGTGAGCCGGTGACAAATTTTCCCCACTCCAAGCTCTGCGGTCCTCTATTTATGAAGGTGTTATCGGCCAATTAATGAGCATTTTTCATGCGGGAGGGAACCAGAGCTCCCGGAGAAAACCCACACGTGTGAGGGGACAACGCTCTATCCCATACAGACGGAACAGGTGGAGTCCGAATTTACTATACCGCAGAGGTCGCAAACGGGTTTAGATTCCTTACCCGTACCCGGCCGCACCAGGGTCGCAAACGGGTACCCGTACCCGGCCGGGTACGGGTAGCCGGGTATCGGGTATGGTACGGGTATCGGGTACCCGGTTGCGACCTCTGCTATACCGCCTTCTGTTTGCGAGCCAGGGTATGGCTAGCTCCTTGTAGCCCACGGGAAGGGAGTTTCCCGATGTTCGTTCGATCCACCGACCCTTGTTGGCTCCGTGGTGCTGGATTACAGGTCACGCACGTAGCCGCCACCGGCGCCCGCCTTTTGTCGTGAGCGGATGTGAAACGTGACCCGGCGTTGGTGGCCGTGTAAGGCTCGCGGCTCGCTGTTGTAGTTCCGTAGCCATGGAGTGCACAGCACCCCAACGGCTCAGGCCTGTGCTACATTCATTGTTAATGAATCCTCTCCCATGACAGCAAGTGTCTTGTGCTTTTCTTAATGCAGCGCCAATTTTTCAGATATTTTTCAACTTGTCGGTCATGTGGTGTTTATTTTTTTTTTACGTCACCGTATATGGCAGGGAGAAGGGATAAGTCAAAATGTATATATTATTTTAAGATAAAAAAACAATGATTTGGTGATGCTGGTTTGGCAGCGGATCACGTAAGCGTGAATCACAAAAAAACTAATCATGCTCCTCAATAACATCGTGACTTAAAAAGGAAAAAATATATAGAGTGTTGTTTAGATCAATTGCCTTTCGCAAATTTGGGCAGTGGCCCTTCATTTGTGTTCTCTGAAGAAGCACAATTGCCTGAAACGTCACGTCTTTAATATATATTTTTTTACTTTTGAAGTCGCGTTGTTATGAATGAATGCATTGAGTTTTTTTAATTGACAAGGGTCATAAAATAATATTAATAATAATAGGGTTTTCCCCCTTTTTTTCTGGCAACAAACCTTTTTACAAGGATTCATGTCTGCATTAACCACAATACTTGCAGTCAAAATGCAAACAAAAAACACACTATGATAATATAGTGGCATTGTCCTTGAAACTGATTGGTCCACACCAAGGGACGGCTTTCTTTTGAGCCTCCACCGCCCCCCAGGTGTGGAAGTCCCCTACAGGCGACGGACCTTCGGCGAGCGGGCTATTGCAGTGCATCAGTGACCGCCGCATCATTGGTCAACCCAACTGATTTACGTTGACGTCGGTCAGGTAGAGCGAGCTAGAAACTGGCTGCTGCACCCCAGGTATCATCGCCTGGACGTTCTCATGGTGGCGGTGGGTTTTTGGGCTGCAGTGAGTGTGCTGTGCTCTGCACTCCGTGTAGGATGGGAACACCCCGCTGCTGCTGGCGATGAGCAGCGGCGACCTGACCATGGTTGAGCTGCTGCTGAGGCATGGCGCCAATGTGGACAGCAGGAACCATGCCCGGCGGTAGGTCCCATTCTCACGCACCCACCCACCCACGCACCTACCCACCCACCCACCCACAAATGCACCCACCCACGCATCCACCCGCCCACGAACACACCCACGCATCCACCCACCCACCCACGCACCCACCCACGCATCCACCCACCCACACATCCACCCACCCACCCTCGCACCCACCCACCCACGCACCCACCCACGCACCCACGCACCCACCCACGCACCCACGCACCCACCCACGCACCCACCCACGCACTCACCCACGCACCCACCCATGCACCCACGCACCCGCCCACGCACCCACCCACCCACGCACCCACGTACCCACCCGCCCACGCACCCACCCACGCATCCACCCATCCACCCTCCCACCCACCCACGCACCCACCCACGCACCCACACACCTACCCACGCACCCACCCACCCACGCACCCACCCACGTACCCACGCACCCACGCACGCACCCACGCACGCACCCACCCACGCACCCACCCACGCACCCACCCACGCACCCACCCACGCACCCACCCACGCACCCACCCACGCACCCGCCCACGCACCCACCCACCCACGCACCCACCCACGCACCCACGCACCCACCCACGCACCCACCCACGCACCCACGCACCCGCCCATGCACCCACCCGCCCACGCACCCACCCACCAGAACCGCACTTCCACTTTACCGCCTCAATCACAAACATCCCTGTCGGTGCAATACGAAGTGAAAAACGCACGCGTGTAAAGTTCCTGATTGGCCAATTTTATCGCGAGAATCGACCTTTAAACTTAGCGGTGAGCTGAAACGGCAGGAGCAATGATGCTTGCACGTCGTCCATGATGCTCATATGGAGTGCTCGTAGTACATTCTTACGTAAGGTGGTGGCGGGGGAGGGTCTTATGACAGAAAATTTGACCGGATCGTGTCGTGGCCAAAGCAAAACAATATTGAATAATCATTATAATTATCCACTGGTGTTGTTTACATAGCCCATACTATTTAGTTCACGGCAACTGTTATCCATGTCACTCCGACGTATGCTCTCGTACAAAACGTGACGAGGACAATCCTTTCCTGATGTTTGCATCTGTCCGTATTGCATCCTTGCCAACGCAGCCACGGCACGCACGACGGCAGATGTAAGCGGTCCTTCTGACCTCTCTTGCAGTAACCTGAATGTTTGATGTCATCAACGGCGGCGGTCCCGTTCAGAAGACTCGCGGCGGATAACAGTGCGATCGGAGAGACAGCTGTCGTGGCTGAGCTTTGTAACGCAATCGTTGCCACCCGGCGTTCTACGACGCCGCTCCCCCCGCCCCCCCTCTTTTTTTAACGTGAGCAGGACCCCGCTGATGATCGCGGCGAGCAACGGCGAGAACGAGATCGTGAAGCTGCTGCTGGAGCACGGTGCCGACGTGTCGTGCAAGGACGACAAGGGCTGGTCGGCCGAAGACCACGCCGTCATTCATGGGCACCACGCGTAAGTCACAGGGAGTTACGCCCCTCCCCTCCCGCCCCCCTCGGTTGTGGCGAGTACCAATCCCCGTGCGATACCAAGGGGGTCTTTCAAATCTTATGTGCCGGCCGACCAATCGATAAAACGGGTGTTTCGCTGGAGGGTTGTGCCGCCACAGATTCGCGACGTTACCGGGCGCCGTGGCTTCACAACGTCTCTGCACGTGGCCACTCATCTGCGCATTTTTTTCCGACGTCTCTCTCGAAGCCGTGTCTTTACGTCTCCTCGAGCCATAACCTCCCCCGCGAGCCATCGCTTGGCGGGCCACAGCAAGAGCCGCTGGGTGCCCCATCTTGGCCTGCGGCCTGCCAGTTGCAGAACCCGGGTAGACAGGGACTCCTCGACTTACGAACGAGTTAGGTTCCAGAGGTCCGTTCGTAAGTCGATTTGTTCGTAAGTCCAACTTCACTCCTGTCGATTCCAAACACGTTGTACGGCGTGGACACTAAACACGGGGAATGGCTTTAAAAGTTCTATAATCTGCTGTAGACGTAGATGCCACTGGTTCTTCACATTCTGCAGATGTAGATGCCACTGGTTCTTCACGTTCTGCAGATGTAGATGCCACTGGTTATTCACATTCTGCAGATGTAGATGCCACTGGTTCTTCACGTTCTGCAGATGTAGATGCCACTGGTTCTTTACGTTCTGCAGATGTAGATGCCACTGGTTCTTCACGTTCTGCAGATGTAGATGCCACTGGTTCTTCACGTTCTGCAGATGTAGATGCCACTGGTTCTTCACGTTCTGCAGATGTAGATGCCACTGGTTATTCATGTTGTGGAGATGTAGATGCCACTGGTTCTTCATGTTCTACAGATGTAGGTGCCACTGGTTCTTCACGTTCTGCAGACGTAGATGCCACTGGTTCTTCACGTTCTGCAGACGTAGATGCCACTGGTTCTTCACGTTCTGCAGATGTAGATGCCACTGGTTCTTCACGTTCTGTAGATGTAGATGCCACTGGTTCCTCACGTTCTGCAGATGTAGATGCCACTGGTTCTTCACGTTCTGCAGATGTAAATGCCACTGGTTCTTCACGTTCTGCAAATGTAGATGCCACTGGTTCTTCACGTTCTGCAGACGTAGATGCCACCATCATCACCTATTGCGCGGCGGTTAAACTTACGACTCTCGGTCCGAGCAGGCAACTGGACATACGGACAGGTTTGATCGTATCTCTGAAAATTCGTAAGTGGAATGTTCGTAAGTAGAGGAGTCTCTGTATAAATGAAAATCATGATGTCAATTGCTGTCACTGCCTATTAACATCTCGCATTTCACCGGCATTGGTTTAAAGCATGCCTGACTGCTACTAATGAGACACTGAATGGCGAAACCAGTCTGGAGTTTTGCTTGTGTTGAACGAATGCTTCTGAAAAGTGCACTCCCAGAAGGCTGTGCGGCCGATAGGATATGTAAAAAAAATCAGTTTTTATGTGGACAGCCACATGGGTGGTAGGCAGATTGTCGTTTGATTGACTTTGACACTTGTATTGTGCTTTGGCGTGGCGATTGTTCAGTGCTTGCATTACTTAGCTACACGTCTTGAAAGCCATTGTAGCGGTATAAAAAGCTATGTATAAAAAATAGCACAATTAAAAAACCCTGCTATACGAAACATTACTTTTAAAAGTTGACTTTCTAAGTATGCCTAAAGCTCAAAGTGCGTTGCATTCATGTGAACGTTTCCGTTTTTGAATTCGCCTCACATTTTCAACTGATTGAACCGAGTGTTGCGGTGTGTCACTTCTACTGCGTTGGAATTTTGTGCCGAGGAAGTGTGAGTCTGCAACGGGGCATTTGTTGACGGGGAATTCTGAGTGAGTTGGTGCAATTTCCGCTTCCTGTTCTGCCCTTGGCACAGGGGTCAATGCAGGGAGACGCGTCTGTTCCAAATCTCGGCTCGCCACATCGCCGAGTCCTAGCGGCAATGCCTGCACACGGTGTAGATTAGTGAGTCACAAGAAGGTTAATACGTCGGGCCTTAAAGCCTTAAGCTCGCAACACCCTTGCCAAAATACAGTAACGTAATCTAAAGCCCTCTGTCAATTCACACCTGGACGAAGGCCTTATCTTAGCTTTCTTAAGATGCTGCACATAGCAACAGTAATAATAACTTCAACGGCCGTTCACTCGCTCTGGAAAAGAGAGAGAGAGCGAGTCGGAGGCACGAGGAACCACAGCCGAGTGAGACAGGCAAGCCAGGTAGTGAGCCCCCTCAGGCTCTGGAGTCCTCTAAATATATGAATGTTTTAATCGGCCACTTAATGAGGTTCTACTTGTGGGAGGAAACTGGAGCACCCGTAGGGAAAGGCACACGCGCGCGAGGGGGGGCAGCGCTCAATCTCGTACAAGACGGGACAGGTGGAGTCCGCATTCGCTGTACTGCGTTCTCCTGGTGAGCTAGGCTATGGCACACTTGATGCTCACGGGAAGGAAGTTTCACAACATTTGTGCGGTGATCCTCCAACCCTAGCTGCCTCCACAGCGCTGGGTTGCAGGCGACGTGCGTAGCCAGTAGCCGACCGGCTTACCCCTGTCTGTTTTTGCATATGCAAAAGAAAATCTCTCCAGGAACAGGATTTTATATATATATAAAGATGACTGTTAATGATGATTTTAATTTGTTGCAATCGCTCTATTGGCCGTTCTGTGTGCTTGTGGTGCGTTTGGCAGGTGCTCTCACCTGATTGGGGAGCAAGGGGTCAGGGCTGCACAGTCACGGGTGTCCGTGGGCAGCATGGGGAGGGGCCCTGTCCTGCCAGAGCTGGGGGCTGCCGCTCGCTTGGGCATTCCCGCGCTCAATAAAGGTGCCTCGTGATTTCAATTGGACGAGTTATTTGTCAATTGTTTTTTTACCCTTCTATCTGGCAACAAAACTGACACCTTTTTTACAAGGAGTCATGTTTGCATAGACCACAATACCTGCAGTCATAATGCAAACAAAAAACATAACTCTGATAATGTGCACTGTCCTTGAAGTTGATTTGTCCACACCCGAGACAGCTTTCCTTAGAGCCTAGTCTCACATGGGTTGGACCAGATGAAGGTGTCAGTTTTGTTGCCAGATAGAAGGGTAAAAAAACAATTATCATATTTTTACTGGCAAATGAGGTTCCAATGGTGAGTTATTTGTCCTTTACTTGCGGCCAATATATTTTTTTATGGTCGGGCCACGTGTTGATCTGCTATTGCTGTACACTCGTACATGTGTAGTGGGTTCCACGGAGGCACACACCTGAACTTGGAGGCAACACGTTTATTATAACACCCCCAACAGGGTTTCTACATAAACGTGCACAGTTACTAGACTCCAACAGGGTAACTACTTAAACGGGTCAGGTCAGCAACACACTGCCTGATCCACGATGCCGAGCGTAACGACCGAAGACCTAAGAGACGTAGCACCGAGGATTCCATCCCAGCAGACAGCCGCGATTGTACTCGGGACCTCCCTTTTATGCCTCGCTCCGCCCTCTGGATCTCAGCAGAAGGTTCTCGACCAAGCACCACGTGTCCCTCAAGCCACCCTTTGGGCCCCCTCGCTACCCTGTCCCGGTCACGTGCCAATCTCGGGTTCACCCAGACTGTCACGTCCTCACTTGCCCTCTCTCTGACCGTCACCAGAACCATGCCCCCTAGGGCAGCTCCCATGCCATGCCTACTCTGGTGTCAAAGAGAGGTTCAAGACGCGCAGTTCCACTCTTGTGACAGCAGCTGGCGCTAAACACAATAGTCCAATTACGTCACTGCACATGTGACGAGTTTAACTTGTTTGGCTATAGCGGGTGTTGGGAACATCTTGTGACATATATTTGGCTAAGTCATTATGTCGCCTAAAGCATATATCTGTGAGCTATTTGTAAGTAATCCGTTTAGAGTATTTGGCTGCTATAAATTTCTACATGATAAGCCACTTCGTTAAGCTATCATTTGTGGCCAGGCCGCTTCTGAATAAGAGCTCTATAGGTCTCAATAGGCCTTACCTGGTAAATTAAATATAGTTTAGTTGAATGGTATACACACTTGAATTTTACCGCGGATGTTTGAAAGCGTGTCCTGTCTAACTGTCAACTTTGTTTTAATTTCAGCGGGAGAAGATGCTTCTAACACAGAGACATTGAGCAGGTACCAGAGTCCTCCTGAACCTATTGCAGTGTGCGCCTTGTATAGTATTTCGTCCATGGCTGTTGGTGCGATGGTTTGGATATTCAGGTTGAAATCTCCTAGTTGATTTTATTCTTACCCAGGGAGAACTCAATTGTCAAGGATAGTTCCGTGTGCAAGAGGCTATCCTCGCCGCTTGAGTTCCACATCCTGGAGTGGATGCGATTACTGTCGGCATCGATGCCATTTCAGTTGGTGTCACGCATAACGAAGCAATTTTTTGTCATTGCCAATTTTCCTTTGTGCTCCGTCAGCGTCTGCGATGACAGGGCCTTGGTCATTTTGAAACCTCTCTGCTCCATGTCTTTCAATTGCGTCCATCCGCACCTCCGATTAGCACGGCCGGCTGACGTACGGCGCGAAAGAGGTTCAACGAACATACCTACAAGGAGTCTCACTCACACGGTGTCAGAAACACTGCACGAGTTGGTGCCGCGTTCTCCCGATGTTGCCGTCGACGTTTGTCGAGCGACGAGTGCGCGAGAGTTCCCGCGGGCCGCTGAGTGAGCGTCGAAGCTTCCCCCTGCATCCTGGCCGCTGCTGTCGCTTTGCCCTGCAGGACCGGGGCCACGGCGGAGGAGGCCGCAGGCTCTTGGTGTTCCAGTGACGACGAGGACGTCCTCGACTTCAGCCCAAAGGTTTTTGCTTTTTTATTTAAACTGCTACACGGTTGCTGAGCCGCAAGCTCAAAGCACCAAAACGCCAAACGACCAGCAACAAATGGCACCATCGACGTTGTACTGGACCCCCCACCCTACCTCCCCTTCCCCACCCAGCCCCTTGCCACCCTCCCCACCCAGCCCCTCCCCACCCTTCCCTCCCCACCCAGCCCCTTGCCACCCTCCCCACCCAGCCCCTCCCCACCCTTCCCTCCCCACCCAGCCCCTTGCCACCCTCCCCACCCAGCCCCTCCCCACCCTTCCCTCTCCACCCAGCCCCACCCTCCCCACCCAGCCACCCCCACCCTCCCCACCCTCCCCTCCCCCACCCAGCCCCACCCTCCCCACCCAGCCCCTCCCCACCCAGCCCCTCCCCACCCTTCCCACCCAGCCCCTCTCTCCCCACCCAGCCCCTCCCTGCACGACGGACGGACACAATAATCCCCTGTGGGCTGGTGGAACCAGTGGGTTCCTACCAGTATAAATGTAAGCTTACAAGCACAATAACGTACTCCAATGTGTTTGTGGTATATACCATATACATTTATCCTGTGAAACTGCAAAGTAAGCATAAACATTTCTGCTGTAATACTGCAAAGTAATAATGTTATGCGGCATTCGGTGATTCCGTTGAACTCATGTTGAGCTTTCTCTTACAGAAACCTTTGAAACCTGACTTATCTAAACTTCTGTCAGTAAGCCAAAGGTTGGAAAGTGAAGGTAAGTGTGCACTGCGTTTATAGTTAATAAAAACGAATGTTTTGCCGTGGTTTTTGAAATGTATGCGTTCCTCCTCAACGCACCCTTAACCAATGCAACGTCGCTAAGGCCGCGTGCCATTGCGGCTATGGAAGCCTTGTGTCGAGTGCTCGCTGTCCCCGCAGTTCCGTCCCCCCTCTCGATCTGAAGCTAAACGGTGCCACTTTTCTGCAATTTCCCCTCCGCTCCTTGCTGGCAGCAGCCTGTTTCTGAACTCAAGTTGCCGCTTCTGTTTTTACGGGACAATTATCGAGACATTATGATCTTGCCCCGTTGCATCCGCACATAGATTCCAAAATACGAAAAAGGATTCTAGATTTGAAGCTTTCGTGACTGCAAGGATTCATACTCTTAGGCTTTTTTGGTAAAGTCACGTAAGTAAAAAATAAAAATAAAATTAATAGAAGTAATAATAGAAATAAAATTAAATAATATAAAATACTCATTCTTTTATTTATATTATTACTTCTATTAATTTTCTTTTTTACCTACGTGACTTTACCGAAAAAAGCCTAAGAGTACTAAAAAGGATGACATCAGCAGAGTTTGTGATGTCGTCTCGTTTGTAATTAATGTTTTAATTTAAAAAGTAAATGCAGCTGAGGCCTTGGCGTCCCCAGACTCCAGACCAGGCCTGCCTTACTGAGCCGGCGTCGTTGAGATGCTAGGTTAAATCCCTGGCTTCTGGGTCTTTCTCTCTGTCGCTCATGAGGTCCATAATGGATGTGTCGGAGACACCGAGATCCCGGATTGGAGTTTCAAAATCCCGGGGTCAGATGCTCCGAGGCTCTACCCCCCGCCCTCTCCCCTCGCCTGAGCAGCCCGGCCCATCTCGCTAACCTCACACCAGGGATCTGGCCAAGCCAATGTCGCCTGGGTATACCTGCGGGAGTGGGGAAATAGGCCCCTTGAATTCAGATGTAGTGGTTCTGTGATGTCATTTCCCGGGGCTTTTTCACGACACGGTGCACTGCTCAGTGGAGGAGCTGCGGGTGGACATGTCTTCATCTCTCGATGGTACTGCCGGTGCCGCAATTGCAACGTAATCAGGGCGGGGCGGGGGGGGGGAGGAAATAAACTTTCTCAGCATATGAAAATCTGACAAATAATATATATTAGGTTGGTAAATAAATGAGGTTGAAATTATGGGATGTGTACATTATCTGAGGTTCGTTATTAACACAACAAATATCAATCAGTCCGGTATTATTATTACTATGATTAAACATTAGCTTGTCTCACCATGCAGATATTTTACATCCTTTTGCCCCTTTCTCTTTGCGTTGCCAACGATGCATCCGCCACCCACACGTGACCTCATCCAGCCAAATCTTGACTTGAAGCTTGCTTTCGTGACTGCAGGAATTCATCTTCTTGGCTCTTTTTCGAAAGACCTGAGAATACTCATCCAGCCAATCACAGCTGCTGTGAGTTGCCGATCGAGCTCCAGCTTCGTTTCCGAAGTGTTGCAGCCTCTGTTACAAGCGTCAACACAGATATGAACGCCGTTTTAAGCAACTGTAATGCAGAAAAGTTGCACCGTTTAATTTCACCTCTACCCATTCCTTAAAAAGCAGGCCTCATCGCCGTTCTATGTAATCCCTACATGTCGTTGCTTTACGCATATTTCATTATTAAAGCTAGTCATCGTCAGCATGGCCATACGTTTACAACCCCACCAGATCTGTTAAGTTCGTTGCGAGTAGCAATCTTTCCATTCGTGCTTATCCCAGTTGTTCCCTCCCAATCCCTTAGGCTCCTCCGACCCCTACCCAGTCCCCGACCAGGAGTTTGCCGGAGAGAGTGGAGATGAGAGGAACGTGTCTGCACGCCCGCTCCCCCGCGCCTCCCCTCCCAGCTCCTACAGCCGTGTCCCTCGCCCTTCCTCGCCCTCACCCCGGCTAGATCCCTTCGCTCGTCCTGGTCGTCTCAAGGTAACCTACCCCTCGCCCACCCATCCCGTAGTGTCTCCCTCCGGTGCCCTGTCCTGCCCGGAGAGCTTAATTGGATTAGAGCGGTGAGCGGTGATCCTTTTTTTCCCCTCGGCGGTACGTTTCCCTCTCGGTGGCGCCAAATAATATAAAACGGTGGTTTCGTCGTCAGTTGAAGAAAGAGATGAAGCCGAAGAGGAGCAGGAGGAGGAGAGAAGTTTGGATGAGTCGGAAGATATTGATGATGAAGGAGAGAGCAACTCCGTGGACGATGACGATTATGATGACGGCGACGATGTTGATGTTAGTGATGATGATGTTGAGGGTGATCAGGAAGAGGATCGTGAAGAAGCCTGCTTCATGGACGTCAGTGACAGTAACGAATGTGAAGACAATAGTGCAGAGGACGACCCCGTTGTGTGTGGAGAACGTGTCGAGCGAGAGAATACTGGAGGACGTGGACTTGGGGGAGCGAAACGCAACTGTCGGCCCCGGCAGAGCTGGGACGAACTGGAAAGTGAGAATCCAAGAAGCAGCAGCAGCAGCAGCGACGACTTTACAGAGGAGGATTGTGGACGTGAGGAAAGTGAGGTAGCGGCGCAGGACTCCGATGGGCGTGAATCTCAAGATACGTGCGTCGAACGCGCGGCGGATGAGAAGGCGGCACGACACCCCCGAGGCGACGGGGATAGCGAGGCCACAGCTGAAGGAGACGTTGGGGCGGAAACACGTTCAGCGGTGCGCACAGAAGCGGAACGGAGCTGCCACGTGGAGGAGATTGGGGACGTAGTCAGGCACCACGCTGCAGAAACGACAGAAACTGAATTGGAAGGGGAGTTGGGCCAAGCGGGATGCGACGGCGTAGAGGCAAGGGATCGGGACACGAATCGGGAGGCTCACGGTGTGGAAGGAGGATGCAGAGGGGCAAAGGGAGCGGAGGAGAAGCAAGCGTGCGATCGGTCTGAGGAGGGGCGCGGTGGGTGCAGGGAGCGCGCTGTGAGTGCAGCGCGTTCGCGCGGGAATAGGGAAACGTGCGTGCCGGGTGGGAGCGCGGAGGAGATGGGTCATGGCGATTGGGATGACGCACAGGAAGCGGCTTTCGAGGGTGACGAGGATGGGCACTCGGACGAGTGGCAGAGTGAACGTGCGCAGGAAAAACACGGAGGGAGAGAACCACGTCGCGACGGGAGACGTACGCCCGAGAAGCAAAGCGGTGACGAGGGAGCATCGGTAGGATCGGTCGTCAAGGATGACGGCGCAAGGAGGGAGTCGGCTGGAGATGACCTCGGTGTGGTGGGGGAGGAGCAGGACCTCGTCAAAGAAGAAATCGAGGATTTGGAAGGAAATGGCCGTCGAGAGGAACGAGATCATCGCGAAGAAAGATGTTCTGAAGAGCGGAGTGTGCATGTCGTCGGAGAGGACATTAAGATGGAAGGATCAGGCGAGCAGTGTAGGGGTCTCGGCGAGATGTTTGGTGAGCGCAGCTGTGAACTTCTTGCAGATGAAGATGACATGAACCACGAGGAGGAACTCCTCGTCGAGGATCGGAAGGAGGAGGAGGAGGGACGCGCGCGTGGGGACGGGGACGGCCGTGGGCGGGGTGGGAGCGACTGGGAGAGCGATGGGGATGGGCAGGAAGTCGCAGGATCGGCGAGGATCAAGGAAATCACAAAATCATCAAGGATGGAGGAAATCGCAAAATCATCAAGGATGGAGGAAATCGCAAAATCATCAAGGATGGAGGAAATCGCAAAATCATCAAGGATGGAGGAAATCACAAAATCATCAAGGATGGAGGAAATCGCAAAATCATCAAGGATGGAGGAAATCGCAAAATCATCAAGGATGGATGAAATCACAAAATCAGCAAGGATGGAGGAAATCACAAAATCATCAAGGATGGAGGAAATCGCAAAATCATCAAGGATGGAGGAAATCGCAAAATCATCAAGGATGGATGAAATCACAAAATCAGCAAGGATGGAGGAAATCACAAAATCATCAAGGATGGAGGAAATCGTAAAATCATCAAGGATGGAGGAAATCGCAAAATCATCAAGGATGGAGGAAATCACAAAATCATCAAGGATGGAGGAAATCGCAAAATCATCAAGGATGGAGGAAATCGCAAAATCATCAAGGATGGAGGAAATCGCAAAATCATCAAGGATGGATGAAATCACAAAATCAGCAAGGATGGAGGAAATCACAAAATCATCAAGGATGGAGGAAATCGCAAAATCATCAAGGATGGAGGAAATCGCAAAATCATCAAGGATGGATGAAATCACAAAATCAGCAAGGATGGAGGAAATCACAAAATCATCAAGGATGGAGGAAATCGCAAAATCATCAAGGATGGATGAAATCACAAAATCAGCAGGGATCGCAGAATCAGGGATAGAAGAAATTTCAGAATCAGGGATCAAGGAGATTGCAGAATTATGGAAGGAGGGAATGGCAGAATCAGGGATGGGGGAAATCACAGAATCAGGGATGGAGGGAATTGCAGAATCAGGATTGGGGGAAATTGCAGAATCAGGGATTGAGAAAATCGCAGAATCAGGGAAGGAGGAAATCGCAGAATCAGCAGGGATGGGGGAAATCGCAGAATCAGAAATTGAGGAAATTGCAGAATCAGGATTGGGGGAAATTCCAGAGTCAGGGATGGAGGGAATGGCAGAATCAGGGATGGAGAAAATCGCAGAATCAGAAATTGAGGAAATTGCAGAATCAGGATTGGGGGAAATCGCAGAATCAGGGAAGGAGGAAATCGCAGAATCAGCAGGGATGGGGGAAATCGCAGAATCAGCGGGGATAGAAGAAGCACGCGTCGGTGCGCAAGGCCGGCGGGACGCTCCTGGCGTGAGCTCAGAGGAGCTGCTGGAGATGGGAGCGGCGCCGTTGTGCGACGCTTCAAGGCCCCCACGTGGGGCGCGGCAGGTACGGTGCTAGCAGCACGGGTTGCGCAAGCGGCTCATCGGGGCGAACCGAACGCAATGGCGACACGCGCGTGTCGTGTCACCGTCGCGTGACCTCGCGTCACCGTCGCCGCCTCTCGCGTTCTAACCACCGTGGGAGCGGCGTCGTTGGATAATCCTCTCGGTGCCGTTCTCGGCGGAGGTTCGCATTCGATTCGAGAATCGTTTTTCAACGCCGCGTGTGCAGCGTTCGTCAACCTCCACGCACACGCAGACAACAGACTCGGTCCCCTTTTGTTCTACATAGCAGAGCCGGCGACGCTCTCCTAGACGAAGGTGAAGGTGGGTCGTCTCCGTCTTGAGCTCTTTAAAGCCGCGTGTCGCTGCCTGTATTAGTGGCTCACCTGGTGAGGGTAACGCAGCGTGTAATTGTCACTCACCTGGTTAGGTGTAATGCCGCGTGTAATTGTCATTAAACTGGTGAGGGTAACGCCAGGTGAAACTCGCCCGGTGAGGGTAACGCCGCGTCTGGCTGTCGCGCTTTGTGATTGCGTGAAGGCGGCGGACGACGAGGATGACGAGGAGGAGGACGAGGAGGAGGAGGCTGCTGGGAGCTGCAGCGATGAGTCGCTCCACTCCGGCTCCCCCTGCGCTCTGGGGCCCCCGGGCCCAGAGAAGCACGGAACCCGCTCCCCACACGCCGCACGGAGGGGTGGGCGTTTCTCTCACTCACTGCTCACCGCTTCTCTCTCTGCTGAGCTCACCGCTTCTCTCGCTCACTGCGGGCTTCGCTCACCACTCGGTGCCGTTTCAAATGCGGGACTTTTCTTGTCGCGATCCGGCGTTCCCAGACCTCATGGCGGCGCTCGGGCTGGAGGAAGAGGACGGAGGAGAGGACGCGGCAGAAGACGCGGACGGAGAAGCGGCCGGCACGGGGGAGGATGAGGACAAGGAAGATGACGAGGAAGAGGACGATGGACAGGAGCACGGAAGGTGGTCCCCATCTGACTCGGAGGTATTCACTGAACTTATACGCGTGCCGTCATCGAATCGGCATTGTTTAAGGTTAACCTTCAAGTCTGGATTGCTTAAGGTTAAGTTCAACCTTAAACAACGGATAAAGCTTGGAGAGATGAATGGAGTTCTAAAGAAATCACAAACAAACACCTTGTTATTCTTGGTTCTTTGTGAAATCCACAGCAAGAAAATTTTCTTTCTGTGGATTTCAAACCTGATGATGATTGCTTGTGTTGCAGTCGAAACGTCGTGAGAATTTTATATTGTTTTGTATTTGTATTTTATTATTTCCCTTCTACGTGGCTTTACCGAGAGAACCAAGAATATGAATCCCTGCAGTCACGAAAGCTTCAAATCAAAATTTAAAACACCTTGTTGTGAAACAACCAGCGCAGAAGATCTCTGGGTTTGATCTTCCACGAAGCTCATGGTCCACCCTGAACCGCATTCGCTCGAACTACGGTAGATGCGGACGCCTGACGCACAAATGGAGAATTTTTAAACTCTCCGGTAGTAGTGTGCGACTGTGGTCACAGGCCGTAGCACAACGTATAACGACGCAACGCCCAATCCACAAACACGACGGAGACATCGCAGCGATGATACTCTCCGCTACTCCTGATGCGGTTATCTGGCTTGACCACCTGAATGTAAAATTGTAGTTGTCGCTCTGCATCTACATCAGCAGCCGTATGAAAGAAGAAGAAGATTCCAAAGACTTTCATTTATTATCTTGTAACGATTAACGTCTTCATGACAAAAGCCCTCGATGCCGGTATCCTGCCCTTCCATCGGATGCCCCAGCTGCTGCACGGTAGACACCTTGAGATGCGTACGCAGGCTGAACAAAGACTGAGGCGCCGTGGGTAGCGTCTAGAAGCATCCAGCAGCATCCCACCTTGTGCGACGCTGCGCCCGGCTAGCCGCTACGACCGCTTATTCCTCCTCGTGCTGCGACGTAGTTCCGTTCACCCGATCGCGTTCTATCCGATTCGCATCAGCACTATAAACAAACTCGTTCCCGAATACATCCGTCACGTTGCGTCCAGTTAGCGTTATGAAAACAATGCGTGGCGTATCCGTTTAGCCTGCGGCCGCTATATCTTTGCGACCATCGGTTCGTGCCGGGTCTCGTGCTCTGTCATCGATGTTCATTTGTTTTTTTCCCAGTTCTCGGAGGCCGTGTCCGACAAGAAAGAAGTGCGGCCTCTTCAGAAGCCTCCGGGTCAAGAGACGTCTTCAAAGCCGTTGAGCGTCTTGAGCGGCAGTAAACGTGAGCGATTCACGCACGCGTGACAGCACGACAGACCGTGACGAGCGGGTCGCTTATTTACTCCGGGAGAGCCAACAACGCCTTGGTAGGATGACTCCCGTTCGGGAGGTTCCCGCACGCGATACAAAACTAAGATGTTATTAAAAGCAACGTACTCATACGGGACATGCTCCCCTGCCCGTCATCCGTGCTGTGTTTGTATGCAGCAAATGTGATCGATGACCTTGGCCTGGACGATGCTGATGACCTGGAGGGTAAGGAGACGCACGCTTTCATCCAGCGCGTTCAGTCAGTCAAATTAGACGCGCACACTCACATCCATATTAGCTGGATCCCATGTTAGCTGGATGCCATCCTAGCCAGATGCCATCCGAGCCAAGTGCCGTGCTGGTCTTTCTGGCTAACTCCATTTGGGATTGATGACTCGTGAGCAATCGTCAACAAAGTGTTTGGCCACACTGCGTTGGCAGTGATGCACAAGGGTATTTAACTTAAACTCCAACTTCGTCAATAAAGCTGTGACGTTTTGGCTAAATTGCCCTTCTTCAAGTTGCATGTGCCATGCAAGGCAGTGTTGTCGACAAAAGTGTTGACTTCTCCGGACGGGTGCCAGGTCGTGACCCGCTCGTCCTGCAGATGGAGTCACCTCCACAGAATGATTTCAGGTTTGCCTGAAGCGCGCGCGCGGCCTTCCACCTCACAGAAGTTGGCGAACGTAGCCTGTGCTCAAGTGGCTTGGACACGCCCAGGGTCGGTGTAGTCAAGCTTCCAATACGTCGTCATGTGCACCAACAGGGGCTTGCACACAAACACATCCACGTCTACGTACACCTCGTGCTCTCTTTTAGCCCCGCCCCCTCCCGATACGTTCCATTCATTGGCTACCACATTCTGATAAGCTCCCCGCCTCTCCTCCCCCTTAACTTGTATTTAAGAACTTGCATCTTGGAATCCCTGCCTCACTTGATACAGCAAATCTGGCTGTGACGGTCCCACCTGATGACGGAGACATGTGTTGCCTCCGAAACGTCGTGCTTTTTATAATTTTATTTTTATTAATATAAACTTAATTTTTTACCTACGTGACTTTACCGAAAAAACTAAGAGCATGAATCCTTGCAGTCACGAAAGCGTCAAATCTAGAAGTCGTCAAGCTGCTTCAAGTGGCGTTTCCCAAATTCGGTTCCTCACGTCTCCCTTCCCAATTCGTACCGCGTGTGTTTATTTTTCCGTGCAAGGCCCACTTGACGTGACGTCACCTGGCGACTGCTAAAATAGAAACGTTGCACAGTGAGGGGGCACGGGGTTAAAGATGTTTCGGACGTCGTGGGTTAAACGCGTGTTCATTCTTTGAAATTCAGAACTTGTTCAAGTATTGGAACTACTAAGTCAACATTGGTTGACATTTATTGCATCTTCCAAAAAGATAGTCGAGTTTTGCGATATTTTAACGATTGTTGATGTCCAGTTCTAACACCGAAAAGATAGTGGTAAATTACTTAACGGTATAGAACCTTCATAGAGTCTTTACTCACACGTGTGTGTTCTTTCGCCTGCAGATGCCTCCGAATGGGATTCCATGGACAGTCGCTCCGAAGCTTCCCACGACGCGGGGCCTAGCCCGCTCAAGCCACCGCGTGCCCAAACCGCGGAGCAGAAGGGTTTCCACGCGGCCCGGGACGCCGCCGAACCCTCCCAGCTCGCGCCCCCCTCCGTCCGCGGGGACACGCGGTCGCGCGCGTCCCATCCGGTCCAGGAGCCCTCGGGATCCGGGAGCGGCGGCGGCGTCGACGTCGAGGCGGCTCCTCGGGGTGCGGCAGGAAAATCGCGTGACGCGCGCGCCGCTGGCTCCGCCGATGCTGTCGGCGGTGGCCACGCGCCCGCCTCGCCGCGGGAACCACGGCCCCCCGCCGATTTGGAACAAGCCGCGTCGGCGTCTTCAAGCAAACCGCCGTCCCGCTTCGCGGGGGCGCTGGGTTCTGCCGCCGGTCGCCGGGCGTCTCTCGTTCTCACGCCGAGCAAGCCTACGGCAGAGTCGGAGCCGTCC
This sequence comes from Lampetra fluviatilis, assembly GCF_964198595.1. NCBI lineage: Eukaryota > Metazoa > Chordata > Hyperoartia > Petromyzontiformes > Petromyzontidae > Lampetra > Lampetra fluviatilis. Next base: position 2,374,467 of record NC_136318.1, on the reverse strand, counting down.
CTGTCGGTTGAAAGTAGCCCTCTGAAGATTGTGAGGCGTGAAAGTTCAGACTTGTCGTCGCTGTCTGCGGAGAGAGTAGGCGGTGCCGCTGCAGGGAGCGGTCCCCGGACGTTGCCGAGTGTTCAAACGGCAGCCTTGGTGAACACCTCCAACAACAACAACAACAGCAGCAGCAGCAGCAACCTCTTCTCTTCTGCTTATATTGAGCACCCATCGAAAATTGAGGACAAATCAAAGGTTGCTTTTGGTAAGGAAATGGAACGCCGCGTTGCCGTGCATTTGTTAATTATTGGATAGCTTGAAGGGGTGGTGATTTTACTGCGAACGAAGGTTTACGGGACGCAAAAATGCGCAAAAAAGAACACAGTGAATTGCGCGTTTGGAAAAAAAAATTGCAGCATTTCCTGAAGAAGTGCATTGTGGACGTCTTGTCTTGGGTCACCTTCAAAATTAATGTCGAGAAAATGTGACCGACTGACAACAGCAGTGATGCAGTGACCCATCAGCACAGTGTCGTCGCATAGTGGTTCTCAACATGCTTGCTATGGCGCCCCCCCCATGCCCCCACCCATCCCCATTCCAGCCCCAAAAAGCCAATTATTACGGTAACCAAGGCTACCATAGTCGGATCAAACGCCGACGCTTCGAGTGAACGAGATGTTGCTACGGCATTGCCTCGTGTTGTGCGGTTATGTCGCCACAACGTGGAGCTCTCATTTGTGGCCGGGCCGCTTCTAAAAAAGAGCAAAATAATAGTTTATCGTTTTTTTTAATAGCCTATGTGGTGAGCGTTGTTGCGTTTCATACGTAATTATACGCAGTTTACGCTTTTGCTTCAGATGAGATCGGATCGCCGGGTGTCGATCCAGATGAAGACTTGTGCGAGACCTTCTCCTCCGGCGGAACGAGCCAAAGGGAGGAACTCGACGTTGAAGCAATTACCGATCACAGGGTAAGCGTCTCGCCTAACGTACCGGTGTAATGCATGAATAAGTGGTAATAGCGCGCCGCACAGCGGAGGCTCGAGGAGGAACTACGGACAAGCGGGAAGGCAGCGGGAGCCACGCGCTGAGCCCGCAACAGTGTTTGCCCAAGCTCTGCGGTTCTTTACACATCAAGGTGTTATTGACCAATTAATGAGTGTTTACACGGGGGCGAGAAAAGATCTAATATATACACAGAGTTATTGAAACTCCTTTCAATGAAGTAATTTCAAGGAAGTGTACGTAGGTGTTTAACATTTTCTTCGCTTTAGGAATGCCCTCGTTTGCTGTGCGGTGTGATCGTTAAACTTGATCAATTGATCATTTGTATCGGAGTCCGTTCGTCAGTCGGTAGTTCAAATGCCCACAGGCTCACTGGGTTTCGATTTAAAGCTTTCGTGACTGCAGGGATTCATCTTCTTGGTTCTTTCGGTAAAGTCACGTAGAAGGGAAATAATAAAATAATAAAAATATCACATAATAAAATACAATTCTCACGACGTTTCAGCCACAACGCAAGCAGCCGTCCTCAGGTGAAGAACAGGGCTGTCGGAAAGACGCTACCGAAAGAACCAAGAAGAGAGAAAAAAGCTCACTGGGTTATACACAACAAACTGCATATCAGAATAGTTGCCGAATCGGCGAAACCAGATGTAGTTGGGAACATGCTCAGTAGGTGTTGTAATAATTCTTGCCTGTTCGAAGTTAGATACACCAATTACATTGTGCACTACACCCGCAAACAAATAATACGCTCGGTGTGAATATGAAATTTTAAAGATTTGATTTCTTCAATCTGAACCAATAGTGAATGGAAATATTGCGTTTGTTTTATACACCGTGTATCACGACGAGATGCGAATGCTTATCTATTCGTCTGCTTATCTTCTTGTAATTGCACGCTTGCAAAAGGACGTAAGTAAAGTCGACCTTGCACCTGTGAGTAAAGGGGTGGATGATGAAAGTGATGAGCCGGCGCTTGAGGACAACGAGCAAAGTGTCGTTCACGAGGTTGACGACACGCAGAGCCTGGAATCGGGAGGCCCCGAAGGAGCCGGGGCAGAGGACGATGGCGCCAACGAATCGCGAGCAGCTTTCGATGAGCAAGCCGACGGTCGCACGAGGGACGGGCGTGAAAAGCCGAAGACGGGCTCCGATGAAAACGCAGCGGACACCGGCGCTGCAGCCCTGCCACGCGGCGATGAGAAGGCCACGGACTCGTCGAATCCCCAGTTCACCAAAATGACCCGTGTACGAACTGCCGAGGGAATCGCCGCGTTGCCCGCAGACGACCAGAGTGACGTTGGTCTTCGTCGGACCAGTTCGGCGGGGGAAACGGCGCGGCGCGGAGGAGGTGGAGACGACGATGGCTTCGTACGAGAGGACACGGTCGCGTTGTCCACACGACACGGTGGAAACGACTCGTGCGCTGATGCGGTGGGTCAGAGCGCCGCAAGTCCGACGGCCGCCCGGGCGTGTGACGAAGACTTCGCGTCGTCCGAGAAGCCGCCCTCGATTCCTACCACCCCCCCCGCCCGGCCACCGAGTCTTCCCGAGGACTCGAGCTCACTCAACGTAAAGGCGTTAGTTCAAACATTTAACGAAATGCTTATGAAATCGGCGCACAAAGATCGACCGAGTAGCAGTATTGTTTTCAAAAGCAAACCTGTTGACGATGAACAAGGAAGCGCGTGCGTGTTAGCGAGCGCCGCCGCCGTGGAGATAGATACCTGCGATGCCGCAGTTAATTCCGAGCTGGCGGTCGCTGTTAAATCATTAAATGAACGCCGTGCACTTGACAGACCCGCACTCCGAGCTTGTCATCCTCGAGCGAACGACGCCTTTCCTTCCAAGGAGCAGGGCACGCCATGCAGCTCCGCGTGGAGAAGCGCAGAATCCAATGTCGATTGCAGAAAGCAGTTCTCGGAAAAGGAATGTCGAGATGACATCGAGAGGTTTAACCACGAGGTCGATATGTTGAAGCAAGCTTTTTTCCATTTGGAAAAGCAGAATATTCATCTCAAACAGAAGGTACATGGTTTTAACGGTGTCACATTAAATCGTGTGCCTTCGGACTCCCGTGCATTTTGCATGCGATAACGGGGAACTGGGTTTTCTTTCGAGCAAATGAAGGCATTTTTTTAAAACACGTCAGACCTATAAAAGCACTTTATGAAGCCTGTGTTAGTGGGTATTATGGATTAGAAACAGTTACAATAACTTGTTGTTAGCTCTAACATTCTTTTGCTAACCCAGAGTGTCCGTTGCCATCCGTTTAACATTTCCCCGCCAAGTTTCATTCTCATCATCTCATATGTAGCGGCCTCTTTTCCAAAATGAATTCGTAGCTCATATTCACACATTAAAGCGGACGGGTTTCCAAGCGGGCAGGATCTACTTTGCCTCTTATCTCAGTTGTTGGCTGCGATCGGCGCTGTGATCGGCGTTGTGCTTGTCCCTCCCTCCTCGTGACGGTGAGGCGCACGCACCGGCGCTGCCGCGTCGTTCCCGCGATTGTTTATCCAACATACTCTTAGTTTTTTCGGTAAAGTCATGTAGGTAAAAAAATGAAATAAAAATGAATAAAAATAAAATAATAAAAATCACGACGTTTCGGAGGCAACACAAGTCTCCGTCATCAGGTGGGACCGTCAAAGCCAGATTTGCTGTATCAATATATTTGCTGTATCAATATACAGCAAATCTGGCTGTGACGGTTCCATCTGATGACGGAGACTTGTGTTGCCTCCGAAACGTCGTGATTTTTATTATTTTATTTTTATGTTTCATGTACGTGACTTTACCGAAAAAACTAAGAGTATGAATCCTTGCAGTCACGAAAGCTTCAAATCTAGAATGTTTATCCAACACCACTGCGGTGACATCGCTGGAGTTACCCTGTTCACCTTCTTATCTGGCGCTCTGTCTCAACGGGGGGGGGCAGCACCTGTGATGACATCCTCTCCGTTCTTCTGTGTTCTCTGCCGCCCTCTTCACTTCGACGAATGCCCCTTTCCTCTCCCTCCTTTTTCCCTGCCATTGTTATTGTTGTTTCAGCTCACTCATCGGCTCATTTCACAATTCTCACACCCCAGATGTTGACGTTAGATGCTTATTGCTCAATTTGGTTGCGAGATTTTTAAACGATAATAACTGGTGCGTTGCTAAATGCTTGAACGCACGGCAATGAAATCAGTTTGGGTGTGTCGGGTGGCCAGATCATCGCATGGCCTGACCCAAAAAGTCAACTATAAACCATACTGTTGGTTGCAAAAAGCTACGGGTGACATCTTTCCTTATGTTTCATTTTGAATAGATTACCTCCGACAGACCAGACAAGGCTGCTGGTGATGCGGCTGTGAGACGCGATTTTCAAAATGGGCCTGCAAGCCTCTCCGCTCAGACGAGTGGGCCGAAGCCTTCCGAGATTGAGCAGCAGGGGCCACGGCACGGACTTCCCGCGGCCCGCCACGAGGAACACCAACACCGGAGTGGCAGACGTGCCATCGGCGGCGGCGGCGGTGGAGTCCGCGGTCTGCCTTCAAGGCCTCTTTCAGACTCTCTGGCGCCCACCAAGAGACACACTGCTGCTCCCAAGTATGGCTACTAGGCAGAGCGTTCGTTTTGTCATAGAAAATGTATCTAATATTATGCAGTGGATTCTCCATTATCCGCGTGCGGTTTATCCGATTTGCGGATTAACCGCCCAAATTAATGATGTAAAAACATGTTCTTGGTTCTTTCGGTAAAGTCACGTAGAAGGGAAGTAATAAAATAATAAAAATATTAAACAATACAATTCTCATGACGTTTCGACTGGAACAAAAGCAATAATCAAGAAAATGTTCTTGCTGTGGATTTCACACCTGATGATGATTGCTTGTGTTGCAGTCGAATTTTATTGTTGAATATTTTTATTATTTCATTATTTCCCTTCTACGTGACTTTACTGAAAGAACCAAGAATATGAATCCCTGCAGTCACGAAAGCTTTAAATCAAAATGTAAAAACAGTCACATTGTGTTATTTATTTATTACAAGTCATCTGCTGAAAGCGAACAAATATGTGCTCCGGTTAATCTAAAATCCACGTGATCGCCTCTACAGTACAGTAGTTGCATATCTTTACAATAGTGGGCGGAGTTTGATTGATTTTGATTGGCGTGGCTCTGCTGTTCACTTCGTGGGCGCGGTCTTCTGCGAAAATGGTTCTATTTTTGTATGCACCGCGATTTTGAATTATCCGCGGCCATCCTCCCCATCATGAGCGCGGCTAATCGAAAGTCTGCTGTGTTTCTGTTTGCGTACCAGCACAGTTTCAATTCATGTTGCCTCATTGGTTTTTTTTTCACCGTGTGTCTTCCATCTTTTGTTTTTCTCTCTTGCACGTTCAGCCACTGTATTACGTGCAATCATTTATCACGGAACACTGCAGTTGGTTGGCACCCAGCGGTTTAACATCATAAGTCGATAAGTAAGCAGTTGTGTCGTATTCACGATGCGAACAATGTGCTCATATGTTGACATTCTGTGTTTGTTTGAAAGGGAACGCACTGCCAGGAACGGTATTGAAAGCGACGACATTAAAGCAGGGGTAAGTCTTTCTCCGGCAGCATTTGTTGACATTATGGTCTTCAAAAGACCAAACTCTGCACCGTTGCGAGTTCAGGTGTAGACAAATGAGACACGACTGCCCAGTACTTTCACCGAGCACTTCTCTTAGATTATGTTGGCGCCCTTCCTCTCGGCACGAAGCGTACTTGCCCGCCTGCGATAAATAACGAGACGCCCACTTGATTGATCCTTTCTTTCACCGACTCTTAATGTACGGTCCACATGCTACCACACAACTACCTCCAGGTAAAACTCTGTGGACAACTGCCAGAAACGAACTGCCAAACACTCATCAGAAGCGTTCCCTGTGGCCATTCAGTTGGCCTTGTTACATTCTTGCACGTGCACCACACATCGAGGTCTGCTCGTCACGGGAGAGCGCGTCAGGAGAGAATTCGTGTCGTGTTTGCTGCTGCTCCTCCACAGATGAAAGTGGTTCACTTATACGGTCCACAGTTTGAGTTGCATGGCCATACTCTTAGGTTTTTTTCGGTAAAGTAATGTAGGTAAAAAAATAAATAACATTGAAATAAAATAATAATAAATGAAAATAACTAAATTAAATCACGACGTTTCGGAGGCAACACAAGTCTCCGTCTTCAGGTGGGACCGTCACAGTTAAATTTACTGTGACGGTCCCACCTGAAATTCTAATCGATCACTCGTCATGTGCAGGCCCCGACTGTGTCCTCAAGGAAGATGCAGAGAGATGATTTAGCAAGCACCTCAGGGGTTCATGAACACACGCTTGAGCTTTCCGCACTCGATCACCGCACAGTCCTCAAGGATGGTGAAAGGGATCAAATTACATCACGAATCTTTTGCGATCCGCGGCGTTGGATCGCGATCCAGTGATTGGCGATAGGCGCTTTAAACGACGTTAATGCATTTCGTCACCTGCAATGTGGAATGTGCAAAACTGCAGGCGTCCTAATAGAGTTTGGAGGTTGACACGGATAATAGAGTTCTAGAGTCCTCCTTAAATCATTAAACCTAAGGAGTCAATATTCGTGAACAGGTACTCCGGCACAACACTGACCGGGCGGCGGTGGCAATGCACGTAGCCTGTAATCCTCCGCTGTGGAGGCAGCGAGGATCGGCGGGTTGTGCAGATGCTGTGAAACTCCTTTGCAGTGGGCGTCGGGGAGGTTTCATACCGTGGCTTGCTAGGAGAAATCTGTGCAGGGTAGTGTGGACTAATGGCATGTCCCTTCTGGTTGAAATGGAGTGTTTCCCCCTCTCGTCCACGGTTTCTCCAAGTGCTCCGGTTTCCTTCCGCACGTACCTCCCATAAACGCTCATTAATTGGCCGGTAAACACCTTGATATATAAAGGACAGCAGAGCTTTGCTAATTTTTGGCACAGGCTCAGCCGCGTGGCTGCCGTCCAACTTCTCTGTGGTTCCTCTCACCTCTCGAGTCATTCTCTCTTTCCGAGCGAACACTGCAAGTTGAAATCAGTGCCCCGATGCCCTTGAGATTGCTGCTTTTATTTTTGCTTTTATTTAACGACGCACGACCCTTGACGCCGTGAAAGTGTAGGTGCCGAGAGGACGATCTTTCTCTCCCCCTTCCCTCTGGCCTTGTTGCGATGGGGCCGTGCAGCTGCCGGCAGGCCTGGACGTGCTCACCGAGTCGTCGGACACGGAGGACTCGGAGGGGGCGGTGATCGGCTCCCTGCCGTCCTTCTCCAACCCCATTCTGCAGGGGCTCTCCATCGCAGGTCCGTGTCCACTCCGTACGGCTTTTCTAAACAAGCCACTGGAGGAGCTGTGCACTTTTAAATAATCTAGATTGAAAACGTATTTTTTTAGAACTCCTTTTTGTGTTGAGTTTTGTTTTCCTTTCCCCCGCACCTCCGATTAGCGCGGTTGGCTACGTACGGTGCGAAAGAAGTTCAACTAACGCAGGCAATTCCTCGTTTCACGCGGTAGTAGATGCGTTCCTGAAAAGTGCCGCGTGAAAAACGCGTTAAGCGAAAACAGTTTCCCCATAAATATCGTGAAAGTTTGGCGAGATACGATGTACGCACGATGCGGTAAGATGGCGGGACACAGAACTGAAGGTACGTTGCCGCGTTGCTGTATCGTACCGCTCAGCCGCGCAGCTCAACACAATGTATTACTTCTAGAGGAAACACATGCTAATTAACTGATTACTAATCTATTATATCATTACGATAAACCCCTCCTCCGCCTATGATCTCTGCACCTGATGCTCTATTTAAGACCGGAAGCAGGTGGATTGCATCACGATTCTGGCAAATCGCCCGATGATGTTGGATGTAATTACCAGTGAAACGTCACAGTACTCATTGTAAATGTTGTGGATTTACTCTCCAACACACTGGTGGGCTGAAGTGGTAATTAATTGGCTCGTTTTGTTTACGTGACAAACCTTGCCGGCTGTGTCGGGTGGTGGAAGGTTACGACACATTTATACTTACGCGATCTAGCCCCAAAAACCATTATTACGAATAGTATTGGTCGTGAAAGCCTACTATGTGTTAAACCAAAGTAGTTCGCCGTCGAACGCTCAGAAACCGCGCTGTAACGGTGCACGCGCTCCGCATTCTCAGTTTTCAGTTTTCATTTAATTTTCATGTATTAGGTATGACCCTGTGAAACGTCTTAAAGTGACGACACGCAACAGAAAAATCCAGGAAAAAACAGCAAAGTCTTCCAGAAAAAGCACCGCATTTCAACGCTGTGTGCAAAAATCCCAGTGGGATGCAAGTCAAACAATAACAACCACATAATACAATGTAGATTAAAGTTATCAGGCTAACTCTGTACTACAACAAACAAGCATGGCTAAACCAAAACGTTTTCGAAATCACCAAAATAAAGCCATAAAAACAATGTAACAGTGATCATAGGAACTGTGATTCTAACGAACGGCCCCATTCCGCATTGTGCGCAAGTGTTCCCGAATGGAAGAACCGCATTGCAGCGAATTCGCGCCCTCCGAACACCACGCTTTAAGCCAGGACTCCCCGCGTGTCCTGCGTCGCGTCAAATCCCGTCGGGTTTTTGTGGCTTCTTTCCCTAACGTCCACGTTTGGACTCGCAGCGGACGTTCTCTTCATCACGTAACCTTCTTGAATATGAAATTAATGATTGAATTGAATAAGCAGACAATACGCCCACCTTCACAGATCCATCCCCTCCAGTAGATTTGACACATCCCATCAGCTGCACGGCCTTCCGGAAGTGCGTAATTTTTTGCAGCATTTGTTCAAAGTAAGCAACCTTTGGACTGGTTTTTGTCGTCAGCATTTGGGCTTGCTTGAAAACAAATGCTGGTGAACTGCCAGGCACATATAGGCAAGGATCCTCTATCAGGTACGAAGGATGCAACAGATGAAGTGAGTTAAATAAAAGCGTGTAATAAAGAGCAAACCCTTTGATGATGAACAAAAGAAGGAAACATCCAAAAATAAACCAGACACCTGCAGATACAACCTCCAAATTTACATTCGTTCTAAAACAGGCATTTTTATGCAAGCCTTTCCTTTTTATTTATCTCGAATTTCATTTAGTAATTATAGCCCTGTTGTTCTCATCACTCACCCATCCCCCGTAAGGTGTGTGGTGTGAGCACACACCTCGTGTAATCACCACCACACATGTAACACCCTTTAGATCCACCCAAGTATTGACGTAGCTCAACCGTGAAGATGTTTGGAGTGTTGGTAAGTGCTCGGTTTAGTGCTGTGTGTGCATTGTGAGCTTCGTTTCTAAAAATCTCAGGCTCCTATTGATCGCTACGCAGTAAGTGTAGTTATGAGTGTGTGTTTCCTAGCTGACAAAGGGAAGGCAGGATATTTGTTTTAGCCTGGGAGCATGTGTGTGTTGTGGGGAGCGGTAGTGTAACGATTAGCGCACCGCGCTACCATAACCCGGCGAACCGCGTTTGATTCAGGCTCACGGCCAACGTCAGTGCCGAATATTCCTAGCCTCTACGTCCACTCAGCCTTAAACGAGTACCTGGTGCGGTGTGTACACATCAGCATTGGGGATATAAAGGCGGTCGGGCGTGGTGTTGACCACCCCCCCCCCCAGCCTTAATAGCTGCTCGCTAACAGCGATTGTCCCAGCAGTCTAAGGGATCTTTGTTGTTGTTGTTGTTGTGTGTGCGTGCGTGTGTTGTTTGCCCGCGCGGTGCGTTCCGTCAGATCCGGCGCAGTATGCGAGGCTTCAGGCGTGGGTCTTCCAGGCCCAGCGAGGGTTGGAGTGGGAGAAGAACCGATACTGCCTGCTGTCCGACAAGGTGAGCACCACGTCATGTCTCACACTTGTCACGTCTTCCTTGCGATGTCGGGAAGTTACTGGGGGCTATGCCACTTTTAAATCATCCACATTAACCAACTAATTAAAAAAATCACGACGTTTCGGAGGCAACACAAGCCTCCGTCTTCAGGTGGAACCGTCACAGCTACGACAGCTGTCGTGGCTGTGACGGTTGTGTTGCCTCCGAAACGTCGTGAATTTTTAAATTTGTTTTATTTTACTTTTATTAATTTAAATTTTTTACCTACGTGACTTTACCGAAAAAACCTAAGAGTATGAATCATTGAAGTCACGAAAGCTTCAAATCTAGAATTAACCAACTACTTTCTTTAAAGCTGCTTGTTGTTGTGTTTAGTTTGTTGTCCTTCCCCCCTGCACCTCCGGTTAGCACGGTTGACCGGGTACGGTGCAAAAAGAAGTTCAGCGAACATACAAACTAACCAGCTTCAAAACGAACATATTTGTCCCCGTGGTGCATGCGGGTACGTGAAGGACAACGCTTGTTTTTTCCTTTCACGGGCGATGCGCGAGAAGCTGAAGCAGGTGGAGGCAGAGCGGAGTGCCGTGCAGAAGGCTCTGTCAGAGATGACGAGAAGCAAAGAGGGTCTCGAGGAAGAGAAGGTCAACCTGGAATCGGACCTCGACGCCCTCCGGTATTGACCAGTGTCCGTCGTGGTGCTGCGCTCCCTCGTCGGTGCGGATTCTTGTGCTTTTGAATTCGCATTGGTAGCTGGACGTTGTCTTTTCTGCAAGTCACGATTTCCGCCCCCGGCTCTGGCTGCCGGTCGATTAACCGTGGAATGCCACGCGGCGCCTGCTTTCACGGGAGACGTTTAAAGAGCCCCGTTGAAAAGTCAGTTGCAGAAAAAGTCTGCCCATCGTGTCCTCGGCGTCAAGGTCCTAATTTGTCAACTTTTTTCAAATGTACATGCAAATTAATCGATTTTGATTCGACCGGTGGTTCTGAACCTGAGGTGCACGCACCCCCTGGGCGAGACATGGCCAGATGTTTTTAAATAATCGAAAACACAAATTAAGCACGGGCACGTAAGTAACAACTACTTTGTTTGAGAATAGGTTTTCCACCTTTTTTCTGGCAACAAACAGCTGTTTTATCTGGCAACAAAACTGACACCTTTTTTACAAGGAGTAATTTTTGCATTGACCACAATACCTGCGGTCGGAATGCAAACAAAAAACACAACTCTGATAATGTATGCACTGTCCTTGAAATTGATTGGTCCACACCCGAGACAGCTTTTCTTAGAGCCTAGTCTCACATGGTGTTGGACCAGATGACGCCAAAAGGCGCACAACTCAAAGACAATGCACCATCAGAGTATGAGAGCTCGGGGTAAGCATTTTTGTTGCCAGATAAAAGGGTAAAAAAACAATAATCATATTTTGCTACTGGCAAAGGAGGTTCCAATAGTGAGGTGTTAAGATATTAGAAAACCAAACTGAAACCTTTTACAAAGAATCATGTCTGCATTAACCACAATACTTGTGGTCAGAATGCAAACAAAAAACACACTGATAACACTGGTCAACAAAAAAAAAATTCTGGCCTGGACTTTTGCAGCTGTTTTAGACTAATTTCAGGGTGTTGATTCCAAATCTGATCTCAGATTTGCTCTATCACATCTCATTTTGATGCTATCGGCATACCCCATTTTCATTGATTTTACCCGAAATTAACTCTGTCACTTATGATTGCAAGTTGTTGCGAGTCAGTGACTGCTTTAGTGTTAAAATATGGTGCTGTATTTTTAGGATAGTGTGTTTATAATATAATTTTATGTAGATATCCACATTTATTTAATATTTTTCTTCTGCAGTTTTTATTGTAAATGCAATATTTGATATCTCAAAAACCTGATAGACAAAAACTGATGCCAGATTTGGAATCAGCACCCCAAAATTACATTAAAACCGTCGGAATACCTTATGCCAGAAAAAGTGTGTTGACCAGTGTAATATATGCATAGTCCTTGAAGCTGATTGGTCCATATTCTTAGGCTTTTAAATAAAAAAAAAATATATTATTTCTATTTTACTTTTATTAATTTCAATTTTTTACCTACGTGACTTTACCGAAAAAACCTAAGAATATGAATCCTTGCAGTCACGAAAGCTGCAAATCTAGAACTGATTGCTCCACACCAGAGACGCGCGGTTTCACTCTGTCCGCGTCGCGTTCTCGCTTTGCGCGCGTCGCCGCAAGGGATTCGCTGCAGCAGGAGCGGGAGAATGGCCGCGGTGTCTCCAAGCTGTACGAGCAGTGCCAAGCTCAGCTGCAGCTCAAGGAGGAGCAGCTTCTGCTGGAGGAGAAGGAGAAGAGGCGCGCGGAGCACAACCTGCAGAGCGCGCAGCTGGAGAAGTCCATCACGGAGCAACGCGTGCAGCTGCTGAGTGACCATTTAGCAGAGGTACCAAGGCCACCTTCTTGGTTCTTTCGGTCAAGTCACGTAGCAGGGAAATAATAAAATAATGAAAATAAAACATGATAAAATAATTCTCACGACGTTTCGGCCACAACGCAAGCAGCCGTCCTCAGGTGAAGAACAGGTCTGTCGGGGTGACAGCGTCTGAATGAAACACCACCAGGCTTGGTGCGTATATTTAAGCTGGGTTGGAGGGGGAAGAGCGCCTTGACAAAATAATTTGCATATCAAGAGGAATTTAGCATATCTATGGGAAATGCAGATATGGGATTAGTCACTTTTGGCGTCCTCTGGTCTGACCCGGTTGAGACGAGGCTCAAAAGAAAGCTGTCTCTGGTGTGGATCAATCAGTTTCAAGGACAATGCATATATGATCAGAGTGTGTTTTTTTTGTTTGCATTCTGACCACAAGTATTGTGGTTAATGCAGACATGATTCATTGTAGAAAGGTTTCAGCTTTGTTGCCAGAAAAAAAGGGGAAAAAGCTATTCTCATAGCTTACATATAGATTGATGCTCGTGCGTAACACACAAAAAATAAATAAATGTTCGAAAACTGGCGTGACACTTTTGGATGCTAAAACAATATCTGGTGGGGGGGAGTGTTTTATTATGATGTATGTTCAAATATGATTGGCGGAATGACGCGTCATTTGCTGAAAACTGTGTGTTCACGTATTTGTGCCTTGTTTTATTGTTTAAGCTCGAGAAGAAGCTGTCTGAAATCCAGCCAGACTTGGAGAACGAGAGGTCATTGCGACTGCAGCAAGAACGCGTTCTTGACGAGCATTTGCAAAAGCAGCAGCAATCGCAAGAGGAACGCGAAAGGAACTCTGTGAGTAAACCGCATGGCCCTGTCACCGTGCGTGGCGGCACTTGACCAAACATCACGAGAAAGACTTTGAACTGTGGAGCTTTTTTGCAGCAGCAGCGACCTTTGGCCTTCACGAATGATCGCTCAAACAAAGTGGCTTATCGCGTGGAGATTCATAGCAGCCACATACTCTAAACGCAAACAAGCATGGTTACATATTCTTGGTTCTTTCGGTAAAGTCACGTAGAAATAATAAATAATATAAATTTAAGCATGGTTACAACAATAATACTGATGCCTGCTGTATATTTACAGTTTGCATGTGTCTCTCCCGGTGGTCGCGTGCATTTTTTCTGGGTCCTCCGGTTTTTCCCCCCACATTTAGAATCAACGTGACGCGCTTAGAGTATTTGGCTACTATACATGTCCACGTGATGATGATGATGATAAGCCACTTCGTTGAGCTATCATTCATGGCCAGGTAATTTTTGAAAAAGAGTTACATAGCTCAGTGGTTCTTACCTGGTAAAATGAAACTAGTTTAGTTTATAGACATGCCTGTGCTGTGTGTACAGGCGGCATGTGTTCAGGGAGAGGACCTCGGGCGACCGTCCCTGGCCCTGGACAACAGCAAGCTGCAGGAGGAGATCTCCGTGTTGAATCGTGACATGCAGCGCCACTCCGCATCCTTCAGAGAAAGAGAAGAACTCTTAATGAATGAAAAGAACACGTTGCTTGAAAACCTCGAGGCCCTGCGGAGAAAGGTGAGTCTGAACGAGGACGCCCTGCAGCAAGCCGTCCAGAAGTACAACGTGGAGCTGAGCAGCGCAAGAGCGTCAGCGGACGAGAACGCCCGAAGGCTTGAGCAAGAGACGGTCGGCAGGGAGCGCGCGCTGGAAGAATTGGAGACTGTCAGGAAGCAGCTGCTGCGGGCGACGTCCGAGCGAGGCGATGGGCTCGAGGAGAACGACGGCCCGGGGCAGCCGGAGCTGCAGCAGAGGCGGCGTGATGCCACGGAGCTGCGTGAGCTGCTGGAGCGGGAGGCGCTGCTGTCCCAGCAGCTGAGCCGCACGGAGAGCCGCTGCAGCGAGCTGGAGAGCGAGCGCCACCGCCAGTCGCTGGAGCTCGTCGAGAAGGAGCACGCTCTGGAAACCTGCCGGAGGGAGTTGGGCACCGCACGGCAGCGGGCCGAGGAGCTGGACGTCGCCCTGCGCGGCGAGAGGGAGGAGACGGCCAAGCTGCTGGTGCGCGAGGAGTCGCAGAAGGAGCGCATGGTGCAGGCCCAGAGCGACAATCTGCTGCTGCGCCAGCAGCTGGAGGAGGCCAGCGCGAAGGTGTTGCAAAAGGAGACGGTCGTTACGGGAATTCAGGACAGGTTCGACGACCTGCTGTCCAAACTCCAGGCTGACAAGAACCAGCGGGAGCAGGTGCTGGAGGAGCGGAATCACGAACTTGTCGCCAGTGCCAACTGCTTGAAGGAGACGATGAAGAAATTGGAGGATGAGAAAAGCAATAACGAGGTAAGCCTCTGCGTGCTCCGTTTCAATCCACACGTTTTGGTGTTGGCTGCAGGAGATAAAATCTGTCACTAATGAAAGCGTCAGAGATACGGAATTTTCACTCCAGGCCTCCCCAGATGTGTGCACAGGACCCAGTTCACCGGCGTTGCTGTATGTTAGCGGCAGGGTTCATGAGAGCGATGTGTTCACAGGACCTGCTGCACCAGCGGAAGCAGGACCTGGCCGACGCTCTGAAGAAGCTGGCCATGTCGGAGGCCTCTCTGGATATCACCGTCAACCATCGCACTGCGCTGGAGGCCGAGAAAACTCAACTGCACAACAACTTGGAATCACAGAGACAGCAGGTTAGGAGCGACCTCGGCCAAGCTGACCTGGTCACGGATAGGGCACTGACCAATCCTTGTAGCTCAAACCCACCCACATGACAACACGTAGCTGCTGTGTACGCATCATCATCAAACGTTCCCAGCACATCACCAGCCATGGCTTTTTTTCCCTGCTGTTTTCATACAGGTTAAGCAGCGGCAGATTAACGTTTACCGTTGCCCAGAGGTCGCAACCGGGTACCCGATACCCCTACCCTACCCGATACCCGGCTACCCGTACCCGGCCGGGTACGGGTACCCGTTTGCGACCCTGGTGCGGCCGGGTACGGGTACAGGTAGGCCGTGAGTCACTGGTGAGTAACTGTTTATCACTCATTTCGGGTAGGGTACGGGTAGGGAACGTCTACCCGTACCCGGCCGGGTACGGGTACGGGTACCCATTTGCGACCCTGGTGCGGCCGGGTACGGGTGCGGGTAAGGAATCAAAACCCGTTTGCGACCTCTGCCGTTGCCCACTGTTAGAGGCCGCACGGGAGATCGTTGTCGTTGTGCGCACTCGTTTGCCATCGTGCGTGCGCGCGTGTGTGCGTGCGTGCGCTCGTGTGTGCGTCGCAGCTGCTGGACAAGGAGCGTGAGCACGTGCGGGCGGAGCAGCAGCTGCAGGAGGTGCAGGCGGCGCTGCAGCAGAGCAGGCGGGAGGCGGCGGCGCACGCCGCCAGTGGCCACGAGCGCGCGTGCAGCCTCGACCGTGCCCGCAGGCAGCTCCAGGAGCTGGAGGACAAGTGCCAGCGGTGCGTACCCCCCCCCCCCCGCTGACGCCGCCATCGCTCGTCGCCTCGATTTCGCGAACGTGCCAGTACCGGTGGTTCTGGGGGCGGTTTCGTCTTGCGGGATAACCGGCAACGTGGACCCGATCTCGTCACACCCTGAAAGCGAAATTCGGGATTGCGCTTGGACGGGTGATGACCAGCTCACGCCAGGTTGTCGTATGTTTGCTGCGGGGCTGCGATTCTACGGCACCCGCACGTCCATGCTCTCCCCGCCTTGAGCAAGCCCACGCTGGTCCGCGCGGTGTAAGCGTGGTCGAATAACCCCCACGGCGTCGTCCGGCAAATCGGTCGATTGACAAAGCACCTTGAGATTTTATGAAAGGCGCCAATATGAGCTGTGATTATTGTCATCACCCTCGCAGCGGCTTTTGGATAGCCATCCAACAAAGACGATCGTCACATCGCACGCTTTAAGATGCGCTCCTGCGGACGTCTGGAATGCTCTTCCTTTTGATATTAGAAAGCTACGGTTGGCTACGTCATGTGCGAAATAAGTTCAACATACATACGTCTGCTTAATGTGTCCGTCACTTAATTGTAAGTGCACGATGATTTTTTTTTAAACAAAGAAGCTCAACATAGATTATTATTATTGTGAATTGATAAGAACCGATGTGATTCGGCGATACGCCGCCCGGCTCCCGAGTGCGTTGCGACGGGTGAAACGCCCGTGCTGGTGGTGAGGGCGGCGGCGTGCCTCTGTGTGCCCAGGGTGGAGGCGGAGAGGAGTCGGCTGGAGGCGGCCGTGCAGGCTCACAGCGGCAACGCGGAAGCGCTGCGGGCTCAGCTGCAGGGCTCGGCGCAGGTGCCCGCACGCGCTCGCACGCACACGGCACACGCACACGCTTGCACGCACGCGCCAGCCCACACGCGCTCTCCCGCAAGCGCTCGCACGCACACGCTCGCACGCACGCGTTCTCCCGCAAGCGCTCACACGCACGCGGCACACGGGGGCGGCTTGCCGAACGCTGAGTACGCCGGACGCTCCACGCCACGCCAACGCCTCCATATCCCTTATTGTTCCTTCTTCTCACCCTGGCCCCTAATCCCAGTGCTTCACCATGCCCATACCCCCCCCCCCCTCAATATTTATAAGGGCACCGCGGTGGCTAAATGTTAACTTCCTCGCCTGGTATGGAGGATGTCGTGGGTTCGATCCCGGCGACCCTGACGCCTGCTGCTGTATATTTGGACCTCTTTTCCTGCACCACCTCCTCTTTCCAACACCTCCTCTTACCACCGCCTCCTCTTACCAGCACCTCCTCTTACCAGCTCGCAGAGACCATTCCCACACCACCACCACCACCGCCACACTTGACCTCACCTTCCTGCAAAGCACCCGCTGGAGATTGTATTATCCAGCCGGATGTTTATTTTTTCCGTGAACTTTCCCTCGTTGATCCCCCTCCACCCACGTTGAGGACTCGGTCTTACCAGACACTGTTTTGTCTTCTCTGTACTGCGTTCAACCACCACCACCACACTGCAGCTCACACAATACCTTCACCTGACTCACCCATCCACTCACCCACTCACCCACCCACCACACTGCAGGTCACAACACTTCTCTTTGCGCATCTTCATTGGCACCGCTCAGCGTCTCTTTTTCAAACCTCCCATAATAATATTGATTTGAAGCTTTCGTGACTGCAAGAATGCATACTCTTTGGTTCTTTCGGTAAAGTCACGTAGGTGGAAAAATAAATTTATTTTTTGTTTTATTTTATTTTTCTCCCATAATAACCTTGCTCAATTCAAGCAGCGTGTTGACTCTCATCTATGACTACGTTGAGAGTGCTTCTTGATACTGGGCCTGTGCTCGTCCACTGCGTAAACATATTTTCGTTTCGACTTCTCATTAGTTCACCGAGTGCGACTTCTCTATCTCCTGGCCAAATGCAGCCGTCTACTTCGTTCATTATCCGGATCATTCCCCGAGTCATTTCTTGATGTTCGAGCGGAAGTCCCCTTAATACGTTCGTGAAAAAGAAAGCCACAGCGAGGGATGTTATGAATTTGTGTGCCGGTGTCATCACCCCCACTTCTGCGTACAGTGACACAGACTCTGCATCAGAGGTCGCAACCGGGTACCCGATACCCGTACCCTACCCGATACCCGGCTACCCGTACCCGGCCGGGTACGGGTACCCGTTTGCGACCCTGGTGCGGCCGGGTACTGGTAAGGCGTGAGTCACTGGTGAGTCACCGTGTGTCACTCATTTCCCAACGTCTTGTCTCTTCTCACAATTCAAGTTCCTAGAACCAACCCACCCGCGCCTGCAACATGGCTTCATCCCAGAGGTCGCAATCGGGTACCCGTACCCTACCCGATACCCGGCCGGGTATGGGTAGCCGGGTATCGGGTAGGGTACGGGTACCCGTTTGCGACCCTGGTGCAGCCGGGTACGGGTACGGGTAAGGAATCAAAACCCGTTTGCGACGTCTGCTCGGCATTCCCTCTGCAGTATAGAAGCTTCTTCCGAGCTCACTCTCGGACACAACCCCAAGCCCATTGAATGAACGCCGCAGCCAATGATATTTCAACGTTACCCGTGAATGTATCTCAGGACTGCAAGAGCTTGGAGGAGACAGCGAAGCAGTTGAGTGAAGAGAAGAATGCATTGGAGGAGAAACTAAAGCAGGTGAGACAGATTAACACGTCGGATTTCGCGATACAATATTAGCCATAATAGAGGGGTGTTTTTTTTGGGTTAGATCGCGTGAATATAAATGTGTCGTTAAACCCGCCACCACCCGACACAGCCGATTAGTAAGATTTGTCACGTAAACAGAACGTGCCAGTTCGTTTCTCGTACAACACACCGGCGAGTTGGAGAGTAAACCCACAAAATTTGCAATTCGAGTACGACGTTTCGCAAGTAATTACAACCAGTGTCATCAGGCGATAGCCAGAGTTGAGAAGAGACTGTCTCAATGATTGCTAAAGTCTAACGGTGGGGGAGGGGGGGCCGATGCATCAGCTGATTTACCCTTAGCTGAGCGGTGGTGCCAACACACGTGGCCGCCTGTAACCCAGCACTGTGGAGGCAGCAGCGAGGGTTGGCAGATCACCGCACAAAAGTTGCGGTTTCCTCCCACTTGTATAACAAACACTCATTAGTTGGCTGAAAACATCTTAATCTTGAGAGGATCGCAGAGCTTGGGAAATTGTTGGTAGCACCGGGTCTCACCCGCTGGCTGTGGTTCCTCAGCGAATGTGAGGTGCGCTTGCATGTACGACTACGCTGCTACATAAAACTAAACCATACTAAACATCGCATTGCCCTGTGCCGGACACACGATTGCATTTACGCAGCATAGACTAAAGAGATAGCAGGATGAACTTTGTGGAGTCATTAACAAGCGTTATACAAAGACATGAAGGGGAAAGGTTGTTTCAACAATTTCAGTACGCAAATTGTAAATATTGTGGATTTACTCTCCAACACACCGGTGGCTGAAGTAGTAAAGTTATTGGCGCGTTTTGTTTAAGTGGCAAACCTTACTGGCTGTGTCCGATGGTGGAGGGTTACGACTCATTTATATTCACGCGATATAACCCAAAAACCTTTTTTTATTAACAAACACAGGAACACAAATCACAGTAAAGTATATTGAAAAGATCAAATCGGTGCTGTAACCAAGGGAATTCATTTTTTAGGAAATAAATTACGAAATCATGGGAGCAACAATCACATCACTGAGACGGTTGCGGGTCTTACAGTGGAGGAACTATGCCCTCCCAAAGTCAAAACATCCCTCTGCTCAAATTGGCAGTCCTACCCAGTGGTGGGAATTCCAGTATGTCTCTCCGACAGACAGGATGATCTTGAAAGTATTCAATCTTATAAATGATAAACCGTGCAAGTTATAGATTTGGCACGTTTGTTTTTGTATATACGTGTCATTACGTGTTTGCTGTGTAAGTGCCACTTGTGACCCCGTCTGCCCTTACCGGCGAGATGTTTCATATGGAGAGATTATCCAGGTGAACTATTTCCATAAGTAAAATAACACGATTAGAAGATACAAGGAATTCAAATAAAATGACAAAGCTTCGTTTTTCGGGTCACGTCTTTAAGGCGCCGACAGCAAGTGGTACCGCATGCATCAGTCCTTTTACCTTCATGAGCAACCGCGTAGACATGTTGTGCGTATGCTGAACTTCTTTCGCACCGTACGTAGCCTCACGGTGCTAATTGGAGGTGTGGGGGAAGGACAACAATCAGTGTCGCCCTGATTTCGGTCTCACTGCCTGTGTCTCTGCTGGATTGGTTTTCCCGGTTAGAACTCGGCTTCGTGGATAATCAACACGAGCTCAAAAATCATTCATGAATAATAATAATAATCATTGCCGATGGTCCGCAGCCTCTCCATGGACGTGTTGCGTATCGTTTTTGGGGCGACAGATCGAAAGCGCTATGCTGGCGGCGTCGGAGGAGAAGGCCCCAGAGCTGCCGGAGTCCGACGCACGGCTCTCCCAGATGAGCACGGAGAGGGCCGAGGTGGCAGCCAAGGTGGAAGCTCAAGTTCACACCTACTCCGTGCGGTTTTTTATTTTATTTCGTCAATTAGATGTCGATCCGCACGGTTTACGGAGAATACGGGGTGTCCGTCGTCGTGATTTTATTGGCGCACGTGGTGTTGATGTTTGCCGCATGAGCAGCGGTCGAAACGTGTCGGTGTACGCTGGCAACGACGCGGGATTGTAGCGGAGCGGACTGAGCGTGGGGGGGGTCTGTGGCCATGCGTCGTTGACGTCTCTCGTGTCGCTGCTCGACAGCTGGACGAGGAGAGGAGGCGGCGTCTAGGGGAGGTGGAGGGCAAACTGGAGCGCAAGTCCAGGAAGTATGCAGATCTGCAGGAAGAGTGCAACAGGTTAGTCCTCTCTCACCTTGGCTTTGGTTGACACGGCTTGCTTCCTGCTTCCTGAATTGGGACGTTCATTGCGGGTTCGAGAGCAGATTGGCACGCGTTGAAACAGGAATTACGCAGTTCTAATTAACAGGATCGAAGAGCAAGGATTATCGTCCCGCCGCTAATCCTTGCTCTTTGATCGTTTATAATAATGAAAATCGTATTTATTCTTGATTTGAAGCTTTCGTGACTGCAGGAATCCATACTCTTTGGTTCTTTCGGTAAAGTCACGTAGGTAGAAATAAAATAAAATAAAATCAAATTTTATATTTTTTATTTTAAAAATGTATTTTATTTTATATTATTTTATTTTAGAAATAAAATAACATAATATAAAAATTTTTTTTTTTTTATAAAAAAATAATAATTTTATTTTATATTATTTTATTTCTACTTTTTTAAAATAAAAATTTTAATTTTATATTATTTTATTTCTACCTACGTGACTTTACTGAAAGAACCAAAGAGTATCGTATTTATGATCCCATTTTTATATTATCATCATCAGCAATGATCATTCCGCTTCTGGATGAAGGACTCCCCAAGCTGACGCCATGTCTCACGGTCCTGCGATGAAACTGTCATTGCACCACCGCCAACGCAGCATCACCAAATAATCCCATTACTCAGATCATTCTATTTAGATTATCATCAAGGCTCTTATTCGTAGTAGTATTATTATTGCCGTATATTTATTCTAGGTACAAGATGTAGGGAAATGTAACGCTTCCCAGCTGCACAAGTAATTAACTTTCCACATACAACACTTGTTACATGTTTGTATATTCAGACACGCAGACTTTATTTCAAGCCGGTAAGGCCCGTTGAGCTAAGCGGCTTATTTACGTGTACGATCGCAGCCCTAGACCATCGCTAGTGGCGGCATTTGCAGGAGATCGCGGTTGCATAGTCAAGTTCAAGTTCATTTATTAGGTATAGCCTTGTGAGCCATTCGGCTCTTGAATCGGGTGCAACCGCAACAAACACAAAACAAAAACATGAACAAGAAAACATCTTAAAGTGACTATGTGACTGAGTGCAACAGAAAATCCAAGAAAAGACAGCAAAATATTGCAGAAAAAGCACCGCACACCAACGCTGTGTGCAAAAATCCCAGTGGGATGCAAGTCAAACAACAACAACCACAAGACAAATTAGATTAATTCTAGATTTGAAGCTTTCGTGACTGCAAGGATCCACACACCCAGGCTCCCTCGGTAAAGTCACGTAGGTAAAAAATAAAAATAAAATTAATAGAAGTAATAATAGAAATAAAGTAGGAGGTGCACAGATTCACATTCGTAGAGAGTCATAGATCTATATTGAGACTTGTAGACCACAGCTTAAGGCGGTCGGCAGTGGCGGCAGTAGCAGGACATCGCTGGGAGGGGATGTGCAAACCAACCAAAGTAAAACACACAATTTACACGAAACCCACGCCAAAACGTATCGCAAAGAATAAACAGTGCTTTAAAAAAAACAAATACAAAACAGCGTCAGAAAATTTTGCCGCAGACCTGTGTAAATTAACCGTATGTATGGCTTCACGGACCCGCTGTCGTTTTAAACGGTGCGTGAGCTCAGTCTTTCCCAAGCTGCGCCCTGCGGGAACGCTGGAGGCTCCGCAAGTGGACCCGCGGGAACCATCGCAGAAGCCGATTCCCTTTCACGAAATGCAAGGTCGCTTTCCTCGAGCTTTAGCCCGCGATCAGGAGGGTTGACGGCTGTCGCCACGGGCGCCGAGGGGTTGGGGACCGCAGGTTTTCTGGCGCACGAGATCCCCGTGAGCCCAGCCGTGTGCCGGGCCGTGTTGGTAACAGCGGCGCGTGTGTTGGGGCGCAGGATGAAATTGCAGATGAAGGCGCTGAAGAAGGAGCGCGAGCAGGCGAGGCTCTCACGGAGTGAGGGCGACAGGTTCCTCCTGCAGGCTGATGACCCCGGCAGACACGCGCAGGAAAAGGTGCGTAGCGGGGAGGCGGAGAGAGAGAAAGAGCCGCTCTCCTTTCGTCGCGTTGCATCGTTCACAGCAGACTTCCAGGATAAACACGCCCGCATTCGAGACCCAGACATCGCACCCCCTGGCTTTGACGTTCCTCCTCCGCCTCCTCCTCGGAGTCACCGGCGGTTTAAACTGTGGCCGCCGTCTTGTCCTCCCGTGGGCTTGGATCTTTCATTTTCTATTTACGGAGGAGATGTGCGCGTCGGCCTGTTGATGTTCTTAAGCGGTTGACGGCGCCGCGGTGGCGAGATGTGAACTCCCTCGCCTGGTACGCAGGAGGTCGTGGGTTCGATCCCGACGACCCTTGACGCCTGTTGTATATTTGGAGCTGGAATGTGTCCTCCCCTTGGTCGCATGGGGTTTTCTCCGGGTCCTCCGTTTTTCCTCTCTACGTTTAGAAACATGCATTTCGAGTATTTGGCTGCTATACATTTTCCACTCGATAAGCCACTTTGTTGAGCTATCATTTGTGGCCGGGTCGCTTCTGAAAAAGAGCTACACAGCTCAGTGGGCCTTACCTGCTAAAATAAAAAAAGAGTTAATAGTTTAGTTTATCGTATAGCAATGCATCAGCTCCTGCGAATATTGCGGGACCGACCCATTGCGCTAGCCTCGTAGGTCAGCATCAGGACCTCATAGTCCGCTCGATGCTCGACTGCTAGCCAGTGCAGAGACAAGAGAATGGGTGTGTTTGCGGCGTGCTCATCGGCGACGCTGCCGGCTTTGCTTTGCGCGATGAGCAGAGGCTGGAGGAGCTGACGAGGCAGCTGCAGGCCACCCAGGACACGGCTCAGAGTTTGCAGCGCAGCAACCGCGAGCTGGAGGAGCAGCTGCGGCGCAGCAAGCGCCACCTGCAGGTGCCCGCCGGTGCCCCCTCTGTCGCGGACGTTGTTCGCGCGAATTTACGTTCGCTTACCTCCCTCCGATCAGCACGGTTGGCTACGTACGTGCGAGGCTCGTTGTCAGGGGCGTCCTGCTAGGTTTTCGCAGGAGGTGGTGACGTTTGCCGTGCTTTTACACGTGAAGTTACTTGCGACGTTATTCATGACTGAACGTTTGTTTACCTCCGGTGAGTACGGTTGGCTACGTACGGTGCGGAAGAAGAAGTTCAGCATAAATATAAATGTGTCGTTAAACCCGCCACCACCCGCCACAGCCAATTAGTAAGGTTTAATCACGTGGACAAAACGTGCCAATTTATTACGATTACAGCACGAACCGGTGTGTGTTGGAGAGTGAACCCACGGGGGTGGTCCTGGCTTTTCACTCGCCCGTAACCGCTTCCTTAACCCCGGGTAGACGCGTATGTGAAATGTTGTTCTGACGTTGACGTAATCAAGGTAATGGTGCCCTTAATTGAGAGAATAAATAATTTGATGCAGGATTTCCGAATCAACGTCTTATGATGTTTATTCAAACCGAGTTCGTATTTCAAGAGCAATGGAAATCGTTCACAAAGTTACTTGCGATAGCATGGCGGTCTTTGTGATGGGATCGCATTGCATATTAGAGGCTTCGTCTGAAAACAATTCTCCCCGTTATTGCTCCGCTGGATGCAATTGGTGTCTGAACCTGGCCTCGTCCTGCTCTCAGTTGACGTAGCCTAAAGTGAGTCAGCTGGTGCCGTGTGGCAGTATCGGTATAGGGGGGGCGGAAGAGAAGCAAACTATGGTGTACCACTACCAGCACCACCTCGTGATAAAGCGATTCAATTGGAGATTGTGCCAAGCAATCGGCAGCGCCTCCTCTGTGTTTCCTGATGTGAACTTTTCAGGCGTCCGTCCCCATCCGTAATCTGGTATCAGTTCAACGCCACCCCGCGGCTTCCCTTGAACTCCCCCCCCCTCCCCACCTCACCGGACGCTGACGCCAGCCAATGTCTGCGCTGCAGAAGCAGCAGCTGAGCGGCAGCGTGGCGACGCAGGCGGAGCTGGAGCGTCACAAGCGGGAGCTGCACGAGCTGGCCCGGACAGAGCTCGCGACGAAGCTGCAGGAGGTCAACGCGTTCCTGCAGGTGCGCACTCGGGCGGCCTCCTCCCGCGCGCTCGGCAGCCTCACACCGCCAATTTGTTCGCCAACATGAACTTTTTGATAACAATGTGTTCGCTTAGCGACCATTCCCCTCCATTGGAACCTCATTTGCCAGTAAAAAATATGATAATTGGTTTTTTACCCTTCTATCTGGCAACAAAACTGACACCTTTTTTACAAGGAGTCATGTTTGCATAGACCACAATACCTGCAGCCATAATGCAAACAAAAAACACAACTCTGATAATGTATGCACTGTCCTTGAAGTTAATTGGTCCACACCCGAGACAGCTTTCCTTAGAGCCTAGTCTCACATGGGTTGGACCAGATTACGCCAAAAGGGGTGTGGACCAACTGTCTCGGGTGTGGACCAATCAACTTCAAGGACAGTACACATTTTCAGAGTTATGTTTTTTGTTTGCATTATGACTGCAGGTATTGTGGTCTATGCAAACATGACTCCTTGTAAAAAAGGTGTCAGTTTTATTGCCAGATAGAAGGGTAAAAAACCAATTATCAGACCATTCCCCTGTTAACGACGCGCTGTTGTAGGTTCAGCAAATGTCAATTAATGCATTGATTAACCGTGTTTCTGTTAATATTATGTGTTCGTGATGTTGTTAATATCTTTAGGTATTAATATCGCTTGTTTAAATATTATAAAGTACGTTTTTGGGGTTAAAAACGGGGTAACTTTCAATGCTATCGGAACGAATTAAGCATTTAAAGTGTATTTCCTATACTCGCTTAATGACCAAATCACTTAATGATCGGTTTACTGGAACCAATTACCGTCGTTCATAGGGGTTCTACTGGATATCTTTTTACCCTTTTCCGGCCACCGTGTTATTGCCGAATGTGTTGTATGTAATGTCCCTTGAACTTCTATCACGCCGTACGTAGCCAACCGTGCTAATCGGAGGCGCCAGGGGGAAGGACAACAAACTAAATGCAAAAAGCAGTTTTAAAGAAATTCGTTTTCAGTCTAGATATAAAAGTGCATAGCTCCAGTGGCTTCCTAATATCGGAAGGAAGAGTGTTCTAGACGGCCGCAGAAGCGCATCTGAAAGCGAGGAATCTGTCAGGGACGTCGAGAGCGCACGTTGAAGTCCGGCTCGCGAATCGTAACGACCCCTCGTCGGCCTGGTCGACTTGCAGAGCCAGGCGGTGTCCCAGGAGACGTTGGAGGGCCTGAGGTCGATGAATGAGTTGCACCTGAAGCGGATGATGGAGCAGAAGCTGCAGGAGGTGGAGGCGGAGGTGGAGAGGCTGAGGAGCAACGCCGAGGAGAGCCAAAGGGTGACGGAGCAATTGCAGGCCGAGTTGAAGCGCTACACCAGCCTCTACCAAGAAGAGCTCAGCTGCAGGAAGGCCCTCTCTGCCAAGCTCGAGAGGTGAGAGAGACGCACGGCTTGCGTGAACGTCGGTACGATTTTGGTATGAGAGTAAAAAGCAGCCCGGATTCATCGTTGATTTTTTGGAGGTTAGGCCACGTCATGATTTGGCCAAATTTTAATGCTCATAACCCTCCGCTTTCCTCCGCCAAACAATGAGATTGTCATGTCTGTGAGCGTTTGACGTGCGACGCTTGTTATTGTTTCAGCCCACTGGTAAGTTGAGGGGCAATGGTCTCATGGTGTTTCATTTGCACGAGTCTACCTGGGTTTGCCAAGACGACAAAGCGATACAAATTAGGTGCGGCAACGAAGCAAGTATAAATCACGGCGACAGTGCGAGAAATCTAAATATTGCAAAAACCTAAATCATTTTTGAAATCATAAATTCCATTTAGCGTAAGTCACCTGGGTAAGAGAGGTGGAGTCTGATATATTTTTGGTCAGTTTAACCTTTTTCAAGGAACTGAATAATTTGCATGCATGAATGTAAATGTCCCGTCGCGAATCTCCACTCGACCTTTTTTTTTTAAGTCGACCCCTCGCTCGGACGTTAAAAGCCGCGCGCCGCATTCACCCGACTTCCGTGTGCGCCGCAGTGCGAATGAGAGGCTGGCAGACATGAGCGCGCAGCTGGGGAGCGAGCGGCAGAGAAGCTCTCAGCTGATGAGCGGTCGCCTGCTGGACAACACGGCGCTCGCCACGCTGCTGCCCATTGCCACCACCGGCCTCCGTCAACCTCAGGGCTTCCTCCATCAACCTCAGGGCCTCCTCCATCAACCTCAAGGCCTCTACCACCAACCTCACGGCCGCTCTCCTGGCCTCTCTCAGAGCCTCCTCTCGCACCCCGCAGACAGCCAGAACTCTGGGACTTTCAAGCATGCCTATCACACCAAGGTGAGTGCCCAGAAGCTGGGTGCACACCTACCCTGTGGGTACAAACAAAGACAAAGTTCACCCGTGTAGCCTTTAACAGACTGTTGGGGCGAGTGCTGTTAGCGAGCACCTGTGAAGACCGGAACGGCACACGAGGGGGTGGGTGGGTGGGCCAGTACCACGCCCGGCCACCTTTGTCTTCCAAGTGGCGATGTTTACACACCGCACCGGGTACTCGTGAGGCTGAGTCGGCTTAGGGGAGGCCCAGGAAAGGTTCAAATATTCGTCACTGGCGATGGCCGTGAGCGGGAATCGAACCCGGGTTGCCAGGTTCGTAGTGCAGCGCGCTAACCCCTGCCCTGCACTACCGCTCCCCATTCTGTGGGTACAGTGCACACACGACTGTAGGAATTCACCGCTGCGATGTTTCAAGTGGGGGGAGGTAGTCTCCACATCGTCTCGCTTTTCATTTGTCAGATTAAGTCCCATCGTGATTATATCTGCGTTAATAATAATGATAATGGTTTGTTTTTGATAGGGCCACCCCACCCCGTCCTCCTTCACGCCGTGGCATTGCGTTGCTTTGCGCACGATAAGCGACTTGCGTCACATCTCATCTCAAGACATTTCAAATGGGCACCCCCGGAGGCAGCTGTCACTGCGCTGCACAAGGTGGCTCGGCACCTGGCTGCGTATAATCCCAAATTAGCAATTTGCGGGGATTTTTTTGGGGGGAACTTGACCAACTAGGACCGTGATGCCGCACGCATTCGTTTGAAATGACGTCAGTGCACTGGTGAAGCGGACGGGGCACAGCTTTTGCACGGCGAATGCACCCGCAGAAAGATCCAGGGCGGCCTGCCGGATTTTGAGCCGCGAATCTCTGCCAACGCCGCTACTCGCCGTGCCGCGCCGCCGTGCCGAGTAAACGGTCTCTCCTGCCACGATGCCCCCCCCCCCCGGTGAATATACCACTTGAGCGACGTGGCATCTGTCTTGTGTTCCAGATGCAGCAGGAGATGGACAAAATCATTTCTCGAGAGTTGTGCCAAGGTAGGAGCAAGCAATTGCACAAACT
Organism: Lampetra fluviatilis; assembly: GCF_964198595.1. Lineage (NCBI taxonomy): Eukaryota > Metazoa > Chordata > Hyperoartia > Petromyzontiformes > Petromyzontidae > Lampetra > Lampetra fluviatilis. Next base: position 2,346,351 of record NC_136318.1, on the reverse strand, counting down.
GTTTATTTTGACATCGTCCTGTGCCGTTTTTTTTTTTACGTGATAATGGTAACCGAGTATATCACACTATCGAAGTCAGAGAACTTCACCGAGTCCACGTTAACCGGTGTGGTAGTTTGAGAATGGAGCAAACAACCACATGGCGGTCACGTGACTCCACGTGGAACTACTGGACAAGTGTAAACAATGGTAGGCGCATTTATATAACATTCTTGAGAACTATACAGCTTTTGATGGACTATCTGCGCGCTGTTATTTTATACGCTGACAAGCTCTGCCCACGAATTTGCGTGGGATACACTGCCGGGTTGGACGGTGGGTGGTATTATGATGTCAGAGCGACGCTCGAACCACTCGGCTCCACGCTGTGGGATGCGGGTGATGTCATCACGCGGATATGCGTGGTCACGTAACCACGGAGCATTGCCTTCCCGCGTGCCAGCCAGCCAGCCAGCCAGCAAAACTTTTTAAAAATAATACAGTCTGATAATATTCGGGGAGTGCGGACGGGGGCTCAGGAGTGTGATGTCACTCTGCCAACCGCGTGTAGATGGGCGTAGAGCAGTCGTACTTCTGCGAAGTCACGAGAGTTGAAACACCGCGGGAAAGACCCGACCTCACACAAGCGTATGGCCACGACTCCTAAATTGCAGCCAACTGCACAGACCAAGGCAGCAGCAGATGCGGTTGTACTTGATGATGCACAAATTGAAAATGAGAAACTTTGTGGGTACTGTGTTGTGACCCATAACGGAACCAATGCCCGATTCATAGAAGGAGGAGGCATTATCACAGCGATGCACCACTCCGCTACTCCTGATGCAATTATCTGGCTCCACCACCTCAATGTAAAAGTCATGAGTTGTGTTGCTCCACATCAACATCAGCCACACGAAGAAGAAGAAGACTTGAGTAGAGGGCACTGACCACGTGGTTAAACTAAAACTAAACTATTTTCTTTATTTTACCAGGTAAGGCAAACTGAGATGAATAGCTGTTTTACTGGTAGGAACCTCCTGGTTACACCAGCCCACAGGGGATTATTGTGTCCGTCCGTCCGTCGTGCATCCAAAAATGGGAGGGGTGGGGCTGGGTGGAGAGGGGAGGGTGGGGAGGGTCTGGGTGGGGAGGGAGGGGCTGGGTGGGGAGGGGAGGGGCTGGGTGGGGAGGGTGGGGCTGGGTGGGGGGGGGAGGGTGGGGAGGGGCTGGGTGGGGAGGGTGGGGAGGGGCTGGGTGGGGAGGGTGGGGCTGGCTGTGGAGGGGCTGGTCACCCCGTGGTGCCCTTATAAAACGCAACGTTTAACCTACTCACACCGGCTTGTGCCCGCCCTCACAGTCGGGCACATTTTGCGGAATACACCACGCCGCCATTGACCGAGCAACCCAACGTTCCTACCAGCTCCCTCCGTAGGAATGTGTTTCAGAAGCGACCTGGCAATCACAAATGATAGCTCAACGAAGTGGCTTGTCACGTGGAAATTTATAGCAGCCAAATACTCTAAACCAGTGGTTCTTAGCCTGGGGTGCACGCACCCCCTGGGGGTGCGAGGTGCCCTTTCTGGGGGGTGCGAGACCTGGCAACAGATTTTGCTAGTAATTTTAGCTGTGACGGTCCCACCTGATGACGGAGACTTGTGTTGCCTCCGAAATGTCGTGATTTATAATTTTATTTTATTTCCATTGTTAACTTTTAATTTTATTTTTTACCTACGTGACTTTACCGAAAAAACCTAAGAGTATGAATTCTTGCAGTCACGAAAGCTTCAAATCTAGAATTAGAAGGTAAATAGTTGAAAACGCAAATTAAGCACGGGCACATGAGTAACAACTACTTTGTGTCATCAAACCCTGTGTGTTTATTAACATTGTACATGGGTTTTAACGGTTGAGAACTAAAGGGGTGCAAAGCTGCAGTAAAGGTTAAGAACCACTGCCCTAAACGCATGCTTCTCTATAAATGTCCGTTTTACCCAAACTATTCAATGATCCTGCTGCTGCGTTGACGGTGATGCCGACGCCACCGGCATAAACGAGCGTGGCCTCTACGAAAAAACAAATCGTTATTATTGTTATCATCAACATCATCATCATCACCGCCGCCGTTGTGTGTTGCAGCCCATGCGGAGCTGGACGGGGCATCTCAACGATTCTCCCCACTGGGGGCGGCTGGCGACCCTTGGGAGCGAGACCCCGTCGCCCGAGCCACCAGCCAGTACGTGGACGTGCTGGTTGATCGCCACCGCATCTGAGCCAGGGGCAGAAGCGGCCCAAAGCGCTGTCCCACGTCACAACAACCCCAACGCGTTTCGGCTACGTTTCATCGGCACGTTCGTTTTTTGTTTTTGTTTTACAGGAGTGTGCGGTTACAGTGTCGTAGCTCCAAAGAGGTACATAACGCTCGTACGCGGACTACGATGCGAGGTGGTTAACCCTCGCCGATTTGTGACCCCGATCTGAAGGGAGAATGTGAGTGAATAAAAATCATAATAGGTCTCTGCGAGCTTTCTAAAAATGTGGCCGATGGGTGAACAAATCCTACTTGCCATCCACCGCCATTATCGTGATGCTGAACCTGGGGGGGGGTCTTGGCACTCACGCTTATGTAGTTGCTTGCGCACAGTGCAGTATATATATTACTTTATAGAACAATGTTTCAAATCGTAGGGACCAGCAGAAGAGACGTTGCTTTCCAATATCGTTCTTTTCTATTTTCTTTCCAACAATGCAATGTGTTTGTTACCTCAAATGGCGTCGTGTGCATCCCGTTTGGGTAATCTTGAGATTTTTCCGCGCAGTCGTCTGCTTGTAATCAAAATGTGTATGCACAATATCTGTTTTTAACGCATTGGTTGTATTTAAATGAAGCGCGCAAAGTCATCAAATGTCAAAAGTTGTTTCCTGCTCAAGTTTACAAATCTGGTGGTGGACACTCCACATTCCTACGACGGGTCGAGTCGATCCGCGGGACAACCACTTGTCAAAAAATGTCCCACAAACTGATGTTCACCCTGAAGGGATGAACTAAATCCTCAACCCGGACTTGAACTCCCACACATTCCAACGGCTGTGAAAGTCTCCTAAACGCTTGCTTACTTGTCAGTCGCCCGCCATACTCGCTGCTTGCTCCAACAACCAAACGTGGTTGCGTCGCAGCCAATGGTGGACACGCACGTGACATGTAACCCATCACCGTGGAGGGAGCGAGGGTTTGGCGGACACACGGATGGCGTGAAACGGCCCCTCCACGTTGGCATCGAGGTGGCGCCATACCCCGGCTCGCCAAGAGAAGGGGCTGTACGGCAAACGTGGACTCCACCCGTTCCGTCCGTTATGAATATCATCTGTCCGTTTGGCACGGGATCTCGTGTTGCCCCCTCGCCATGCGGGGATTTTCTCCGGGTGCTGCGGTCTTCTTCCACCCGTAAACGCTCATTAATTTGTCGATAAGACCTTCGTATGTAGAGGACTGCAGAGCTCGGATGGGAATGCGGTGCTGGCTGCTGCTGCTGCTGCCCTTCCCACTCGTCCGCGGTTCGTGCTGGTGTCTCCGAGTCGTTCTCTCTCTCTCTCTTCCAGAGTAAGTGAATACTGCGTTACAAGTTGGCATTATTTTTATTTTTCCCTTTGCACTGTGTTACTTTTAACGTTTTTTTTTAATGGTCGGTTATTCCTGGACTGCCGATCGGTGCGACGTACCACAGTGCTTTGGGACTTTGAGTCGTTGGCACTCACTCTGCCCACAAGCTGTCAACATTAAGATCCATCCACGGTGACGATTGATAACATTGAACTATCAGTCCGATGAAACACTCCGCTTTAAGTCCTAAAAGTCCGGCTGGCATGATACGTTGCTACACGGTGGAATTTGGGACGGTTGAGTTGGTTGACCCCAAATGTTTAATCGTCTTTGAAGTTTTTCGACTTGTTTCCAGGGATACGACACTGGTATTGAACACTATAGGGTTCCATACAGGGTGGTCTGACATGTATGCGAATCACATTCTTGGAACCTAATGGTGAAATGTGTTAAAAGTGGGTTTTCAAAGTCGCCTACACTCAGTGTGTTAATCACACCAAACTTTAGCCGCCCACGTGGGGCTCATACTTGAGACAAGTTTTTACAGCTCACCTGTTCGAAGCCCCCACTTTGTTTTTTTTTTATTTGATGATTTGATGATTTTTACACTAATGTTATCGTTGGAGACGCATTCAAAGCGTGCGAGAGAAAGTTCTTGAAACGTTGGGTGAAATTGTCGTGCAGGGAAACAATGCGTGTAAAGTATTAGCCAATCCCTTTAAGTTTACACAATAAAATATCCCACATTTGTTTTAAAAGACACGCCGACTCTGTGTGGATGTGAGCTACAAGGCTATATTTTCGTGACGGATTTTATGTAAACCTCTTCATTTAAAATTGCTTCATTAAATAAATTAAAGCAGCAGTGGCAAATACGCCAAGCGCTGTGATCCACGGAGAAGGCTCAGACCAACCACCGGGATTTAATCCCTGTGTAGAGAAGTTCCGGAGACGAAGGTAAGTTAAGGGCTTCCGCCAGGGTTTATTAAAGCTGTTACAATATTACACAGCAGGGTACACAACTCCCAGGGGCTAGGGGGGTCCTACTCTGAGTCCGGGTCCCTGCCGGCTAGCTCCGGTCTCTCTCTCTCGTGTCGGATCGTGGACTCTGCCGACTCCACCGAGCGGAGAGAGAAGCACCTCTACGGCTACCACCGGCTTCTCCCCAGACTCACCACTCGATCCCTCTCTCTACCCCTGGCTCCCTCTTCACCCTGCTCACTCTACCTGTTCCCACGGTGACCCCGCTTACGTCACGGGGTCTCCCTTAAATACCCTAGGAAACGTGACGTCATCGCACTGAACGGCACACCTGACGTCACGTCCCCATTTTACTCCTCTACACCTGTAAGGTACCAGAGCCGTCTACTGGTACAAGTTAATGCTTTTTGTAAAATTAATTCTTAGTCCGGGATTTGTAGCTTTTCCATCAGCCAAAATGCGAATTGTGTGCTGCTTTTATGTTTTAGTTTTTGTTCCGATTTGCGCTGAAGTTCCCAGAACACCTTTTGCGATCCGTCGCTTGGATCGCGATCCAGTGATTGGCGACGGCCGCTTTAAACGGCGATAATGCATTTTGTCTGCTGCAGTGTGCAATGTGCAATACTGCAGGCGTCGTTAATAGAGTTTGGAGGTTCAAACGGAGACTAGAGTTCTCTTTGAATCACTAAACCTGTGGAGTCAATATTCGTGAACAGGTCCACCGACACAACACTGGGCGGGGGCGGTGGTGGCTATGCACGTAGCCTGTCATCCAACACTGGAAGCATCGAGGGTTTGTGGATCACACAGATGCTGTGAAACCCCCTTCCCGTTGGGCGTCACAGAAGGTGCCATACTCTGGCTCGCCAGGAGAAGGTGGTACAGCAAAGTGCTGATGAATATCACCTGCCCCCCTTTTGTACGGGATCGAGTGTTGCCCCCTCACGCGTTGATTTTCTTCGGTTGCTCCGGTTTCCTCCCACATGTAACACCTTCATATATAGAGAACCACAGAGCTTTGGGGGGCGGGGGGAGTTGTCACTGGCTCATCGCGTGCCTGTCTTCCCTCGCCTCTGAGCCGTTTTCTCCCTTTCGAGAGCAAGCGAATTCTGTGCACGATACAAGTTGCGATCATCATCATCACTATTAAAGTTGTGCAATCGTGCGTAGCTGGGGACGGAATTGCACCCAGAAAATGCGCTTGCAGGAATTAATTTCCCTGTCGGACTGTTGAGCTGGTAAATACAGGTCCGTGGCGGGGGTCTGCGGCTGTGTTCGGCACAGTCACGGGCTGTGAACGATTCGGCTCTGCTGCGATTCAGCAAAAAAGAATTGCACATGGATGCACGCAAGCACGTTTCGGTCGTCTCCCGCGCGCGAAACACATCGAGGTCCGCGTGGCAGCGTGGACGGTGGCGGGGACCCAATCCCGGCGGTCACAGCAACGCACTACCAGAGTCGAGGCCACGCAACACACACGCAGCACACACAGCAGCACACCACAACACACACAGCACACACACAGCACACACAGCACAACACACCACAGCACACCACAACACACACAGCACACACAGCACACACACCACAACACACCACAGCACACACAGCACACGCACAGCAGCACACACAGCACACACACAGCACACACACCGCACACACAGCACACACAGCACATACACCACACACAGCACATCACAACACACCAAACTACAGCACACATAGCACACACACAGCACACACACACAGCACATCACAACACACCACACCACAGCACACATAGCACACACACAGCACACACACAACACACAGCACACACACACAGCACGAGACGTCCGCCCTGCGCTCCCTCTGGTTGACGCCACGGAGTCTGAAGTCGCCCACGTGGTCCGGACGACCACCCGAGACATCCACTTCCCAGAGGTGTGGACTCGAGTCATGTGACTTGGACTCGAGTCAGACTCGAGTCATGAATTTGATGACTTGCGACTCGACTTGGACTTGCATCTCAATGACTTTGTCCCACCTATGAGATGTGGACTCGAGTCATGTGACTTGGACTCGAGTCAGACTCGAGTCATGAATTTGATGACTTGCGACTCGACTTGGACTTGCATAACAATGACTTTGTCCCACCTCTGCCACTTCCTCACCTGCCCTACGGCCGCTGACCACAATGCAGTTCTCCCTCACAAGGACCTGTCCAGGTAGCAGTCCCTCCCCACGAGCTCTGTCACAGGGGACGCTGATTTCATGCTAAATTGGATATTTTTTTAAAGTGATAAATGTGCCCCTGTTTATCTTCTTGGTTCTTTCGGTAAAGTCACGTAGAAGGGAAATAATAAAGTAATAAAAATAAAACATTAAACAATTCTCACGACGTTTCGGCCACAACGCAAGCAGCCGTCCTCAGGTGAAGAACAGGTCTGTCGGAAAGACAGCGTCTGTCTGTCTTTCCGACAGACCTGTTCTTCACCACAGCGTCTGTCTGTCTTTCCGACATTTTTATTTTACTTTTATTAATTTAAAATGTTTACCTACGTGACTTTACCGAAATAACCTAAGAATATCTTCCCGTGACGCCTGCTTTTTGTTGCAGCTGTTGGGACCGCCGTGTTGCCCTGCTTTCTGTGCTTTATTTTTACTTGACATTTTTAAATTTCAAAATTGATTTGGAGCTTTCGTGCCTGCAGGAATTACTCTTTGGTTCTTTCGGTAAAGTCACGTATAAAGAAAATAAATTCAATAATAGAATACGACGTTTCGATTGCAACACAAGCAATCATCATCAGGTACGAATGAATGAGAAAAAAAACCTAGTGAACTTAGAAATATAATGCAGTACAACACAGAGAGTCGGCTAACATAACAGTCAACACGCTACCTGGTTGATTACGTTCTTCCAAAGATTGCTACATTTGAGAGAGAGACAAAACACAGACACGGAAACACACAGACAGACACAAGCAGAGAGAGACTCACACAGAGACACACAGACAGACACACAAGCAGAGAGAGACACACACAGAGACACGCAGACAGACACACAAGCAGAGAGACACACACAGAGACACGCAGACAGACACACAAGCAGAGAGAGATAACACAGAGACACACAGAGAGTGTTTCTCTCTGTGCCTACCTGATGATGATTGCTTGTGTTGCAATCGAAACGTCGTATGCTTTATTTAATTTATTATTTTCTCTTTCTACGTGACTTTACCGAAAGAACCAAAGAGTGATTTTTTTATTTGTATCGAGGTAAGCGCGTGCAAGCCCGGTACAAAACCATCCGATGGTTTCGGAACAACCGCAGGGAGAGGGAATTTCGGCGCTTGAGAACTTCATGCAGTTGGGGGATTTCACTTTTATTTTCAACGCGTGTAGGCTTTCGCGACCCAACATTTACGATTCGTAATCAGTTTATTTAGCGTCAGAATGTCGTGTAGGTAGAATGCCGCAGTTTTACACTAACCCTCTCAACACCCAACGGAGCCGGCTACATTTTTCTTCAGTCATCGTACGCAGCGCTTATACTTGCAATGAACACGTGGCTCTGTCGGGTGGTGCACGGTGATGGTGGAAACGGTGACGTTATACCTACGTGGCGATCTGTTTCAAACAAAATGAATTATTGTAAAAAATACAGCTTGAAAAATAAACATCAACAGAGACGACAATTTGGTCGTGATGTTTTTTATTTTATTGTCAGTTAAAACTGAATGAGGTTCTATTGGTTCTATTTCATAAATACACACATTTCTGCTTTGCCTAACACCCACGTTACAACTATGAACGGCATATAAATGTACGTGCGACCTCCGTAAAATCGTATACGTATCTTTGTTTACTTTATATATAAAAAAAAAATAGGAATAGTATAGTGTGTGAAGCACGCTGGCGTGGCAGTTAAATTAAGAAGGCTCATTGGCCGAAACCTCACCTAACATTTATTTAATTTGCTGGGTGCGGAGGGGGGCGATGGCGGTGTAATTGACGAATCTGTCGCGTCTGTTGGATACGTCACAGACGGGCCGATACGAAGGGAGTGTGGGTCACGTGGGCCACGTGGTCTTGTGTCGCCTCCTGTCCACCGCTCCCCTCCTCCTCCCCAGGCCGTGACAGCCGGAGTGGGAGATGCGCCCGCGTTGCTGCGTCTCTTCACAAGTCGCCGCACGCGCGCCATGTGCCGTGACCGCCCCCTCGTAGACGCCAGGGCACGCGCGCGTTCGACGCCTGTTTGGCGAGCACGTGCTCATCACGTGCGCGTGACGAGCACGTAGTGAGCACGTGGGCGTGGTGAGCACGTGGTCGCCACACCCACGTGTTCGTCGCGCGTGCGGTGAGGACGTGTTCACGTGGAGGACGGCGCCGCCATGCAACAGGAGCCGGAGCGGCCAGCGGCTCCGTCGACGGAGACGTCGCCTCCGAGCTGCAGAGTCATCGCCTTCGTCTCCGCGATGTCCGCAGCCAGCACCTGCCTGAGCAGCGCCACGCGCAGCAGCAGCGTCATCACACCACGTGGCGTCACGTCACGTAGAATCATCACACCACAGCAGCAGCGTCATCACACACGTGGCATCACACCACGTAGAATCATCACACGCGCAGCAGCAGCGTCATCACACCACGTGGCGTCACGTCACGTAGAATCATCACACCACAGCAGCAGCGTCATCACACAGGCGGCACACCACACATGCAGCACACCAAAGACAAATATCCCCCTGATAGCCTTAACAGACTGTTGGTCGGAACGGTATACGAGGGGGGTGGGTGACCAGCGTCACGCTCGACCGCCTTTGTCTCTCCAGGGGAGGGTGGGGCTGGGTGGGGAGGGGCTGGGTGGGGGGTGGGAGGGGTGGGGCTGGGTGAGGATGGGCTGGTCACCCCGTGGTGCCCTTATACAACTCAACGTTTAACCTACTCACGCCGGCTTGTGCCCGCCCTCACAGTCGGCCATATTTGCGGAATACACCACGCCGCCGTTGACCCTGGCCATTGACCGAGCAACCCAACGTTGCTACCAGCTCCCTCCGCAGGAATGTGTTTCTGTTGATGTTATGCAAATCTTGTTCGTATCAAAAGGCGTAATCCTCACTTGGCAAGCAACTCCACCGCATCTTGGACATTCGTGCCCTGCTTTGCACTCGTCTCGATGTAGATCGCATTGTATTCCTGCGAACACAATTTCACAGTCGTAGAATCATCAGGCTCCACGGTGGCGAAATCTGAACTACCGCGCCTGGTACACAGGATGTCGTGGGTTTTATCCCGAATACAAACTCAGGGATTGTCGCCCTCCCGTGAGCTGCATGATCGGTTGATCGCTCGAACGAAGACGGTCACTGGTACGGACAGTGGTGGATCCTTCCCGGTATGCGACGGCTAAGTTATAATGGCACTTGCCAGAACACGAATGTGTGTACGGTCACTGTATCGCACATATAAGGGGCCATCCATAAATGACGTCACGCGATTTTGGACGATTTTTTTACCCCCCCCCCCCCCCATCGTCGTCACACGGCGTCACAAAAAGTCAGACCCCCCCTCCTCAAATATGACGTCACAAAGCTCTGCCCCCCCCCCCCCCCCCCAAAAAAAATAAAACATGCTTCAAATGGTATTCTTGGTTCTTTCGGTAAAGTCACGTAGAAGCGAAACAATACATTATAATACCGAAAGAACCAAGAATATGAATCCCTGCAGTCACGAAAGCTTTAAATCGAAATTTAAATGCTTCAAATCGCTTTAAACTATTGTCATTGTAGTGCGTATTTAATGTGGCGCTGCACTCTGATGTTGTAGGAGAAAACATTTATTAAAAAGTCTATTTAATTAAGTAGAACGTGTCGTCTATATTTATTTAAAGTTGTGCATTTTGATGTGACGTCACATTTCTCACCCCCCCCCTCTCGTCACACATCGTCACAAATGTCTGACCCCCCCCCCCCCAGGTGCGTGACGTCATTTATGGACGGCCCCTAAGGCTTTAAAATAACTCACCCCACATTGCTTGCGGGAACTAATACATTGACATAATCCATCAATTTAGATTTAAAGCTTTCGTGACTGCAGGGATTCATCTTCTTGGTTCTTTAATAAAATAATAAAAATAAAACATTATAAAATAATTATGTTTTATTTGTATTATTTTATTATTTCCCTTCTACGTGACTTTACCGAAAGATAATTATTTTATAATGTTTTATTTTTATTATTTTATTATTTCCCTTCTACGTGACTTTACCGAAAGAACCAAGAAGATAATCCATCAAGGTCCTTAAGATATTCTGATCTCCAACTGCTCATCACTCCCAGGTCTACAGGTTGCGCTCATTTTGGCGATCGGCCTTTTGTCCGCGTGGCACCCAGGCAGGCTACGGAACGCCTCGCCACTTGAAATCGGGGCAATCAGAGTCGGTAGATACATATACAAGTCAGCTTTGAAAACCCATCTCTTACAAGTGGCCTTTTCTCTCTAGTTTGGTCGGTTGCCCCTGGCTTTGTTTTTGTTTCCTGCTTTCCACGCATTGCGCATTGGGATTCTAGGATGGAATTCGCATTGTACATTTGAATCATTATGATTATCGCACACTTCCAGGTGGTCTTCTGCGGCCGTCTGGAACGCTCTCCCTCTCCGATATCAGGAGTACACTCGAGCTAAGCACGTCTAAATAATCATCTCGATTGAAAACTCATTTCTTTGGAGTCGTACTCTTAGGTTTTTTCGGTAAAGTCACGTAGGTAAAAATTAATAATACAAATAATAGAAATAATAATAGAAATAAAATTATTATTATAAATAATTTTACTTCTATTTAAAAAAATATATAAATAAAAATAGAAATAAAATTATTATTATAAATAATAAAAAAAAAATCTTTTACCTACGTGACTTTACCGAAACAACCTAAGAGTATGAATCCTTGCAGTCACGAAAGCCTCAAATCTAGAATCTTTGGAGCCACTTTCTGCGTCTAGTTTGTCCCTTCCCCCGCGCGCCTCCGACTAGCGCGTCCGCCCACGTACGGCGCGAGAGAAGCTCTCTGTCCGTACCTTGGCCAGGCGTTTCCCGTCCTCCGGCATGACGCACTTCTTGCCGTACTTGACACACGTGTCGCGCATGTCGATTTTGTTCCCCACCAGCACAGTGGGCAGCTTCCGCCCAGCAGCGTCCTGAGGATGACCACAATCGGCACGTTGCTCCGTTGCTCCGCTCGTCCGCGGAGGTTCGTCCGCTTCGAATCACGCGGCCTCCCGCAGCTTACTGGGGTACCCCTGATGGTTCAATGAGCCACTCTGTCTACAGGAAAGCCACCCATACGGATGCTTACCTAATACCGGATTCCCACCACCATCCATCCCAGAAGAATTCCCTCATCAAGACTCTACACCATAGAGCCCAATGCATCTCCGACCAGGAACACATTGCCAGTGAACTCAAGATGAATCCCTGCAGTCACGAAAGCTTTAAATCGAAATTTAGGCCTCCCGCAGGTCGATGCCGCGGCGTGTATCGGCCGTCACGGTGCGCCCGCCTCGTGGTGGACGCCCAGGAGGTAAAAACCTACTACTATATTTTGCCACTGGTAAAGGAGGTCTCATAGTGTAAATGCTTACCCCGTGCTCTCAATACTCTGATAGTGCGCTGTCTTTGAGTTGTACGCCTTTTGGCGTCATCTGGTCCAACACCAATGGAGACTAGGCTCTAAGAAAAGCTGTCTCGGGTGTGGACCAATCAACTTAAAGGACAGTGCATTTTATTATCATTATCAGAGTTGTTTCTTTTTATTTTTGTTTGCATTTTGACTGCTTGTGTTGTGGTTAATTCTAGATTTGAAGCTTTCGTGACTGCAATGATTCATATTCTCAGGTTTTTTCGGTAAAGTCACGTAGGTAAAAACATTAAAATTAATTTTATTTTGTTTTGTTTTATTTTACTTTCATTAATTTTAATGTTTTTACCTACGTGACTTTACCGAAAAAAACCTGAGAATATGTGTTGTGGTTATTGCAAACATGATGCCTTGTATAATGGTGTCAGTTTTGTACCAGTTGAAAGGGTAAAACCCTATTACTAAACCAAAGAGTTGTAAAAAAAAATTAAAATTTTTAGAGGCGAGCGAGGGATTGGGAGCCAGCGGAGGCCGGGAGGAGAAAGTCGCCGCGGGATTTTAGGAACGGCGCCGCGGGATTTTGGTACCTCCACGGCGAGCAACCACTCTCGCACGTTGAGGAAGGACCCCTCGTGGGTGCAGTCGAACACGAGCAGGACTCCGTCGGCCCGGCGGAAGTACGTCTGGGCGATGCTGCGGAACCTGCGGGACGGGGGAACGCGTCGCGGTGGTCAGCGAAGGCCTCAACAGCCGGTCACCACCAAGCTGTGTGGTGGTGGTGGTGACGGTGGTGGTGACGGTGGTGGTGGTGATGATGGTGGTGGTGGTGGTGGCGTGTGGTGGTGGCGGTGGTGGCGGTGGTGGTGGTGGCGGCGGCGGTGGTGGTGGTGGTGGCGGTGGTGGTGGCGATGGTGGTGGCGGCGGTGGCGGTGGTGGTGGGTTGCCAACTCGCCTCCCGGCAGCATTGGCCGGGAGTCTCTTACTCCGCGGAATTGGCATCGATCGATCGATCTCACACCGGTGGCCAATGAAAGCAATCGGGGAGATTTTGATCCAGGATATTTTAATGAGATAAATTAACACCCCCCCCCCCACTCACACACCCCCCGAATAGCTTCAGTCAGAGTTGGCAACCCTTCCTCGGGGGTTGAGAGGTGACCTCCACGACGCGAGATTCCGTTTTTGGGCGGTCAGGCCACGTAATTATCGGGCCAAATTTGTGTCGAGAAACCCTCCGCCACCCGACGACGCAGCCAAAACTTCCCCGCGCCTCCGACTTGCACGTTTGGCTACGTACGGTGCGAAAGACGTTCAACGTACACACGTGCGGACGTACAGACTTAATCAAATCGTCTGGGAGCGAGGAGAAAGCCTCACGGGAGCTCCTCGTGACAGCCACTCGATGTCAACAACAGCAGCGTGGTGAGCACTCTCCCGGATTCTCCACTGCCTTCCCACTCTCCCACTCTCTCTCCCACACTCTCCCACTCTCTCTCCCACACTCTCCCACACTCTTCCCACACTCTCTCCCACTTTCTCTCACTCTCTCCCACACTCTCCCGGACTCTCCCACTCTCTCCCACACTCTCTCCCACTCTCTCCCACACTCTCCCACTCTCTCTCCTACCCTCCCACACTCTCCCACTCTCTCCCACTCTCTCCCACTCTCTCTCCCACTCTCCCGGACTCTCCACGGTGACACAGCCACTGCCAGGAGACTAGAGCCGTGCTCTTGGTCAAGCCTCTCTGACTTTGGTCACGTGGCCTTGAAGCCCTCTTCAAACTCTGTTCAATCCATAACATACACACACACGTGTGTGTGTATATATCACCATATATAAATACACACATACACGTGGTAGTATATATACGCCACTAATTAGTCACATGGCTTTATATATACGATAATTATTCACATGCTTTTCCAAACACGCTGCTAATGACATATATACGCTGGTAATTTTTCTGCTAATTATTAAAACGTTATATAAAAAAACACCGCTGTACGTATAATGCCATGTTAATATATACTTAGCGGTGCTTTTTTTTCTTTCGAAATTGCCACGTGCGCGATCTCGCCGACTGGCAGGGCGCTCACCGTTCTTGCCCGGCGGTGTCCCACAACTGCAGAGTCAGCTGCCTCTCATTGATAGTCAACGTCTTCACGTGAGTGTCCACGCCTGCGTCACACACACACACACACAGTGACACACACACACAGTCACACACACAGTCACACACACAGTCACACACACACAGTCACACACACAGTCACACACACACAGTCACACACACACAGTCACACACACAGTCACACACACACAGTCACACAGTCACACACACACAGTCACACACACACACAGTTACACACAATCACACACACACAGTCACACACACACACAGTCACACAGTCACACACACACAGTCACACACACACAGTTACACACAATCACACACACACACACAGTTACACACAATCACACACACACAGTTACACACACACAGTCACACACACAGTCACACAGTCACACACACACAGTCACACACACAGTTACACACACACAGTCACACACACACAGTCACACACACAGTCACACACACACAGTCACACACACAGTCACACACACACAGTCACACAGTCACACACACATAGTCACACACACACAGTTACACACAATCACACACACACACACAGTGACACACACACAGTCACACACACACAGTGACACAGTCACACACACACAGACACACAGTCACACACACAGTCACAAACACAGACACACACACAGTGACACACACACAGTCACACACACACACAGTGACACACACACAGTCACACACAGTCACACAGTCACACACACAGACACACACACACAGTCAGTCACAGACACACACACACAGTCACACACAGTCACACACACACAGTCACACACACAGTGACACACACACACAGTTACACACACACAGTCACACACACACAGTCACACACACACAGTCACACACACACACACGTACACACACACAGTCACACACACAGTGACACACACAATCACAAAACGAGCTGTATAACTCTTTGGGTTCCTCCTGCAGTACAGAGACATCAGATTTTGAACCGGGGGGGAGTCATTGAATAGTCACCCAGCGTGGAGCTCATGGTGGCACGGAACTCGTTGCGGCAGAGTCGCATCATGAGGCTGGTCTTGCCCACGCTCGCGTCGCCCATGAAGATCAGCTTGTACATGCGGTCCGAGAACTCTCCCATCCTGCACTCTGCACAAAGACGGAAGATCTTACACCCCCCCCCTCACCACGTGTTCGCCTGCTCACAGAACTTGATTCGAGGCTTTCGTGACCGCAGGAATCCATTCTCGCTGGTTATTTAGGTAAAGTCTGCGTGACTTTACCGAAAGAGCCACAGAATATGCGCACAGACTGTCTGGGGTCAGGCTGCTCTCAGCGAATGCCGCACTAAGCGAGCTTGGTACTGAGGCCGGCACGGCACACGAGGAGGGGGGGGGGGTGTCGATTGATACCAGCAGAGGCCGCCTTTGTCTCTCCCCAGTGCGCACGTCTACACAGCCGCACAGGCAGCGAGTGGACTCGTTTAAGGCCGAGTCAACCTTAAGGAGGCCCAGGAACCGGGTTTTAGACATCGCTCACTGATGCCGGTCGTGTATCACAGTTCCGCGTAAAAATGCACTGCAGTGAATCATAGCCGAAGCGGTGACGTCACTCCAGCGGTGACCCCTCACTGCAGCGGTGACCCCTCACTGCAGCAGTGACCCCTCGCTGTGACCCCTCGCTACAGCGGTGACGTCACTGCAGCGGTGACCCCTCACTGCAGCGGTGACCCCTCACTGCAGCGGTGACCCCTCACTGCAGCAGTGACCCCTCGCTGTGACCCCTCGCTACAGCGGTGACGTCACTGCAGCGGTGACCCCTCACTGCAGCAGTGACCCCTCGCTGTGACCCCTCGCTACAGCGGTGACGTCACTGCAGCGGTGACCCCTCACTGCAGCGGTGACCCCTCACTGCAGCGGTGACCCCTCACTGCAGCAGTGACCCCTCGCTGTGACCCCTCGCTACAGCGGTGACGTCACTGCAGCGGTGACCCCTCACTGCAGCAGTGACCCCTCGCTGTGACCCCTCGCTACAGCGGTGACGTCACTGCAGCGGTGACCCCTCACTGCAGCGGTGACCCCTCACTGCAGCGGTGACCCCTCGCTGCAGCAGTGACCCCTCGCTGTGACCCCTCGCTACAGCGGTGACGTCACTGCAGCGGTGACCCCTCACTGCAGCAGTGACCCCTCGCTGTGACCCCTCGCTACAGCGGTGACGTCACTGCAGCGGTGACCCCTCACTGCAGCGGTGACCCCTCCCTGCAGCGGTGACCCCTCACAGTGACCCCTCACTGCAGCGGTGACCCCTCGCTGCAGCGGTGACGTCACTGTAGCGGTGACCCCTGGTGACCCCTCGCTGCAGCGGTGACCCCTCGCTGCAGCGGTGACACATCGCTGTGTGTGTAACAACACCGTGTGGAGTGTGAGGTGTGAAGTGAGTCACTCACCGCAGTGACGGTGTCCAACTCTCAGCTGTCCAAATCCGACGGGTGCGAAACTCTGGGAGCTGTAGCCCGGGCAGTTGAGTACCCCGGGTAGTTGAGAAACTAAGGTAGTTGAGTTTCAGATGTAGTTGAGTAGCCTGGGTAGTTCAGTAACTCAGGTAGTTGAGAGCCCCGGGTAGTTGAGTAGCCTGGGTAGTTGAGTAACTCAGGTAGTTGAGTTTCAGATGTAGCTGAGTAGCTCAGGTAGTTCAGTAGCTCAGGTAGTTGAGTTTCAGATGTAGTTGAGTAACTCAGGTAGTTGAGTTTCAGATGTAGCTGAGTAGCTCAGGTAGTTGAGTAGCTCAGGTAGTTGAGTTTCAGATGTAGCTGAGTAGCTCAGGTAGTTGAGTAACTCAGATGTAGCTGAGTAGCTCAGGTAGTTGAGTAGCTCAGGTAGTTGAGTAGCTCAGGTAGTTGAGTAGCTCAGGTAGTTGAGTAACTCAGATGTAGCTGAGTAGCTCAGGTAGTTGAGTAGCTCAGGTAGTTGAGTAGCTCAGGTAGTTGAGTAGCTCAGGTAGTTGAGTAACTCAGGTAGTTGAGTAGCTCAGGTAGTTGAGTAACTCAGATGTAGCTGAGTAGCTCAGGTAGCTGAGTAGCTCAGGTAGTTGAGTAGCTCAGGTAGTTGAGTAGCTCAGGTAGTTGAGTAACTCAGATGTAGCTGAGTAGCTCAGGTAGTTGAGTAGCTCAGGTAGTTGAGTAGCTCAGGTAGTTGAGTAGCTCAGGTAGTTGAGTAACTCAGGTAGTTGAGTAGCTCAGATGTAGTTGAGTAGCTCAGGTAGTTGAGTAGCTCAGGTAGTTGAGTAACTCAGATGTAGCTGAGTAGCTCAGGTAGCTGAGTAGCTCAGGTAGTTGAGTAGCTCAGGTAGTTGAGTAGCTCAGGTAGTTGAGTAACTCAGATGTAGCTGAGTAGCTCAGGTAGTTGAGTAGCTCAGGTAGTTGAGTAGCTCAGGTAGTTGAGTAGCTCAGGTAGTTGAGTAACTCAGGTAGTTGAGTAGCTCAGATGTAGCTGAGTAGCTCAGGTAGTTGAGTAGCTCAGGTAGCTGAGTAGCTCAGGTAGTTGAGTAGCTCAGGTAGTTGAGTAACTCAGGTAGTTGAGTAACTCAGATGTAGCTGAGTAGCTCAGGTAGTTGAGTAGCTCAGGTAGTTGAGTAGCTCAGGTAGCTGAGTAGCTCAGGTAGTTGAGTAGCTCAGGTAGTTGAGTAGCTCAGGTAGTTGAGTAGCTCAGATGTAGCTGAGTAGCTCAGGTAGTTGAGTAGCTCAGGTAGTTGAGTAGCTCAGGTAGTTGAGTAACTCAGATGTAGCTGAGTAGCTCAGGTAGTTGAGTAGCTCAGGTAGTTGAGTAGCTCAGGTAGTTGAGTAGCTCAGGTAGTTGAGTAACTCAGATGTAGCTGAGTAGCTCAGGTAGTTGAGTAGCTCAGGTAGTTGAGTAGCTCAGGTAGTTGAGTAGCTCAGGTAGTTGAGTAACTCAGATGTAGCTGAGTAGCTCAGGTAGTTGAGTAGCTCAGGTAGCTGAGTAGCTCAGGTAGTTGAGTAGCTCAGGTAGTTGAGTAACTCAGATGTAGCTGAGTAGCTCAGGTAGTTGAGTAGCTCAGGTAGTTGAGTAGCTCAGGTAGTTGAGTAACTCAGATGTAGCTGAGTAGCTCAGGTAGTTGAGTAGCTCAGGTAGTTGAGTAACTCAGATGTAGCTGAGTAGCTCAGGTAGTTGAGTAGCTCAGGTAGTTGAGTAACTCAGATGTAGCTGAGAGCCCCTGGGGTCTCCGCTGTGGTCCGTGCCTCGTCAATATCCCCGTGCCGAGCCGTGCAACTCGCTGATCAGTCGCCTGGTCGCGTGCAGTGGTGGCAGGGAGCGCTGCTCACCGATAACGCCGCACGAGGCGTGCAGCGTCGTCTGAGGATGCCTCGCGAATCCACAGCGGCGAGTCGTGGCGATTGTGCTGTGGGGTGCTGGTGGTGCTGGTGGTGGTCATCGCTCTCCTCCGCCCTGGGCAGGTGCCCTGTGTGCTGTGTGTGTGTGCTGTGTGTGTGCGCTGTGTGTGTGTGTGCTGTGTGTGTCGTGGTGATGTCAAGCTGGGGACTCTCCGTCTCTCCGCGTGTCTTCTCCGTTTGTTGTTGTCCACGCGAAGCTTTGAGTGCGGTGAGCGCAGCACGTGGCAAGATCCGGCTTCATGCGTTGCCACTCCTCCCACTCAGCGACTCCCAGACCCCCCCACACACACTCACTCAATACAATCGCAGATCGTTACCCACGTCCTTAACGACAGAATGTTTTTGTTAACTAAACTATAGTTTTTTTTAAATTCTTAACAATGTAGCGATACATTTTGATTTTAAATCGCTGGTGCTAACTTTAAGAAAATAAAAAAACGCCACTTTTTCAAATTTTCTTGCTGTGGGTTTCACACCTGATGATGATTGCTTGTGTTGCAATCGAAACGTCGTGAGAATTGTATTGTTTTATATTTTTATTATTTTATTGTTTCCCTTCTACGTGACTTTACAGAAAGAACCAAGAATATAATGTAGCGATAGTTACATTTTAATGTACAATTTTACTCGATGTTGTCTTGCTGTGGTCTGTGTCTGTTTTTGCTGTTGTTTTACTGCCTTTCCCAGGCTTGAGAATTGATGTACTAATGCAATTGGAATATTTTACTTAATTTATTTACTAAACGACAAATTATTTATATTTATTTGACCAGGTAACCAATAAGGTCTGAGTTGATAAGGGGTTGAAAGGTATGGTAGTGAGACACTGGGTGGTGAGACACTGGGTAGTGAGACACTGGGTAGTGAGACACTGGGTAGTGAGACATTGGTATAGAGACACTGGGTAGTGAGACACTGGTGGTGAGACACTGGGTAGTGAGACACTGGGTAGTGAGACACTGGTAGTGAGACACTGGGTAGTGAGACACTGGGAGGTGAGACACTGGGTAGTGAGACATTGGGTAGAGAGACACTGGGTAGTGAGACACTGGTATAGAGACACTGGGTAGTGAGACACTGGTGGTGAGACACTGGGTAGAGAGACACTGGGTAGTGAGACACTGGGTAGAGAGACACTGGGTAGAGAGACACTGGGTAGTGAGACATTGGGTAGAGAGACACTGGGTAGTGAGACACTGGGTAGAGAGACACTGGGTAGTGAGACACTGGGTAGTGAGACACTGGTAGTGAGACACTGGGTGGTGAGACACTGGGTAGTGAGACACTGGGTAGTGAGACACTGGGTAGTGAGACACTGGGTGGTGAGACACTGGGTAGTGAGACACTGGGTAGTGAGACACTGGTAGTGAGACACTGGGTGGTGAGACACTGGGTAGTGAGACACTGGGTAGTGAGACACTGGGTAGTGAGACACTGGGTAGTGAAAATCTGTCAGCCCATACAGTTTACCCCGTATTCTTGTGCAGGGAAATTGAGTTTTCAGGTCCATACGGCGTACAGCCGTTTCAATACGGGCACAAAAATGTATTTGTGTTTCTCCCTTGCGATGGGGCTTTGTAGGATGAACGTTGAGATTGGTGAGGGACACGGGGTGGCCAATAGGGTGTGAGTTGGTCTGTAATAAGGTGGGGCACTGATAAGGGCATTTGAGGTGTGCACTAGCAATGAGAACAATGACGCACTTTTATCGAAGCGTTACGGAGTTTCAAGTCTCTGTTACGACAGTTTTGTTTGGAGGGGGGGGGGGATATTGGGGCCAATTTGTTATTGAGCTCTCAACTCGTTCTACCGTAAGTTGCACGTGCAAGTCGAGCACCAGCGAGTTACACTGAGCAGCATCGCCCTCTACCGCGAAATCTTGGCAGGACCCTCCTGAAAAAACACATTGTCCTGCGGAGGGAGCTGGTAGGAACGTTGGGTTGCTCGGTCAATGGCCAGGGTCAACGGCGGCGTGGTGTATTCCGCAAATATGTTCGACTGTGAGGGCGGGCACAAGCCGGCGTGAGTAGGTTAAACGTTGAGTTTTATAAGGGCACCACGGGGTGACCAGCCCCTCCCCACCCAGCCCCTCCCCACCCAGCCCCTCCCTCCCCACCCAGTCCCACCCCACCCAGCCCCTCCTCACCCAGCCCCTCCCCACCCTCCCCTTCCCACCCAGCTCCTCCCTCCCCACCCACCCAGCCCCACCCCACCCTCAACACTCCACCCAGCCCCACCCCTCCCATTTTTGGATGCACGACGGACGGACACAATAATCTCCTGTGGGCTGGTGTAACCTGGCGGTTCCTGCCAGTAAAACCTTTCGAGGTAAGCAAGCATCGTCGAGTAACAGCACTGTTGTCATAACAAAAAAACCACTCCTCCTGCACACGTGGTGTGCATTCACTTACTGCCACCTAGAGACCGCTGGGACGTTTGCAGATACATTCCGTGAGATTCCATCGTCAGAGTTTGAGCTCGCAGAGCCAGCAGGCGCATTCAAGAGCCATGTGGATCTTTAGATAACTGCAACTGGCTGAGGTCTATGAGTGCACGAGTTATGTAATGCAGTTCGATTTCAAGCTTTCGTGACTGCAGGTATTCATCTCCTTGGTTCTTTCGGTGAAGTCACGTAGAAGGGAAATAATAAAATAATAAAAATAAAACATAATACAATTTAAATTCTCACGACGTTTCGGCCACAACACCTCGGCGGCAATTGTTCTTTTGTTGTTGGTTTTAGATGTTTTGTTGGCCTCCATACAATTGTCCCACTGAACGTGTATTCAATTGGGCTGTGCGCTGGTGTTTTCATTGGTGGCTGATGATGATGTGTGTGGGTGTTCAGAGTTGGAATGTGGTGTGGTGGGGAGGTGAGGACAGGGAACTTTGAGTATCCGCCCCTTGCTCTACTCACCATCGTCATCATCACATTCAGTCTCACCATCTCGCTCATCATCATCATCGATGATGGTGGGGTGGTGGGTCCCTTGTGTTTCGGCTGTTAGCAATGTGATCACAAGTTCCACATCGATACCCAGACACACCTCAAATCCATTTTTTTAAATGTATACCAGTCCTCGGCACAATCTGAGGAGGTATGGTAGCTGGATAATGATGTGCTTATGGATATGAAAAATAAGTCAGACCATTTGATATCCTAAGGAATCTAGTGTCATGTACAGTTTGTGAGTTTTTGTACAAAGGATATCATCCGCATACACATTTAGAACTGCAATAAACAATTGAAACATATAAGAATTGTACATCATGCAAGTTTTTCGTTTTCTTAAATTGTAATAGTTTATGATGCAATGTATTTTCAGTTCTCACATTACTTTGATGTCACAGGACTAAAACACATTTACCCTTCGGCCAGCATCACGCCTGCCCACCTTTGTTTTTCAATATTGTATCGAATCTTATTCCTCACTAGATGCACTATGTTGCAATATCTTTCTCTAATCTTAATGTTCACTTTAGTTAAATATTTACTTTATAATTAAGTAATATATTGTACGTTTTTTGTTGTTGACTTTTTTTCATTGCCGTATTTATTGTATTTATAGTTTTTATGCGGCCTGTTGCAAACGTTGTGTTTTAATTTGACAGTTGTTTTTGTTTTGTTTATCAAACCCGATTCAAGAGCTTCTGAGCCCGCAGGGAAATTCTAAATAAACTGTTCAATTGTTCAACTGTAACCCTATTTCTGGTGATGGCATACTAGCAGGGGGTTGTTGATACCATCGTTAGGAAATCCTGGCGCCAACGTGAGCTCCCATGGCCCTTCAAGTGGAAGGTTGCAGACAGTTGCCACACCGCTCAGTTGGCAGGCGCAAGTTCGATTCCTCGTCAGGGTCTGTGCGTGGCATGGTGGAGCACGCCCTGTGATCCAGTGACGGGAGGGTTGGCGGATCACGTAAAGAATTACATTTCGATTCAAAGCTTTCGTGACTGCAGGGATTCATCTTCTTGGTTCTTTCGGTAAAGTCACGTAGAATGGAAATAATAAAATAATAAAAATAAAACATAAAATAATTCTCACGACGTTTCGGCCACAACGCAAGCAGCCGTCCTCAGGTGGAGAGCAGGTCTGCCGACAGACCTGTTCTTCACCTGAGGACGACAGACCTGCTCTCCACCTGAGGACGGCTGCTTGCATTGTGGCCGAAACGTCGTGAGAATTATTTTATTATGTTTTATTTTTTTATTACTTTATTATTTCCATTCTACGTGACTTTACCGAAAGAACCAAGAAGACACGTTGAGAATTGTTCAATTCCACACCCGTTGAGCGGCGAGGTCACTAAGTAATGTCAGAAGACGAAGCGGGTTCGTGAACGCGTCTGTGCAGACCGTTGAGTGTTGTCCCTCATCATAGAAGGGTTTCTCAAGGAACTCCGGTGTCCTCCCACATGAAGCCTGGCACTCATTAATGATACAGTATTGTATTTATTTTTCATTTCAAGGCAGTTATTGACGAATGTGTAGAATTTACACTATGAGACCTCCTTTACCAGTGGCAAAATATAGTAGTAGGTTTTTACCCTTTAAACTGGTACTACTATATTTTGCCACTGGGAAAGGAGGTCTCATAGTGTAAATGCTTACCCCGAGCTCTCAATACTCTGATAGTGCGCTGTCTTTGAGTTGTACGCCTTTTGGTGTTATCACCAATGGAGACTAGGCTCTAAGTAAAGCTGTCTTGAGTGTGGACCAATCAACTTCAAGGACAGTGCATATCATTATCATCATCAGAGTTGTTTTTTTGTTGTTTGCATTTTGACTACTTGTGTTGTGGTTATTGCAAACATGATGCCTTGTATTAAGGTGTCAGTTTTGTACCAGTTTAAAGGGTAAAAACCTACTACTGAATGTGTAGAATTTTTTAGCATACGATTTAATTGCCACTCATCATGGTTACACAACACAATATTTCCGATTATTAATTGTAACAGAGATGGCCAATGCACACTCTCCATTTATCTCAATATATTTGGAAAATATATTTTAATGCCACTGTGAATATATTTCGTCCCTGTCCGACTGCTCTTCTGATTAGTAATGGTTCTTGCACTCAGTGTAGCTAGCTGCTCTATAATTATTAACTGTTACTCTGTGAGTCTGTGTGTGAGTCTGTGTGTGAGTTACTCTGTGAGTCTGTGTGTGAGTCTGTGTGTGAGTTACTCTGTGAGTCTGTGTGTGAGTTACTCTGTGAGTCTGTGTGTGAGTCTGTGTGTGAGTTACTCTGTGAGTCTGTGTGTGAGTCTGTGTGTGAGTTACTCTGTGAGTCTGTGTGTGAGTTACTCTGTGAGTCTGAGTGAGTTTCTGTGAGTCTGAGTGTGGCTCTGTGTGTGGCTCTGAGTCTCTGTGAGTCTGAGTGAGTCTCTGTGAGTCTGTGGCTCTGTGAGTCTGAGTGTGGCTCTGTGTATCTGTGAGTCTGAGTGAGTCTCTGTGAGTCTGTGGCTCTGTGAGTCTGAATCTGGCTCTGTCTGTGGCTCTGTGAGTCTGAGAGAGTCTCTGTGAGTCTGTGGCTCAGTGAGTCTTAGTGTGGCTCTGTGTGTGGCTCAGTGAGTCTGAGTGTGGCTCTGAGTCTCTGTGTGTATCTCTGTGTGGCTCTGTGAGTCTGAGTGTGGCTCTGTGTATCTGTGAGTCTGAGTGAGTCTCTGTGAGTCTGTGGCTCTGTGAGTCTGAGTCTGGCTCTGTCTGTGGCTCTGTGAGTCTGAGAGAGTCTCTGTGAGTCTGTGGCTCAGTGAGTCTGAGTGTGGCTCTGTGTGTGGCTCAGTGAGTCTGAGTGTGGCTCTGAGTCTCTGTGTGTATCTCTGTGTGGCTCTGTGAGTCTGAGTGTGTCTCTGTGAGTCTCTGTCAGTCTGTGGCTCAGTGAGTCTGAGCGTGGCTTTGAGTCTCTGAGTGTGTCTCTGTGAGTCTGAGCGTGTCTCTGAATCTCTGTGTGTGTCTGAATCTCTGCGAGCCTCAGCCTGATTGGCTGCTGGAGGCCCCGCGCCTTATATGGGCACGGAGGCGGCAGCGGGGCGCGCCGCTCCCGGCATGCATCGCGCGCGGTGGCGGGCGGGGCTCGCGGTGGCGCAAGATGGCGGACTACGAGGAGCAGATCTCGGAGCAGGACAAGGTGAGGGGACCACCTCGGGGCGCCCTGGGGGCCGCCTTCACCGCGGCGGGCAGCGAGGAAGCCGCGGCGCGGTGGCCAGACGTCCTCGCCGTGGAGCGGGGGGGTTTACGGGGAGCTCTTCGTCTCCCTCCATCGCCTAGCAGAGGCGCCGCACGGGGCCGAGGGAGGCGCGGGCCACCACCACCACCACTACCTCCACCCCCATCACTACCCCGGGCCTCTCTCCCGTGTCTCTCTCTCTCTCCTCGTGCGCTCTCTCGCCGCCTCGCACGGGGCTCGCCGGGGCTGCTCTTCTCTCGCCCTCGCCCGCCCGGGGCTTCTCCTACCCCCCACCACCACCACCCCGACCCTGTCCCGGGGGACGACGCCCCGCGCGGGGCCCGTTCGCCAACACTTCCGCGTTGTTCGCCGATGCCACGGCCCCCCCCCCCTCCACGAGACATCAACAACTCACGCTTCTCACGCCTCTCACGCTCTCCCCATCCCGCAGGCTTTCGCGCCTTCCCGATCGCGTCTCGGGCCTTCCTCTCGCGAGCTCACGGCTGGGCCCCGTGTCTCAAAGAACCTCGCGGCTCGCTCACGCATCCATCACGCGGCTTCGTGCTCTCTCTCGCTGTCTCACGCTGCGTTGCCTCACACATCTCTCACGGCATCTTTCACGACTTCTCACGGCTTCTCACGCCTCCCCCCCCCCCCTCCTCGTATCGATGCCTCGGATCCCTTCGCGGTTTCTTACGGTCACGGCCTCACGCTACCGCATCTCTCTGGACCCCATACAACTCTCTCTCTCGACCACACACATCTCGTTCTGTCGCCTTTCTAGGCTCCCTGCGTCTCTCTCTCTCTCCGTCCAGGGCTTCTTGTGTATCTGCACACCGGCGCCGTGGATCGCCGCCTCCGTTACTCGCGGTGCCCGAGGGCGTCCGCGAGCAGCGGTCTGCAACAACAAAAAACCCGAGAGACCTCGCCCCTGTCTCTCTCTCTGCTGTGTCTCTCTCACGCATCCGGCGCCACGCTTCTTCGCCTCGCTTTTCCCCTGCCACATGACAAACACAAGATAATGTTGGCAAACGTCACACAATGCCGCCCGACTCCCTCCTGAAAGCAAAATCCTTTCCTTTATTTATCCAGCAAGGTTAAATAGAGTACTTCGCTGTGATTTCTACCATATGGTTGCTGTGTAAACACCGTCTTATTTGCCATGTATTGCTGCCATTTGTGTACAGGATTTGGCAATATTCACGCGACTCACAACAGCAGACAAGTGGCACATCCAGTAGCTGAACGCGTCTTATTATTGGCCTTTTGTATAATCTGTACTACTCGTCTTTTATATGTAAGAATACCTTTTGTGTGTATATATAGACAACGTTAAGAGTATTTTCAATAACAAAGTCAAGGCACACAACAGAAAGTGCCTTGACTTTTAGTGAGCTTTGTGGCATTGGAGTATTTTGCGAAGTAATTACGAACACTTTAAGTTCTGTTATTGCGCAATGTAGGCATTGTGAGACTTGGATGACGACGCATTTTAAAGTATTGTTCATAGTCGTGTTAGGATTGCAGGAAGTCTGAGCAAGTATTGTACCGTAGTAACTGATTTATTTCAATCTTTAGCAGGGTATTTCTTCGCTCGCCAGTTTATTTTTCGGGAACTAAACCTACTGCTTCATCCAACAAGAATTAATCGTATCCATATATTCTTTGGGTCAAACACTGCGCGTTAGGAATTGAAGAATGCATTATCAAGAGTACTTGCTCAAACGTGCGATTAAGTGGCACGTTTTTTTCCGTGGCGGGTCCAGAGCCAGTGGTCGAAATCTCTCGCTTGTGGTCCAGTGTCTATGGCATGACCAACCTCCACTTGCATAATTTTGCTTGTCACATTCCTCCCCCGAAGGGTTTATGGTCTGCATTGACCCCTGAAGGAGAATGTGTAATTGCATGCACAATATCAATGCGTTTGGAGTTTATGGCGACAGACGTGTTGCTGTTGCTTATAGGTGGTTTTAAAAAGTACCCTCCTGCAAAATCTACACCAAGCTCAACACTTTCATAATAGTTCAGGGTGAACGTTGTGAATAATCCAGAGGATTACAAAAAAAATATCTACATTCTCATGCCTTGTGGTGTTCTCAAGCAAAACAGGTCGGGTGTTGGCTCTGCTCGCCACGTTATATTGCTTGCTTGCCTTATACCCAAAGCATTGGCTGTTAATCTAGATCAGAGGGACTTCACGAATACAGCAAGATCTAGAGGTCCGTTGGGCCTATGTCCCTTGTGAGGAAAGCAGACCGAAATCAATCTCGTGCTTGTAAACATCCCATTTGAGCTGGTGGTAGTCCCATATTAAATAAATGTGAAGCAAATGGGCGATGTTCTTTGCACAAGATCATTAGACTGTCAAACCAGAAAAAAGGATGCAGGATGCTTGGTCTGTTCCTGTCTACATATCCAAGTTACTGTACTTTGATGTGCCTCATTACCCATCCCATGTCAGAAAGTGTTAGCTACACTGCACAGCCTTGTGCATCAAACCTGGCACAAGAGATATTGTGGAACGTTGACATTTAATTATGTTAATATAGGTTTTTTTTTAATATCCATATTGTTTAAGAAAATTAGTCATCTCGGAAAGCGCTTAAGGTTGTTAACAGTTAACTTATTTAATAGCTAACTTAAAAAATAACATGTTTACGACCACTATAAAATTGCGCTATTTTCTTTATTGACTGAACATGATGTGAGTGAATTTGCGATAGGGATGCTTTTGACCTACTGGGAGATGCGTGTTTGATTGTAGTTCAGTACATTATATTTATTTTGTTTGTACACTTCTTATTTCCCTTCGTAGCTCTTAACCATTGATGTAATTTCAACATTTTCACTGTCAACGTTCCCCTCCCCCAGAGCAATCCTCCTTTTCTCAACCACAAGTGGGTAATCTGCTGAGCTGAGGCCAGTATTTTACTTTGTATCCTCCTGTCATGAGTTGAAACCATCTACCCGCATTGCCACGCTCCAGTGTAGTAAATATAACACGTACGAATTTTTGGGGATTTTATCATGTTTTGGAAATGTCTTAATTATGAAATTTGTATAACTTACCCACAGATAATTCATTTGTAATATGCATATCAATCTTTCCCCCCCCCCTCCCCACCACCGCAAAAGCGTTGCAGGACCATCCTGACAAAGTCATGAGACTCATTGAGGCTTTCCTGGCTAAAGGTGCCTAATAGTAATCTTTGGTACTTAATTATAATGGTATGAAAATTTTAAGCCTGTAAAGGACATGAGTGTACTTTTTAATGGACGTTATGGCTATTTCCATTGCCATTGGGAATACTTACCATGGCGATTACCTGGATTGGTTGGATAAGTTAATGTGCTGTCCTAGGTATGTATGCCTAGGGTGGTAATTGAAGATCGACCGCAATGAAAATTATTAAATGAGGTGGATGAGAACCGATTCAAGTGGTTTGGAAGAGATGGAGGAATCGAATTTGCTCGTGTGTAAGAAGGAGCAAGGTGGATTGTTGCAAGGCAGAATCTTGAGCGATTTGCATGACTTGGTTGAGGTCTCCATCCAACTATGGATAGTTCATGGCTCATGATGATGATGGAACCACTACATAGTTGTCTTTGCATTGATGATGTGGGTTAGGTATTGTTTATATTGCAGGTATACTGTACTACCACTCAGAATGCATTGATGGTTCGTGAGCCATGCAGAATCCTGATTGAGGTGAATATAGATTCAGGGTATTTGACATTATTTTAGATTTTTTTTTTCAAAGTAATATCTTATTTGCCAAATAACGTTATTGTTACTCAGGTACAGATTGAGCAATACAGTAATGTCATGAGTTTCTTATCGTAGGGCTTATGTCCTTTATGTTACTTATGTATACTCACGATATTAACCTCTTAAAAAATAGATTTCTTTTATGATCACTGATAATTGTGCACTTGGAACTGGAAATATCGTCAGTGCTAAACTTGAGTTTTTTCTAAGTGCCTTCATATAAAATCAGTGTAAATCTGAACATGGATTTTCTAATTCAATATTTGCTTTGCATTGCTAAGCAGAGGCTTTATTGTAATGTTCCAAAGGCAAATACGGTATAGTATTTCAGTCAGGTAAGGCTTTGCAGCATAACAACTTGCTGATAGAGGCTGCATTTTTTCCCCCCGCTGAAGTGGGGGATGACTAACTCCTTTGTTTAATATTTGTACTTGGACACGGAGGCACTGTAATCGCATGACAACAATAACCTTTGTGCACTCGTTTGTGGTTCGGGTACTTCAGGTTTGAGCTGCAGTCGTCATGAGTGGTGGCCGGAATATTCTGTGTTGTACAGTGGCTCAGTGAAGCCCTGGCTGGCTCGGTAACTGCTGCTGTGGCTACTCCTTGTTCAGCACATTGAGGCAGTGGCATCTGCCCCAGTCAGACCGTGGCAATGCTTGCTCGGCAGGATATTTATACACCAGAAGAGGAATTTGCACTGTAGCCGGTGTAGAAAACGGAACCATAACTTGGTAAAGAAGAAGGAGGGTCTACATGTTTTGTTTAACTTCTTGAGCTGATAAAAGTCAACAAAGGTAACCACAATGGCAGGGTGAAGATTGACTAAATGGTTTTGTATTCTTCTATTGACACGGAGTCTACAGTCATTTGGGGGCCCATAGGGATAACATTCTCGTGCAAGAAGTAGATCTGCAAAGAGCGTGAGAAACGCTGTGCCAGGGGGTCACGTGGCATTAACATGTCATTAGTCAGGGCATTAAAGCACGCGGCACAGCTTTAGGATAACATATACATTTGCGTGAAAATTACTTTGCTGTATGCGTACAACTGACATTACATTTGTACATTTAAATGAAAAAAATATATAAACGTGACTTTACCGAAAGAACCAAGAAGATGAATCCCTGCAGTCACGAAAGCTTTAAATCGAAATTTAAAAAGGTGAGATATCGTCTCTCTTGTGTTTCATTGCAAACGAATCGTACGTGCATGAATTTTGCACAGTACAGGCTTTCATTGTTTCCCCCCTCGCCCTTCACATTTGCACAACACACAGATGCCAAGTGAACGAAAAGAAACGCGTGGTTGAATGTGTTATTAACGCTGTATAATCTCCCACTGAAACACACACACACATTGTGCAAGAGCCTCTATATAGGAGGCTTTGGTTGCTGCTGCCTGCAAGGCAGGTGTGTGATGCGTAAGGTGTGAGGGTATTTGCTCAAAAAAATTAATATGGGGAGAGTGAGGAGTTCAGATACATTTGATCTCCCATGCAATTCTCGAGATACATTTGTTTTAGTAGGACACCAATGCGGATGTTTTAAAAAACGCGCTTTCACGGCGACAGAAAGAAAGGACAATAACTCTATCCGGAATAACAACGAGTCCTAACAAGATTTTTTAATGTTTTAACTTTGCCTTGACTCGCCATGCGCTATTGACGCGCTGGGCGCAAGGACGCGAACCGACTGGCGGATAATTTCTTGACAATCATGTCCAGTGGGGGGGGGGAGCAGTCTTGTAGAGGAGAACCCCCTGTTAACGAGCACCCCTGTGAACAACTAGTCGTTTAACGACGGGCCTCAGAGCCCAATGTGTAGTGTAGTAGGTGTAGTGTAGTGTGTAGTATAGTAGTGTAGTGTTTGGTATTGTAGAGTAGAACCCCTCTTAACGACCACCCCTGTTAACGACTAATCGCTTAACGACGGGTTTCCATAGATTCCAATGTGTTGTATAGTGTAGTGTATAGTGTAGTGTATAAGTGTAGTGTATAAGTGTAGTGTATAGTGTAGTGTATAGTGTAGTGTATAGTTGTGTATAGTGTAGTGTATAGTGTAGTGTATAGTGTAGTGTATAGTGTAGTGTATAGTGTAGTGTATAGTAGACGGGTCTCCATAGAGCCCAATGTGTTCGCTCACTGACCATTCCCCTGTTAACGACACGCTGTTGTAGGTACAGTAAATATTAATTAATGCATCGATTAACCATGTTTCTTTTCATATTATGTGTTTGTAATGTTGTTATTATCTTTATGTATTAATATCCATTGTTTAAATATTATACAGTATTTTTTTGGGGTGAAATAGTGTCGGTGCTATGGGAACAAATGAAGCCTGTCACGTGTATTTCCTATCCAGTACTCGCTTAACGACCGGTTTCGTGGAACCAATTACCGTCGTTAAGAGGGGTTCGACTGGACACTATTCAAGGGGGAAGTCGCTTCAGTCCATGATCATTCCAAGTTTGCAAACGTGCACAGTTCCACCATCGTTCGCCAATATGCGCGGTGCAATATGAAGAATTTTATTTCACAAGGAGAGCGGCTCTCACAGAGGCAATCATTCTGCTGGTGACTTGATGATGTGTGTTTATGACGTTCATTGGAAGGGCAGAGAATGCCGGATGCACTTTGCATTCGATTAAATTATGATATCGTAAACAGCAGGCCTGCAACGATTCATGGATTTAAAGTGATTGTTGCATGAACAAAACATTCATCGGTGACGTATGATGTTGTTGGCTGCTGACACTGGTTGATGTAACATTTGCAACCATTTCAGATTCCACGCACGACACTGGTAAAACAAACTACAGTATTTTTATTATGAGTTGGGACCCCAAATTATAATTAATGAGGGGGGGAAGTGAATTATTACCTACATCATTAACAATACTCACAACCTATATCACCTGTAGACATGACAACCGTTTTGAGTTACAATTGAAAGCTATTTTAGTTACAAATATAGTGGAATTATTTTATAAATGGTGAACATTTGAGTACCTGCTGTACGTATATTTAAATGGCTGTGCCGATGGAAGGCAATTACACTGATAAAAACATGCACACAATAAAAAAAAATCCAGTTTACATTGCACGCTTTGCAGTGTTTTTGGAATGTGCTCTCTTATTTGCGAGTACTTTTCACGATACCCGATATTTTTAATGACTCTTCCGCGGGAGATTGACTCCCATTTGCCTGGCACTTAAATACAGGGTCATCTCAGAGGGGCTTTCACTGTTACGGGCAACAGCTCCTCATCTCTGTGTACTGCTCAACAGTGAAGTAGATCAGTGTTTTTTTTTACCTGGGGTGCGAGACATTGCCAGATTTTTTTAGAAGGTAAACCATCGAAACACAAATTGAGCACGGGCGCCTAAGTAACAACTGTCTTTCCGACAGACCTGTTCTTCACCCGCGTTGTGGCCGAAACGTCGTGAGAATTATTTTATTATTTTTTATTATTGTATTATTTCCCTTCTACGTGACTTTACCGAAAGAACCAAGAAGATGAATCCCTGCAGTCACGAAAGCTTTAAATCGAAATTTAACAACTTCTTTGTTTCATCAAACCCCGATGTATTTGTTAACATTATACGTTGTTTTTACAATTGAGAACCAAAGATGGGGTGCAAGGCTGCAAGTAAAAGTTACGAACCACTGATGTAGTGTGTAGGGGGCTTGCACCTCGGCAGAGCCAGTGTGCGATTGAGTGTCGCCACTTGCTTGGCAGGAATGGTGAGATTCCTCGTAGGACAGTGTGGGGTGTGGCTGCCATCCCACTGGGCAACGTCTCTTGCTCTCCTCGACTCTCTCTTAAACCCCTTTTTGAGACGTTGCTAAACGTCTAAAGTTGCCTTCTTTCGTTAGTAGTTTGAAACAAAAAAGCAACAGGCTTCGAATGGTGTTTTTATTTATTTTGTAAGCCATTCCACTTGTTCCACCAGAATGTGCGTGTTTATGTTGAAGTCATCGGTGGTGGCATGCCTGATAGTTTGCGCCTCATGGCTTCTTATTAAAGTCTGCCGTTAGCCGAGGAACTTTTCAAAATACCCCAGCTTTAGAAACAATGTTAACATTACACGCGATACACTTGTTACATTAAACACCGACAAAAGAAGGCTACTACTAAGGGCATTTTTGTAACGCAAACATTGAAAGACCAGTGGTGTAAATACAGGGGAGAGTGTAACATGATTCCGGTCACACAATCTTAACGGGATTTCAACGTGGAGTTTACGGCATGATGCGAAGCGAGCGCAGAGTGAAATGTGATGAATGGCACGCTGCGAAAAACGTGCTGTGCCGTTCTGCCCTGGGCCACGCGAGAGAGTAACACATACACGCTGTACAACAGGAGTCATTGTGTAGAGGGTGTTTTTTGTAAAATGTAAATATCTCAAGTGCTGGGGATACAGAACCATGCTTCAGAGATTGCTGCCTTGAAGCAGAGTAAATATTATTTCACAAACAATGACAGATGCCTTGGAAACTAAGCACGTTTTGGTGATGCAATGAATGCATTTGTTTTTGATGTAGTACATCTGCGTGTGTGTAACAGCATGTTTGGTGAAACAAACCGACCTCAACACATTCGACAATAACACTGGCCCTACATTTTTTTTACAGAATCAGAATATTTATCCTGCAGGAAGAATCCGAAGAGCAATAAAGCTCTTTCACAGGTGTCCAGTAGGGGCAGGTTAGAACGTTACGACAGTCAGCGGGCGACGTTTTGGGCGATGGCCCTTCTTTACAGCACAGAAACAGAGAGGCCAGAGATACAGATTCGACACGGGTTTGGAGGCTGCACTTGTTCACACCGTGAGGCCTGTTGAGGACATTCTTTTAAGATGTTTTCTGAGCGCCTATGTTTAATAGGCATACGAATAGGTAACTAATAGCCGCTATTGAGTAGCAGGCAAACACGTCGATCATTAAAAAGTATGACTAAGCTCATACTCTTTGTTTTTTTTCGGTACAGTCACGTAGGTAAATTTTTAAAATAAATTGACTCGAGACGTTTTGGAAGCAACACAAGCCTCCGCAATCAGGTGTAACTGCTCCAGTAAAATTGCTGTAGCGTATGAAAAAAAAACCCCTCAGAGTATGAATCCTTGCAGTCACGAAAGCTTCAAATCTAGAATTAATGAGTAAGCTCATTAAAATTATACAAGGTTGCTGGGACAATGCATTGTGGCAATGTTTGATCTTGTGAGGACAAGGCACAATACCGCTGGGATTGCATTCCTGGGCACATTTACCTTTTGTTGGGGTAAAACAAGAAACTTTTGATTTAATTGCTATTTGTAAAATTCTGAAGTGAAGTAATTGCATCCGATTGGAGGAGAGACGGCTGTTTAATATTCAATTTCTTTTGGAAGCCTACATTTGCAAATGAAACTCATTTTGCACGTGAATGTACATCGTGTCAATCTGTTGCTGGAACTGTGTCCCCCCCTCTGTCATGGGGAGGGAAATGCAGCCTTGCATCACTTCTCTAAGATGGCCCCGCAAATTGCCACCCCCTTCACAGATATTTATGGCCTTTCATTTTGATGTTGGGAAGTTTTCATGCAACCTCTTGTGTTTTGGAATTCGATGATTGGTGTTGCTGGTTTTGTCGACTTACATTGCAGTTGAATTGTTACAGGTGGTCTCCGGTTTTACAGTGGTGATCCACATTTAAGAGTTTCATATAATGCCACCATATGGATCGATTTACGACGGAAAAAAAACTGTATTCCAACAACGACTCTGAACACAATTGAACAGAGGCAGTCTTGTTTCCGATGTGACTTGGCATGAAGCTTTTGTTATCCTCAAGTGTTTTTGTGGATTTTTACTCATTAAACCCCGTTTTTAAATATTGCTCATGAAAGGAAAAAAATCACCGGCAAGTGATGTTTCCAACGTTTCTGCCATCAATGGCAAAATAATATCCGATTTACGACGGCCTTTCCAGCAATGCATTGTGTCGTAAAAGCAGGGATCGGCTGTGTAGTTTTCTAAAGTTACTGGTTTTTAAATAGTGTGTTTGTCATGTGCTTTGTAATTGAATTTTTTTTTAATGAAGCTATATTTTTGTTTCAGGTGCGGATTGCGGCCAACTTCATCAAACATGCACCTCCGGGGGAGTTTAACGAGGTGTTTAACGGTAAGTTTCTGCTTAGCCTGTTTTCTTACGCTACCTTCAAATATTCACTACTCCGTCTACTCAAGGGTTCAAAATGTACTATTGTTTTGTTTTAAACCCTGTCTTGTATTCTAACATATAGGTTTTCCTAGCCATAATAATTTAAATTTTGTCCATGTACATAAAACTGTTTATTATTTCAACAGCTTTTAATGGCTATATATGATGTGTAGATGAAATTCCACTCACTTTTTTTAGTATCTTCACTATGTGGAACTGAGGGTGGCACTTACTGCCATCAGCTGATATTTGGTTGGCTTTGCAGAAACTGGCCATCTGGCACACTGCACATGGAGAGAAACACTTTGCTGTGTTTTGTTTAAGTTGTTAAAGTGTAGATTATGTCCAATGAGACAAATGTGTGATTTATTTGTATGGTTAACACACTCAGTAATCTTGTCTGTCACCAAGGTTACATAATACCGTAATTTTTAGAATAATAAAAACCATTCTGAGCTTGTCGTACCTTAGCCTGGCACCTTCTGTCACGCTATACGTTCTGATAATGTTTCTATTTCTTGATGTCCTTAACTGATAAAACCGTGAATGACTGCTGCATACAATATTTTGAAGGGCTCCACGTTCTGTTTCACCCTGTATTGGTATCTTTGGGTATGTGTGTGTTTTACAAGCTTTTTATGATATAAGAAAATGATGGACATTCAGAGCATTCATTCTTTGGTTACTTTAATATATTTTTTAAAGCTTGTATGTACCATAAGAGGAGAAATATGCTTTAGTTTGAATGTCTAGCCTTCCCCTACTCTCTTTGTTTTAGATACTTACCACCATTATATCTTTATTTTCACAACCAGACCGAACAGCTTTTCTCCTGCTTAACCCACACTCATTCGAAAACAACCTTACCACGAAGCTTTTGGTTCTGATTCAACGACTTATCTCAGGTTTGCAAGAACTTCCATCCTGCTCCAAATGCTGTATCCTGGGGTGGTGACATGGCCCAGTGGCACCACGTTTATGAGACAGGACAGTGCTTATTATTAGGTTTTTTTCGGTAAAGTCACGTAGGTAAAAAATTAAAATTAATAAAAGTAAAATAAAAATAAATAAAAATCACGACGTTTCGGAGGCAACACAAGCTTCTGTCTTGTGTTGCGCCCGAAACGTCGTGATTTTTATTTTATTTTTATTTTACTTTTATTAATTTTAATTTTTTACCTACGTGACTTTACCGAAAAAACCTAAGAATATGAATCCTTGCAGTCACGAAAGCTTCAAATCTAGGACAGTGCTTCCCAACCTGTGGTCCATGGACAGATTTGTATTGGTTGACAAGCCCAGAAGGGTTGAACTTCTGCCATGGGGTGTAAATCCCCTCTCCCTAACTTACACTCGCCTCTCTCCATGTCGTTTAACTGTCTCCATAAATAGTCATGTTATTTTATTTACGTTTATTAACTAGCAGCGCTTGGCTTATCTGCTTGGCAGAGGTTTGCACATTCCAGTGTGCCCATGTCCTTTTTTGGGGCTGACTTGTCAATCCCACAACTCCGTCACAATGTTCGTTATTGTTATTTGTTTTCATATTATTTGTTTCCCTGAATATCCAGTGACCCACTATCCTGTTTTGGGTGCCAATGTGTCCTACTTGAGCCTCGCCTGCTTTTGGGATTGGTTCTGTACCCTATTAGTCCCACAACTCTAGATCCAGAGACCTTTAGCCACCACTTCATGTAAATCCTCTAACGCTCATCCAAGACGAGGAGGGATGTGTTGGAATTATGGGAACTCGAACAATAGGTTGGGTGACTTGTTTGAGGTGAATCAACTGATTAAGACCAATGGGAAAGAGCAAATATTTAAGAACAGGGATCAGGAGAAGGTCAACTTGGGATAGGACTGATGATTTCCACAAACAGCCAATGGAAATGGACTTTCAAATATTCTCTCGTTTAGACTTTCAAAAGGACATTTGTAAGAGTTAAAAACCATTAGTAACGGATTGGTTGTAATAGCCCTGTGCTTGTAATTCTGCAAGTCATATTTTTTTCTCTTTGGAAGACAGCTGTTACTCGATAATTAAAAAAAGTAAATTAATCCTTAATTATATTGACACATTCTATTGAGTCCCAGAAGCTTTCCAGTTCTGCATGCCACACACAGTATGGGCCACCACTTGAAATTTCAGCAACTTCCTCTTCTTAATACGGAAGAGTATTTCATGTTGTTACAATCAGACTGTATGCCCTGCGGTGGCTGTGCATTGTAAGGTCCAGGTATACGGCACTGGACTTGGGATACACGGGAACATTTTAATTGGTTTGGATTCTCTGACTGCAATTGTGGGGAATTTTATTGTTTAAAATGAGTGTGGTTCTTAGTAATTCTCACACACCTAAGTTGTTGCAATCGGAATAAGCAAGTTGATTTGCAAAATTGAAGATCGTGAAACTGACGTAAAAAAATAGCCACAGTAAGGTCGATTTTAACGCGGGGAGGGGGGTGGACATGAATAGTCACCCGGGTTCTAGGCTACTGCCCCCCCCCCCCCCCCCGTTACAATGGAACATGCACGTGTGTTTCTCCGTGTCTCTTTGTGTGTCTCTGCATCCGGCTACATGTGTCTGTGTGAGTGTCTCCGTGTCTGTTTTCCCAACCGTGCATGCACCACCGTGGAGGGTATTGTGAGGGGCAGGTCAGGTGGTGGGTGTTGACGGCTATTTGCCATACGGTGCCGCAACTAGTGGAGAGGGGGGAGCGATAGACCACTGTTGTTTTTTCGGGGGGGGCGGCATGACCCTTGCCCGCTTAACGAACCGCGTTGTATCGGACTTTTACTAGAATTGTTTGGTAATGAATGGGGGTGTGATTATGATGATGCCAAGTACACTGTAGAGTATTGAAAGTATTTAACGGTCCGGTATTATGGAAGTATTTTATTTTATAACCTGACGAAGAGGAAGTTCCCCTCCGTGTGTTGACCCTTTGGGGCTTTTGTCGCTGGTCTCGGTGCGGTGGTTTTGCTGCGTGTCGCTGGACTTGCTCAGTGGGTCTGCTACGTGTACAATAGTCAAATTATAATCTGAGATCATGTTGTAAGGGAGAGGGGATTCCGGATGGCCGATGAAAGGTGCTCACCTCGAAGCTGTGAAACAGTCTTCATTTGATAAAACGTCCACTGTGTACTGCCACATCCCTGACATCTGGGCCCAGCAGGTTTGGGGATTTCACCAACATCTTCTTGGTTCTTTCGGTAAAGTCACGTAGAATGGAAATAATAAAATAACAAAATAAAACATAATAAAATAATTCTCACGACGTTTCGGCCACAACGCAAGCAGCCGTCCTCAGGTGAAGACCAGGTCTGTTGTTTTATATTGTTATTTTATTATTTCCATTCTACGTGACTTTACCGAAAGAACCAAGAAGATGAATCCCTGCAGTCACGAAAGCTTTAAATCGAAATTTCACCAACATCTTTGATCCACCAACCCTGGATTACAGGCATGCGTACCACCATGCCGCTCAATGGATTAAGACGGCAGTACAATTATTCAGTCTAGTGATGGCATATCACACTTATTTGGTAGTTTAAGGCAATTGGGGAGATGTAATTTTTTACATGTTGGTAAACCATTGGTTTACTGTTATGGCGAACGTAGACACTGCGGTGTGTAATGAGCACCAGGCAGCACGAGGAGCCTGTGTGTCTCATCAAGTGTAGATTTTACTGCAGTCACGATGGGACTCTTTACTGCCAAGATGTATGTGAATTCATTTGGGTTCCCCCCCATACGGCAATATTTGTTGATAGGTTCGGTACAACGAGTAGGCACTATACGATAATTGTACAACGTTGCTTTCTTTCGGATTAACTGCCAAAAAATTAAAGCAGAATTTTGTTGAGAACGTGAAATTAAGTCTCTTCTCTGTACGTTTATCACATGTACACTGCGTAAGAAAATGTCGCGCGATTACATAATACATCATGCCAAAAACACCCCAGTATCTGGTTATAAGTGATTAAAGTGAATTTGTGGTTCTTGCACAGGATGACGAATTCTCTATGTTCACTGCAGGAGTTGAGTTTGAGTTCAATGACATTCGTATCAAAGTAACTTTATACTGGTAGGAACCTCCTGGTTCCACCAGCCCACAGGGGATTATTGTGTCCGTCTGTCGTGCAGACAGGGGCTGGGTGGGGAGGGAGGGGAGGGGCTGGGTGGGGAGGGTGGGGCTGGGTGGGGCTGGGCTTGGTCACCCCGTGGTGGCCTTATAAAACTCAACGTTTAACCTACTCACGCCGGCTTGTGCCCGCCCTCAGTCGGGCATATTTGCGGAATACACCACGCCACCGTTGACCCTGGCCATTGACCGAGCAACCCAACGTTCCTACCAGCTCCCTCCGCAGGAATGTGTTTAGGTTAGTTTCCGTCATGACTTTTCTGGACTGCTAACCCAGCCTTGGCGAGCGGTCTGAGGTTGCTGTGTTCCACAGATGATGAAGCCGCTTCCTGCTTGGTGCAAATGCGAAATCAATAAAATATGGACTTAATAGTTGCAGTGAACAGTGCAGATGCATATGTGCATGATCATAACCCTTCACTTGTCCATTGAAAATAGGGGATATATGTAAGGGGAAAAAAATGCGTCACTTAAAATTCTTGTTATTAGTATTATGCAATCCATTTAGTGATTGGCAACAACACCGATGTCATCTTGTAGTCTATGGGCCAGAGCAGAAATTGATACCACCTGTGGTAACATAACGTTCCCATTTATGTGGGTAATGTGTGAATTGCTTGACAAACCCACTCATTTGAAATTGTTCTTATATAATTCATAGTTGTTGGCCCCGTCAAGAAATTGGAACCACTGAAGCTATGCCAACTCCAGTGGTACTAATGACTAAATTATCTGCTTTAGGCTCATGGACATTATTTTAGTAAAGTTCTGAAAAAAAAAACCAATTAAACGCGCCTTAGGAAAGTCTCGCCGAGACGATCATTTTCGGGGGAGCTTTTCCTTTGGATGTGTGGACAATGTCATTAGTTAATGTTTTTCGCGTCGAAGGAAACCAGAGTACCCGGAGAAACATTCGTATAGGCAAATAACGGGCATATCTGCACAGGTGGCTTCAAGGATACATTATACTGCAATCCTCTGGCTATAACGCAGACATGCAGGATTGGGAGTTTCACAATTCCGTGTGATCCTCCAAGCCTTGCCTCCAAAGTGTTTGAATTCGGGCCTGTGCCACTGCCCGGCTCAAAATGCATTCACCCTCCAAAAGTTTTCCGTCTGAAACGCTTTTTTGCAGCAGCCAAATTTGAACCATAACCTCAATACCACTAGAACACATCGGGGAAAGTGTAACTGCATACAATTGCAAAACGAAATTTGCATTTCCATGGTGTACACCAAGCTCTCTTTCCTGTTTGGGCATACCCGAATGATGGTGTGCTGAGTGAGCAGCGCTGAACTCGGGCAGTGAGGCTGAGAGCCGGCAAGCCACACTGCTGCGGTCTGGCACAGTGAGCCCTTGCACTGTGAGCTCAGTCCGCTGTGGTTTTGCCTCTGTGGTCTAGGTGCACTTGCCTTCCAGCGAATCATCGGCCGCTGCTCCACAAGCCCGAGCAAGACGGCTTGCACGCGCGATGACATTGTGCTTACTCCCTTGCCTGCTGTGCAGCTTCCAAATATGACTGTTGTAGATTTGGTGTTTAAATGTTGTCCACGTGGTCATGTGGATTTTTCTCTGGGTCCTCCAGTTTTTCTCTCCACATTTAGAATCAACATCACGCTTTAGGGTCATTTGGCTGCCATCAATTTGCGCTTGATAAGCCACTTTGTTAAGCAATCATTTGTGGGCCCGGTAGCTTCTGAAAAAGAGCTACATAGCTCATTGGGCCTTACCTGGTAAAATAAACAAAAAATATTTAATAGTTTTTATATATGTTATAAGAGATGAAGCCTTGCAGGAGCCTGAACTAAACCAAGGTGGAGTCGGATCCACATAAACCAAGTGGCCTCGCCCTGTCCCCCCACTCCTCCCTTCCCTCTCTCCCCACTTCCACAGACCCCTCTCATAATCAGAACATTTATTTATACTGGAGGAATCCGCTATAAAGCTCTTTCACAGATGTTCAGTATGGGTGGGTCAGAACGTTACGACGATCAGCGGGCGGATTGGCTAAGGGTTTGTGGAGGCTGCGCTTGTTCACACCGTGAGGCCTGATGAGAATAACATTCTTTAAGATGTTTTCTGATGTCTCACTTCACTCGGGGCACAAACCTTTCTTGGGCACTAGGCCTGTAGCAACACATCAACGAACGAAACATTTTTCACCCTTATTTTCTATTCAAATGTCGCATGCGATTCGTTTTAGCGCCTTAATGCCGTTTACTTTGCTACATTGCACCACGGTTAAAGACATTTACACATTTTATACTTGAATGGGGAAATCTAACTTGAGACAATCGGGGCGAGATGGGAGGGGGGGGGCTTGAGTGGGGTGGTCGGGCAGTGCACAGTGATGTCCGAATGGGCAGCAGTGGGAAACGAAGGGACTCTACCATGGCTGCACGCAGCCTGGATGCTGTGTGCTTCCAAGTGTTTGCTCAAGCGATGCAGAGGTCTTCCTCCTCCGTCTTGTGTTTTCCTCCTTTCTGTGGCAATTGCCTCCCGGACGACCGGTAACGTTTTGCCGCTTGTGCCGCACAGGGATTGGCATTGTCCACGGCTGACGATCACTCCGGCAGCCCTGTACGTTGACGCCTCACAGCCTTTTGGCTGAAGCAAAACTTAATGGCATGGTCAAGATTGTTGGTGTCATCATGGCCAAAGCCACACATCGCCATCGCTTCCTAACTTCCACCAGATCCCTGCAGCTGCTGCATGGTAGACACG
This sequence comes from Lampetra fluviatilis, assembly GCF_964198595.1. Taxonomy (NCBI): domain Eukaryota; kingdom Metazoa; phylum Chordata; class Hyperoartia; order Petromyzontiformes; family Petromyzontidae; genus Lampetra; species Lampetra fluviatilis. Next base: position 2,304,632 of record NC_136318.1, on the reverse strand, counting down.
TGCCCTCCAAGATCTGCCCTGACAGTTTCCCCATTTTGATTTAAAGCTTTCGTGACTGCAGGGATTCATCTTCTTGGTTCTTTCGGTAAAGTCACGTCGAAGGGACGCGTCAGACGCTGTCTTTCCGACAGCCCTGTTCTTCACCTGAGGACGGCTGCTTGCGTTGTGGCCGAAACGTCGTGAGAATTATTTTATTATGTTTTATTTTTATTATTTTATTATTTCCCTTCTACGTGACTTTACCGAAAGAACCAAGAAGTTTCCCCATTGGTCGCCGGATTCGTGGAGACCATTTCAATGCCTGTCTTGACAATCGGCCCTCGCCCCTCCTGCACACACTCGTCCCACCAGGCTCAACTGGTTTTTGCCTGATCATATCTAAACGCTCGCCTGCCATGTTCTCTTCAGGACTTGTGCATCGCTTCTGTCTTTCCGCAACACGCATAGCATTTATCTCAAACAGCTGTTCACGAATGGAAACGGCTTACTTTCAAGTGGCTTGGTTAGCATCCGGCTGTCTGATATGTCGACACCTTGCAAAGTATGCGTGTTGCACAACTTCATGATGCAGGAAGCCTCCGTGAATGGCGTATTTCTAAGTCCTAATTTTTCAGTGCTGGTGAGAGGGTCTCAGTGTAAGTGCATAGACCAGTGCTGTAGGGCTATGTCCTTCACTTATATTCTTAGGTTTTTTCGGTAAAGTCACGTAGGTAAAAAATTAAAATTAATAAAAGTAAAATAAAAATAAAATAAAAATCACGACGTTTCGGAGGCAACACAAGCTTCCGTCTTCAGGTGGAACCGTCACAGCACGATAGCTGTATCAAGTGAGAGAAATTCCAAGAAAACACTTAGTTCAGATGCAGCTGTCCTTAAGTGTGGGGCAATACTGTCAGGCGTACTCAATGTCTCTGCAGCAAGTCTTTGGCTTAGGACAAGGTAATCCTCAGAAGATGCTTCTTATAGTGGCACTCCTTGTGTTTCCTGGTTCAGCTAACATTGGAACATGACTATCATTGGGAAGAGCATTTACGAGGATGCGCCTATCTTTAGAGCGGAGTTTACCAGTCAGGGCTGTGTCCGCAGTCAACCCTGCGTTCTCGCACAATCCTTGCACGCCTTTCAGAAACGCACGCACAAAAACGTGGTGCCTCTCAACCCACTAAAGAGACTGATATCTGACACAAATTGGTAAAGTCGGTGCGTCTCGTCCGAGTGTTAAGTTTTCCCATTGTTAGTGGACATGTGACGTGGCCCAGCAGTAGTGCGGCAAAACATCCCAATTGTAGAAAAATTACCCGAAAATGCCTCCGTTGGAATGTGCACAGTAATCGCCACCCATTACTGTGAACACTTGGTAAGACCCTCCTGAAAAAGAGTCGTGAGACTCGGGTAGGTTTTGCTGGGTGAACAAGCGTAAAAATAATTGGTTCACGGCACCGCCATGTTAGTGGGCAGTGATAGTTGAACGGTTGGCGTACTGCGCTACTAACCAGGCGACCCGAATTCGATTCCCGCTCACGACCAACACTGGTGACGATTATCTGAACTGTTTCTGGGCCTCCCCTAGGTCGATTCAGCCTCAAATAAGTACCTGGTGCGATATGTAACCATTGCCGTTGGGGAGACAAAGGTGGTCGGGCCACCCACCCCCTCGTGTGCTGTGCTGGCCTTCTTAGGTGCTCGCTAACAGCAATTTAAGCCAATAGTCTGTCAAGGCTATATGGGGAATCTTTCTATTTGTAATAATAATAGTAACCTTAGGTGGCCACTTTCAAGTCCCCTTGCAGGGCACCTGTTATGTGAGGGGGACAGCCTTCCCCCTGCATCTAAATGGAAAGCACACGTCTCACCTTGGCCATTGTAATTTACTGTGAGTGTCTTCTTGGTTCTTTCGGTAAAGTCACGTAGAAGGGAAGTAATAAAATAATAAAAATAAAACATTTATTACTTCCCTTCTACGTGACTTTACCGAAAGAACCAAGAAGATGAATCCCTGGAGTCACGAAAGCTTTAAATCGAAATTTACTGTGAGTGAGCATGGTTTTTGCGTGCTTTCGTGTTCATATGGGTTTCATGGTTAACACTTTCCACTCGTGGTTTGTTTTGCGTTGGATGGAAACAAAGTTTTGCTAATTATTTATTGTTGGCAGGGTTTCGTTCGCTTGAGATGTAACGAGGTTTTTGTGCTGTTATATTGACGAGTTTTTATTTTGTGTTTGTGCCAAGGGTTTGTAAGGTTTTCTTGTCGATACGCAACTGTGTAAGGATTGTGTGCAATTGTAGTCGACACTTGGGTTCTGCAATTGATTGGCATGTCATAGTAATTGCTGTGATGTATTTATCTCACCGGGAGAAGCCTTTTGTATGGATTTCCTCAACGCATGATTTCATTTCTCTTTCAGATGTGCGATTGCTGCTCAACAATGACAACCTCCTCAGGGAAGGAGTGTCACAGTAAGCGCCTTTGATTCCCGTCGCTGATGATGGCCAGTCAAGTTGTACATCTGCGATTATTGAATCTCAATTCACAGCCCCATGTCAATGCACTCGTGCGACATTGCCGCGATGAATTTGTGGCAATTGCATTTTTAGTCCTTTCTAATTGTAAGGGGTTAAGGCAGATGTGTGCTTCTGTGTAAATTAAAAAAAAAATTAAAACCAGTATCTGTAGAGAGGACAACAAATGACGAGATGCTTCCTCGATCCTTGGTGTGCCTTACTTGACATTGTGGACCCTGGCCAATTAGCTACTTAGTCTGACGTAGGCTGTCCAAATAGAGGATGCGTGTTCCAATGTTGTGAATGCAGCTAATTAACTGCCAGTTGGTAGTAATGAATAATGCGTGAGAATATCCACTCTAGATTTTAAGCTTTCGTGACTGCAAGGATCCATACTCTTTGGTTCTTTCGGTAAAGTCGCGTATGTGAAAAATATTTTTTAAAAATAATAATAAAAAAGGATGTTATTTATCAGCTTCACTCAGCTTAACCCCTCCCCCCGACTCCACATGCCCCCCCCCCCCTGCATCCCACTTCCCTGGCTCCTCCCCCCCCTCTTATCCAAGTTATTTTCATTTTATTATTATTTTTTCATCTTCATCTACGTGACTTTACTGAAAGAACTAAAGAGTATAATATCCACTCTAATGATATAATCCACTGAGCTTCACGAACAACTCAAATAATTGTTCCAGATTTTCGTTTCCCTTTGTTGCACAGTGCCAATGCAATGCGGTCCCTCGATGTGTAGCTTAATGTGTATTCCATGAAATAATTTGAACAGTATTTTGAAGACGATATCCTGTGTTTAAACCCGTTGTAATTGGCAGCAAAATAACAACACATTCGTTAATCACGCGGCCTTAAAGTGAAAAATGTATAGCGGCCGACGTTTTGAGCAACGGCCCTTCTTCATAGCACATCAAAGAAGCGCCATTGTCCGAAACCTAATACGTTCGATTCTTTTTTTTTTCCTTTTCAGGCAGTGTTATTGATGAATGTGGTTTTGTTGCAATTTGTGCTTGTGGCACCACTGCCAATGCAGCAGCCAGCTTCAACTAATTTGTTTAATCTGTTCGCAGTGCCTTTGCCGACTACAACATGGATCAGTTCACGCCTGTGAAGGTTCAGGGAATTGAAGACCAGGTAATTTTGTATTGATTGTGGTGATTTATATTGAGGCTGTGCTCGTCCTGCATCCTGCGGAAGAGAAGAACCCTGATCTGTGATTGTTCGGCTGCCCGAGCACAAAGCACCACGGTGGAGAGATGTTAACTCCCTCGCCTGGTACGCAGGAGGTCGTGGGTTTGATTCAGACCCTGACGCCTGCTGTATATTTGGAGTTTGCGTGTCTCTCTCTCTCCCCGTTGTCGCGTAGATTTTTCTCTGGGTCCTCCGGTTTTCCCTCCACATTTAGAAACATGCGTTTTAGAGTATTTGACTGCTTTAAATTTCCACCTAAGCCACTTCGTTGAGCTATCATTTGTGGCCAGGTCGCTTCTGAAAGAGCTATACAGCTCAGTGGGCCTTAGCTGGTAAAATAAAAAAAAGTTCGTCGTTTAGTAAATAAATGAAGTATATGAATTCCTATTGTATTAGTACATCAATTCCAAAGCTTGGGAAAGGCAGTAAAAAAAACAGAAAAAACAGCCCAAGACCACACCAAGACAACATCCAGTCCCTCGGTAAAATTTTACATGAAAAATTAACAATCGATACATTGTTAAGAATCAAATTTACAAATCACATTTGTAAATGTGACCGTATCCGGCATTAATCTTCTGCTTCAGAGTATTTTTGAAGGAACATTTACGACTCTTGCGAATTGACGTCAGGGCATTTTTGGCATCCACTGTTAAACCATCATGTAAAACTCCGGTCATCCTCGCGGCGGCTTTTGGCGAGCCATTGAACAAATGACGGTCGAATGCGTTTCTGCGGCCATTTGGGACGCTCTTCCTTCTGATATTAGGAAGCCACTGGAGCCACGCACTTTTAAATCCATCTACATTGAAAACTCATTTCTTTAAAACTGCTTTTTGTGTAGTTTGTCCTTCCCCCGTACTTCCGATTAGCACTGTTGAAAGAAGTTCAACGTACATGCATACATTTTACGATTATAACACCAGCAGCAATAATCTGGGCGGCGTTCGTTTGGAATCGTGAACTACTGCAAGAAGCGGCGAACGCACTACCGCTAGACCGTGTCACTGCACATTAAGTGTGTTATTTAAGCGATGTGTAATGAGAGTTTGGGTGCTCCGTGATTTAGATGGGTAGGTCATGAATGCTTGGCAAGACTCGGCATATTTACGCTGTTTGGAGTGCATGAAATAGGAAGAGCCTCTTGAAATCGGGAGCTTTTATCTCATATTTGTCGCTGTGGGCTTTTAATGGATTTTTTTATGCCACGCATCAGGAGGGACCCATGGCCGTTGTTGAAGGCTAGAGGAACAGGCTTGCCACCGACACCAATTTGCACCGCGGCTGACTTGGGGAGTGGATGTGATCGTCATTAATTAATGCCTGGATTCGGAGTTTGGCAGGCGAGCCTGGGTTAAAATTTTGTCTTAAATCTCCGCCTTATGAACCCATTTTGGTAGAATGACAGGTTCAGTGGTGCTGAGGGACATATTCTCAGAGGTTGAAAAAAGCAGCATGAGGCTTTATTGCAGTAGAATGTATTTTATCTGATCTTTGATGCCCAATACCTTCCACGTTGCTCTATTCCTGAGTAGGGCTGTGTTTCTGTTCATGTTTAGAGTTGTGCTGGCTGTTCAACTTTCTTGGCAATAAGACCAATTATTTCGTCGTACATTTGGTCGCAAGGGTATAGCGATGCTCTGGATTACCAGGTCTTAATGCTGGACTCAAGTGTAATGGTCTTGGCACAAGAGTCACATTGTTTACGCTTCGCCTAACCTCGGCCTGTGCTTTGAGTAGATTTCCGTTTTTTTTGCGACCTTTGCCAGGTACTGATCACAGAGCACGGTGACATTGGCGGTGGCCATTATTTGGACCCACGCACCAAGCAGTCCTTCAAGTATGACCATCTACGGAAGGAGGCGTCTGACATCTCGTCGTGGGATGGCGCCATGGTGATGGAGTCCTGGAGGTCCAACGTGGACAACGCACTGCAGGCCTACGTCAAGGAGCACTACCCAAACGGCGTGAGCACGGTACGGCGCCCGACATTCGCAGCAATGGCACGGGGGAGGGGGGGGGTACGGGCCTGGAAAATACAAACCGGCTCTGTTGTCATCCTTATTCGTGATTTATTATTATTTTGCTTGTTTACCCGGCAAAGCCTGCCCCACGTCTGGAGACTCTTACAGTAGGGGTCCGATGTTGTGTGTAGTCACCCACTTGGGAAATCTGCAGGTTCTTTTTCAGCGCATGATGGCATGCTACCAGTTTGCATTGCGTGTGCTTGAGCCCTTTGAATTTAGCATTCCTCCGACATGTTTTGTTTCATTAACATCTTGTCAAGAAACGCTGCAGTAAGTCGTAACCAACAAGATGGCCGGAGTGGATGTTTCATTCCAGCAGAATGATGTGATTAGATTTCTAATGCAGGAGGGCGCCGAGTTTGCCAAGTAGTTTGCCAGATTGCCGCATGAACACCTTGCATGAAAGAAATGTTAAGAAGTGGGTCGGTGATTAAAGCATGGCACAACAGACATTGTCGATTAAGCTGGGAGGGAAGCGTCTGAATTAGAGTGCTTCTGTGAGCTACAACAAATGCACGACAGTGGAGGAATACCGTTTGGGCTGTTCCGTCGTGTCAAGTTGGGGGACACCTCGGGTGCATTGCAAAAGTGGCCACCACATTGCAGTGACAGGATCGTGTCTTGTCAACATGTAGCAAACAGAGGTGTTGATGTATGCTGGAGGCTGTTGCTTTGACTCCGGAAGGAGGGTTCAGTGAAATGCCGAATAAGACTTGAAGAGTCAAATCCTAGTATGTTTAAAAATAATCAGCTTCATTTGGAAATTCCAAGGATTTTAAGCCATTAAATTTATATTGCTGATTGTAACCATTCATTGAACACTCAAAAGAGCCAAAGATACTTGGAGTTATTCGATTTCAGTGTAACTTTGTGAACCTCATTAAGAGCAAAGCAATACAAACCTGTCTAACAAACTGTATGAATATCTGGACAAACTTTTAAGGCCAGCTTATTCTATTGGCACGTGGCACCAGCCCATGTGGTTCAGACGCGCAATAGAGTACTGAGCTGGCATTGCCAAGTTCCTTCGTTTGAATATTGGCACTTGCCCGTGATCAAACTGGATTCTCAAGTGTATTGAGATGATGGTCTCGGCCTGGTCACCAATCCAGTGACTGCACAACAAAAACCATGGTATGAAATATGGCTCTGCACTTCATCATCAGTCCGGATTCCAGCTCCTGAGAAATCCGTTTGATCAACGTCCCTTGAATATTGCCGCCAGTGGCAGGGCATTTGGAAAGGTGCTGCCCCCTAGTGTGTCGAACAGAGATCACGTGAAGGGATGTTTGAGGTAGCTCTTTGATATCTGTGTCCGTGGACTGTTCCTCTTAACGCCAAAGGGTCACAATGCTTTGTGCGAGTTGTGATTGGATGATTGTTAATCCCTCGCACGCGATGGTTTTCTCCGGGTGCTCCGGTTTCCTCCAACTTGTACAAGCGCTGAGTAATTGGCTAAAAACATGTTAAAATATACCCCCTCCCCATCCAGAACCCGCCTGATAAAGAGTGATCTACGACTAGGTGTGGCTTTCCTGGATAATTAAGTTAAAATAAGTAAAGTCTCATGACATGACACCGAAAGGACTAATGGGATAAAATTGGAGGAAAAAAAGACAATAAACTGGCATGTAAAGTTGACCTGCGCACCAAGGGAGCATTTCCAGGCCATGACACAATATGAATGAAATGCTTTCATGTTTATGATTTTAGCATTTGAGTAAATTATTATCCTAAAAAATGTAAAAAATGTACTGTGCATGTAACATTGCGTTTGCCTGACAGGTGTACGGGAAGAATATCGATGGACAGCCCACAATCATAGCCTGCATCGAAAGCCATCAGTTCCAGCCCAAGAACTTCTGGTAAATTCACGGCGCGCGGCGGTGTGTCCTTGTGTTTACGTGTCTCGTGAGCAATCACCCTGGACATGGGCAGGTGGGCACCTCTTAATTGATATTCTTAGGTTTTTTTTGACCTACGTGACTTTACCGAAAAAACCTGAGAATATGAATCCTTGCAGTCACGAAAGCTTCAAATCTAGAACCTCTTAATTGCTTTCCTCACTCGACGCTGGTATCCGTAGTGACAGTGGTCCCAAGCAGCATTGCCGAGTGGTGACGTGGCGGTGGCGCTGCGTTCACCGCTCGTTGGAGGGGTTCACGGTTTCGTATCCAGCAACCGCTGTGGTTATAACCGTGATGACGCTACGACGCTATGCCTGGATCGCGGCGGATGTTAAAGATCCCCTGAAGTCGTTTGCGCACACGAGCGTGTCGTTGTGTGCCGGTGTCACGGTACAAATTCTACATTTTACCCACAAATTAATCAATTGGGATTATACGTAGCAATCGGCGCCCTTTCCCAGCATCTCACTCTTGCAAAGGAGACTACACTGGTTTTATTTAACAAAATGAACGTATATGCAACGCTGCAGTGAGCATGGATGCTGAAAATAACATGAGCAAGATAATATTCTGATGGGCTATGAGCCAGCCTCGTGTTGGTTATCGTGCTTGCGAAGTCTTTTGTGCTCAAGGATGTGTCCTGTCCGTAAGCTCCGTTTATTTTGTCTTAGGGGTTCCGCAAGGTTCCACGTCATCACGTGCTAGACTCGGCCTGACCGATCTCCACGAGTGGGGGGGGGGAGGAAGTTAGGTTTGAACTTGAAACCCCTACACACTTGTGCCAGTGCATAATAGTGCCCTTTGTTTATCCAGGAAAGCCTCACTTGAGTCTCAGGATTCTATTTCAGGAGGTTCCTGCATTTCAATGTTTGGCCAAATGCATTAATGAGTGTTTGGCAGTTGGGAAGGAAACGGGAGCACACGAAGAAAACACACCGCACATACGAGGGTGTAACATTGCTCCGAACAGATGGGTTTCAACCACTTCCTGTCCTGCCATCTAGCTTGAGAGCTTCGCAAACTTTGGTATTTTCTCTTGCGTGGCTCGCAAGCTTGTGAACAGTGACGAGCTGCAATTGCTGGGCCTGACGGCTGTGTTTTGTTTGCTTTGTGCTCTCTGCTACACTCCTTCTTTGTGCTGTCATTAAGCAGTTGATGCCATGCCACATGCACCATGGTCATTGCTTACAGACGTTTACCGTAGAAGAGTGGCTGGACAACGTTAGAATTTAGTGTCATTCGTTAGCTGGTGATAAAAGTACAATTATTTAATTTTGGAGGGTGCTGACAATTAGATTAAGCTTGTGTATATCCACAAGAACCTGTTTGTTAATTTTGAGTTGTGCTTGGATGGTAATTCCCAGAGGTCTTTTGGCCAGATGTGAAATTCAGCGCTCGGGAAATAGGTCATTGTGAGTTGCACAGAGCGGCAATTATAAATTGTCTGCCCATTTACTAGCCTCAGAATAAGTAACAACTTGCAGTACATTCAGTTGATTGAAGAACGTTGCGACAACCACAGCAAGAAATTTTACTGCTGTGGTTGTCACACCTGATGATGATTGCTTGTGTTGCAATCGAAACGCCGTGATTTAATTTATTTATTTTTATTTTCTTTACCTACGTGACTTTACCGAAAGAACCAAGAGTATGGATCCTTGCAGTCACGAAAACTTCAAATCTAGAATGAAAAATGTTGGCTTGTTGTACGCAAGGTTCTCTGCTTCTCTTCAGCGGGGCGAGCGAAGGCGTTTGACACTTGACACCGCGTGTGCCTTTCCCAGGAACGGGCGCTGGAGATCCGAATGGAAGTTCACCGTGTCCCAGCCCACGGCACAGGTGGTCGGCATCCTTAAGATCCAGGTGAGAGCTTCATTCCTCCGCGTCACTTCTCACCGCCGTCGGAATTCATCTGCTGCTGTCGACGTCGTTTTCGAAGCATTGTGCAAGTGAATGAACACCACTGCTATCATTGTGCTGTGAGCCAGCACAAGCCCTCAAGGCAATCGATTAACTGGCTCCAATATGAAAGTAGTCTTTCGGAGCCTCCTACCGGTCCCCTTGGTCCTGCACTGCCTCATGATTGACCTCATCAGGCAGTTCCACTCGTTTGTTCCATTGCCCTGATCCAGCAGTGGAATGACAAATATTGCAGCAAATGTACAAGATGTCATCCATGTTTGATTGCGTAAAAACTCACAGGTACTGTAAACATCTGGACAGGGTCCTCCCCATCAATGCGTTACTCTGGCAGAAGAGTATACATTGATGGTGTCATGCTGCCCCATCGGCTCCACCATTGAATGCCCAAGCATCTATTTTTGTTGTCGTAGTGCAAGGGGACCTGGTCCTCTGCTGCATTTGCCAATGGCTGTACCAGCAGTGTCGGGATTTTCCTCGGTGGAGGCGGCTCCCGAATGGCGGTACTGGGTGGCTTGCAGCAGCCAACGATCAAACAAATGTGAGGCACTGGAACGATGTCGCAACGTTGAGCCAAAACAAGGCAGAGGCTGGGGAATACAGCGGTCCATCTGCTGTCCATCATGGTCCGATAACCTGAGGCTAAACCACGTGACATGCTACCTCTGAGCCGTTGGCAACTCGGCGTGGCCTCGCGCGTGTACCCCAAGCCTGCCCACAATTTCCGTGGCAAATATCACCGTCGCTCAGTGGTGCACGTGGCGGCTGCCATGTCACTTTCTCCCCCTTTGTCGCAGGTCCATTACTACGAGGATGGAAATGTGCAGCTGGTGAGCCACAAGGATGTGCAGGAGTCCATGTCCTGTAATGTACGTAGCGCAACGCAAACACACGCCACTCGAGATTTATCCGTTTCGGTGCTATTGTGTTTCCCTTGGGCTTCCCATTAGAAGTGAAATTTTAAAAATGCCATATCTCCTGCGCTCGTACGGCGAGCGCGTTCGCCTTGCATTGCGTGTGATTTGTGTTCCGGTACACTTGCAATGTTGAGTAAAAGTTCAGCGTTTTAGAGACTTCAAGTTAAGACCAGAAAATTATCACAGGATGCAGTTTCTTAAGCTGTGTAATGATGGTCGGCTGGTTATCTGAAATTGTTTAATTACAAAACTGCAATTTGTGTAAATATTAAGAGTTTAGAAGAGCGGTTTTGAGCCTTTTCAAGTGTCCCGGCCCCTTTTCAACCTCCAAATATTTAATGGACCAACACACGCTACTAGTTATTTGAAATTGTACATTTCCTTGGTGGGGATGTTATTATTTTTCTGTTCTACGGACCCCTGGGGGTACGTGGCAATGTCCCAGGGAGTACGTGAAGTGATTTATCAATGTGTGAAATTATACCGTACGTGAGAGTCATTGGTGAATAATCACGTATGAATCTGCCAAAATAAAATGACTCCAATAAAATTTGAGTCCATATGGTAACCTCGAACGACCTTTCTTTCTAAACTCATTGATCGTAAACAATGCAGGTTCCAAAAGTAACCAGCGAGCGTGAACAAATTACGTCACGCATGCAGAGAGCGTCCGTTGAATTGGACAATTGGTTAAACTTTAATTCTAGATTGGAAGCTTTCGTGACTGCGAGAATTCATACTCTATGGTTTTTTTCGTGACTTTACCGAAAAAAACCAAAGAGTAATTGGTTAAACTATTGGTGTTCATTATTCATACATTTCTCGAACCATGTTAGCTCAGACAAGGGGGGGGGGGGTGGCACTCGGTTGAAATAAAAGTCAACGAGGTTGTACAGTTGCCAAAAAAGGTTGAGAATGAATGCGCTTAGAATATTATCGCCACGCAGTTGCACCCACTAGGAGGAGAGGTGACCATGCCTCGTGGTCCGTGCGAGGCTGTGTGTGTACCACGTGCTGTGTGTGTACCACGTGCTGCGTGTGTACCACGTGCTGCGTGTGTACCACGTGCTGCGTGTGTACCACGTGCTGCGTGTGTACCACGTGCTGCGTGTGTACCACGTGCTGCGTGTGTACCACGTGCTGCGTGTGTACCACGTGCTGCGTGTGTACCACGTGCTGCGTGTGTACCACGTGCTGCGTGTGTACCACGTGCTGCGTGTGTACCACGTGCTGCGTGTGTACCACGTGCTGCGTGTGTACCACGTGCTGCGTGTGTACCACGTGCTGCGTGTGTACCACGTGCTGCGTGTGTACCACGTGCGTCCTCTGGTGGTGAATGCGAGTGAGGCTGAGGTGTCACAAACGGGAGTGCTGCCTGCTGCTGTTGGCTCAGAGACCGACCCCTCAGCATTAGGACGAGTTAGTGGAGGTTTGGCAGACTGTGGTAAAACGACGTCTCGGTTAAATTTCGATTTAAAGCTTTCGTGACTGCAGGGATTCATCATCTTGGTTTTTTTCGGTAAAGTCACGTAGAAGGAAAATAATAAAAATTAAACATAATAAAATAATTCTCACGACGTTTCGGCCGAAACGCAAGCAGCTTGCGCTGTGGCGGAAACGTCGTGAGAATTCTTTTATTACGTTTTATATTTATTATTTTGTTATTTTCCTTCTACGTGACTTTACCGAAAGAACCAAGAAGACATCTCGGTTGTTGTGGGCCTGCTGCACCTGGCCTGCAATGGTGTGCATGTCTTGATGGCGTGAACTCTGCTGGGAGTATTGTGGTTTTGAAGTCATCCTCGCTCGCCTGAGCACGCGTAGTCTTACGTCGCACAACGCCCGTGAAATAGAGCCCAACGGCTAATTGTGTCCTTCCTGCTGCAGTAAATACAAATCTAAATCCCGTAGACTGCAGACGGTCACTTGCCAGCGTCGTTTGCAGTGAAGATCGAGCGTGCAGTGCAGACGCGATCTCAGCAAGCAATGGGACACTCCAGTTGGGAGTGAGAATCACTCACTGTGGTTCTCCCGGCTTGTTGATATTCTTGTTGCAGAATGAATCTCAAGCTGCCAAGGCATTCATCAAAATTATCGAAGATGCTGAGAATGAGTATCAGGTAAAACTCAGCTTTGTACCGGTTCTCCTTATTTAATGTTATTGAACCTGCCAAAGGCAAGCAATTAAGGAAATGTTGTGTTATGATTATCACCATAACCACTAATATTTTGTAATGTACGATTTGCTATGTCCTTCAAGTCATCGTAAGTTACCCCCCTCCTGGCTCGATCTGCTGCCCCCAGCATGACCAACTCTCCTCAACACGAGTTTACAGCTGTGGCCCATGCTGATACCTCCAGTGCTACAGTTCCCACTTCCCCAGGCCATGCCCATCTACTGTCAAGCTCTCTCAAGCCTGGTCACCATTGTATTATACTGGTAGGAACCACCTGGTTCCACCAGCCCACAGGGGATTATTGTGTCCGTCCGTCGTGCATCAAAAAATGGGAGGGGTGGGGCTGGGTGGGGCTGGGTGGGGCTGGGTGGGGAGGGGGTGGGAGGGGTGGGGCTGGGTGGGGAGGGGGTGGGAGGGGTGGGGCTGGGTGGGGAGGGGCTGGGTGGGGAGGGGCTGGTCACCCTGTGGTGCCCTTATAAAACCCAACGTTCCTACCAGCTCCGCAGGAATGTGTTTTAAATGCTTCTCGACTTGCTTACTTTGCACAGTCGCCAACCGCTCTGTCCTCTGATCTCAAGAAGCACTCGAGTAAAATATTGCTCTTCTAACTTCACGAATTTTATAATTTGTTTCCGACGTTTCTTTACGTTTTATGTTTGTAATATTTGAAAAACAATTCCTGTTTGTCCTCACGTTCTCTCTTGATATTGTGCATTTGTACGTTACGACGTAGGAATTGCTTTTAAGTTGTAGTCTAAAGCGTTCTGTTGGCAGTGTCCATATTTCACGTGCTAATATTTCGCGTGACAAATTATTCGCGCGTTCATCTTGCAGACGGCGATCTCAGAAAACTATCAGACGATGTCGGACACAACCTTTAAGGCTCTTCGCCGCCAATTGCCAGTCACCCGAACCAAGATCGACTGGAACAAAATCCTCAGCTACAAGATTGGCAAGGAGATGCAGAGTGCTTAGGCAGGAGTTGCATGCTTGCTTTTAATATGCTCTGTCCTCCTGGTATGGTCTCCTGCCCGGCATAACCACAGTGTATTTTGCATTACGTTGGTTGTTTCCTGGACTGAGCATTTGGGATTTTGGTCTTCACTGTAAAATGTATATGTCAACATCAGAATTAAAATTTAGTTTCATTTTTGTCTCGTACCTCTGTTTTTTTTCTTGGTTTGATGGCTCTTAGGGTAACTGCATGATTCAAAAATTGAGTTGATTGCTTCCTTTTTGGATGTGTAAAATAAGTGATGGGTGAAACGAGACCATACCTTTGTTTCGATGGCAAGATGTGGCACACAATTTATGAAGACCTGGGGAGCTGAAACTTGTTTTGTAATTTAGGACGTTGTCTTATGTAAAACAAGCTTTACTGTAGAAGCCCCTTCCATGCATTTAAGTTTATTTCAACAATCTTTAATGTATTTCAAAAATGTGTTTGTTTTACGAGTGTAAAGAAGCAGATCTTATAATTTACACATTATGTTTGTCATACTTGCAATAATGAATTTCCCCTCATTTAACAACTTGTCCTAATAAATTGCATATTTGCTTTCATATATGAAAGAGATGCTATGTGTATTTTGTTTAATTTGTATGCTTCCATGTTATCTTGTGCCAGATGCCTGCATCACAGTCCAGTGCTGGTGGCTGCTGTGCTACCATACACAAAGCAAACTGCACTGCCCACCTGTAATATTGTTGGAAAACATACTTTGCAAATTGTATTACTAACAAAAAAAACTAATAAAAAAACTGCTTTATTCATACAATATCCAACTCTTAGGACAATTGTTCCTTGTTCAGATTTCTGTTCTGCATGTGCCGTTGCATTTCTAGCAAGATCTATGAGCATATTTAAGGGTACATTATGAAAAAAAAGCAAGCTGGATGGATACCAGTCCTTTATAACTTTTTTGTTGTAATTTCCTGAGGTAAACGGCCTTTCTTATTCCCACAATTAAATTGGTATTTTGAGTGCTCCCCTTGATTCATTTGTGCTCTTATGCATCTCTGTTCCGTGGGCTCTCGCATTCATTGATGTTTTGGAAGATCTTGCAATGAAAACGGTTTCCCACTTTGTGCCTTTTTGTATCAACATCCCATTGAAAGTATCCAGTCATCGTTTCCCGAAGTAACATTTGCCTGCAATCTGGCTGGGTCATTGATACTATTTATAAAGATGTAACATTGGGGAAAAAAACTAAACAAATGAAGCTGCAACATAACCACACTTACATTTACATGTTTAAGATGGCATGTTAAAATTGTTAAAACATCAATGCAGCGGTGACGTTAAAGGAACAAAAACAGAGTCTAAATCTTAGCACCAATAAGAAAACTCAATTTGTGGTTTCGACTTCACTTCTGAAAGTTACAGAAGTGGGACAACGCCTGACATTTTAATTCATGCTTTGACATCAGCTTAGATAATCCTGGCCTCTTGAAGTGCATTATAGAGTTGCTATGAGCCCATTGTCGACATTTGTTGACCGTTGATTTCCTCAATAAGATGGCCAAGTAGCACCGTGTCCACTCGCCATGATTGTCAACGCGAAATATCTCTTGCCGGGTGACCCCAGATCGAGGGCCGGCGGGACCTTGACAAGGGCCACCTTGACCTTGCGGCGCTCCGTCCGTCGTGAAGCAATGCGCCAGCAGCATTTCATAACTTTTAATAGAAATTCGTTTCCGAAAACTTGTTTTGATTAAAGATTTGGTTGTCTGTTGCTCAGTGGTTCACCACCTTTACTGGAGCCTCGCGCCCATCTAGTTATCAATCGTTAAAACATGTATAATGTTAATACTGGTAGGAACTTCCTGGTTCCACCAGCCCACAGGGGATTATTGTGTCCGTCCGTCGTGGATACAAAATGGGAGGGGCTGGGTGGGGAGGGGCTGGGGAGGGTGGGTCTGGGTGGGGAGGGGCTGGGTGGGGCTGGGAGGGGAGGGTGGGGAGGGGCTGGGTGGTGAGGGTGGGGCTGGGTGGGGGGATGGGAGGGGTGGGGCTGGGTGGGGTGGGGCTGGGTGGGGAGGAGCTGGTCACCCCATGGTGCCCTTATAAAACTCAACGTTTAACCTACTCACGCCGGCTTGTGCCCGCCCTCACAGTCGAGCATATTTGCGGAATACACCACGCCGCCGTTGACCCTGGCCATTGACCGAGCAACCCAACAACGTTCCTACCAGCTCCCTCCGCAGGAATGTGTTAGAAATTAGTTTCTGAAAACTTGTTTTGATTAATGATGGGGTTGTCTGTTGCTGTAACTCAGTGGTTCACAACCTTTACTGTAGCCTAGCGCCCCTTTGGTTATCAATCGTTAAAACATGTATAATGTTAATACATACACAGGGTTTGATGAAACAAAGTTAAGGTGTTACCTACGTGCCCGTGCTGAATTTGTTTTCGATTATTTACCTTCAAAACAATCTGACATGTCTCGCACCCCCAGGTTAAGAAACAATGCTCTACTTATAGATAACTACAAAAAAATTATTCTTTGGTTGTTTCGGTAAAGTCACGTATAAAGATAAAATAATAAATTAAGTAATAGCTATTATTTAATTGAATAAATATTAGCGATTATTTAATTTATTCTTTTATCTTTATACGTGACTTTACCGAAAGAACCAAAGAATAATTCTTGCAGTCACGAAAGCTCCAAAATTAAGATAACTAAAAAAATAACTTGATTGGGGAAACTTTTTTTTTTACAAATTTATTATAAATCCCCAATGTTTGCTTTGAATGACCATTGCCCAAAATGTCTCGTTTAGGTTGGTATTTGTTTTTAAGGCCCCGCTGTTATTGACACATGTGGAGTATCATTGTGCCGGACAATCCGGGAATTTAAATTGGTGTGTTCGGGCGGCTTGATTTGATTTATACTCTTTTGTTCTTTCTAAAAAAACTAATTATTTTATTATTTTTTACCTCCGTAACTTTTCCGAAAGAACCAAAGAGTACGGATCCTTGCAATCACGAAAACTTCAAATCTAGAAATAATTGATTTGATTTGTGCCGATATTTGGTACGTATTGGAAACTGCACTTAACGTCACATGGTTTGCCGATGACCAATTTTAAAGGGGCATTTAAAATTGTTGCTGTTTTTATTTTACCAGGTAAGGCCCACTGAGTGATATAAAACTCTTTTTTTCAGAAGTGACCTTGCTATCACATAGTTCAACGAAGTTGCTTTTGCGGAAATTTATAGCAGCAAAATACTCTAAACGCATGTTTATAAACGTGGAGGGGGAAAAACCGGATGACCCGTGGAACAATCGACACGACTACGGGAAGAACATGCAAACTCATACATATAGCAGGCGTCAGGGTTGGGATCAACCACACGAAATCTTTATACCGGGGCCCCTATATATGGATAGTTACCTACCCAAGGTGACCGATCTACAGTCGCATAAATGAATCCCTTACCCAAGATGGTTACTCTGCATGTTATTGCCTCCTATCAATAAATCCCTTACCCAAGATGGCTACTCTGCATTTCATTGCATCACGTTAATTAATCCCTGACTCAAATTGATGGCCACTGCAGGTCACATTGCCGTCTTTACCGTCATTGAATCCCTAACTAAGATGGCCACTATGTCATTGCCTGCCATCAATGGATCCCCTACCCAACATGGCCACTCCGCAATGTCACACTGCCCTCTAGCCATTAATGAATCCCCTATCCAAGATGGCCACTCTACATGTTATTGCCTCCCATCAACGATTCCCCTATCCAAGATGGCCACACCGCAGGTCACTGCCGCCCCCCTCATCAATACACCCCTACCCAACATGGCCACTCTGCATGTCACATCGTCCCTCCCCCATCAATACACCCCTACCCAACATGGCCACTCTGCAGGTCACATCGCCGTCTCCCCCCCCCAATCAATACACCCCTACCCAACATGGCCACTCTGCAGGTAACATCGCCGTCTCCTCCCCCCCCCCAATCAATACACCCCTACCCAACATGGCCACTATGCAGGTCACATCGTCGTCTCTCCCCCCCCCCCCCCATTCAAAACACCCCCTACCCAACATGGCCACTCTGCATGTTACATCGTCCCCCCCCCATCAACACACCCCCTACCAAACATGGCCACTATGCAGGTCACATCGCCGTCTCTCGCCATCGATACCCCCCCACCACCCCGAGGCAAGATGGCCGTACCGCGTCCGCACGTCACTGCCGCCTTGAGCCCACGTGGTGCGCTACGGGAGCCGGGAAGAGGTCAAGGCGGAGGACGAGGACGACGAGGCGGCGGAGGTTGTTGGTGATGAACATGGCAGCAGCAGCAGCGGCCGCATCGCTCGGGAGGCTGGGGCTGCTCCGGGCCGCCTGGGGCACGGCGGCTGTGCGCGGGCCCCGCGTCCTCTGCAGCAGTAGCAGCAGCAGGATGCAGCAGCAGCAGGCGAGGTGCGTGTCCAGCACCGCGCACAACAAGACGACGAGCTCGCTGGTGGGGCAGGCGCTGCAGCACAGCCCCGGCGGCGAGCACGGGCACGGCGAGGACGGGATCAAAGTGTACGAGAAGGTCAGAGTCACATCCCGCGTGCCTCTCTCACTCGCGTCTCTCACTCGAGTCAAAGTCTCTCTCGTGTGTCCCTCTCGTGTCTCTCTCTCTCGTGTCTCTCTCTCTCGTGTCTCTCTCTCTCGTGTCTCTCTCTCTCGTGTCTCTCTCTCTCGTGTCTCTCTCTCTCGTGTCTCTCTCTCTCGTGTCTCTCTCGTGTCTCTGTCTCTCTCGTGTCTCACGCAAGTTGGCTGCAGCTGCTGCTGAGCCCGAGACTCGCCATGTCTCGCCATGTCTCGGGCCCAGACGCCAGCGGTCGTTGTTGTTGCTGTGTTGACACACTCACTCACACACACACTCACTCACATACTCACTCACACACTCACACACTCACTCACATACTCACTCACACACACACGCACACACACTCACTCACACACTCACTCACACACTCACATACTCACTCACACACTCACATACTCACTCACACACTCACTCACATACTCACTCACACACACTCACTCACACACACTCACTCACACACTCACTCACACACTCACTCACACACTCACACGCACGCTCACCCACACGCTCACTCACTCACACACTCACACTCACTCACACTCACCCAAACTCACCCACTCACACACTCACTCACTCACACACTCACTCACTCACCCACTCACACACTCACACACTCACTCACACACTCACTCACACACTCACTCACACTCACTCACACACTCACACACTCACTCACACACTCACTCACACACACACTCACCAGTCGTCAATCCCTCATAGGTGCCGACTTTGTTACAGACCAATTCAGACCCTATTGGTCGCCCCGTGCCCTTACAAATCTCAACGTACATCCTACAAAGTCCCAACATCACAAGTGAGAAACACAATTTTACATCATTGGAACCTCATTTGCCAGTAGCAAAATATGATAATTGTTTTTTTTGCCCATTTATCTGGCAACAAAACTGACACCTTGTTTTACAAGGAGTCATGTTTGCATAGACCACAATACCTGTAGTCAGAATGCAAACAAAAAAACACAACTCTGATAATGTATGCACTGCCCTTGAAGTTGATTGGTCCACACCCGAGACAGCTTTCCTTAGAGCCTAGTCTCACATGGTGTTGGACCAGATGACGCCAAAAGGCGCATCATCTGCAGGTATTGTGGTCAATGCAAACATGACTCCTTGTAAAAAAAGGTGTCAGTTTTGTTGCCAGATAAAAGGGCAAAAAAAACAATTAACAATTTCACATGTTTGTTGTTGCCCGTATTGAAACGGTTGTACGCCGTATGGACCTGACAACTCGATTTCCCTGTGCAGGAGGAATTCGGAGTCAAAGCGTATGAGTTGAGAGCTGTGAAGATGCTCAATTGAGCGATTTGCGGGTAATGTTCAAATTTGAATCCTGACCCCCGTCACGCAATAGCCCAATCTTTAACTTTCGGTGTGAATCCGATGGCGCATCGTGTTATTGTTGTGGTTATTACACGCGCGGTATTGACCGAGGTGGCCGCTCGATTCGAACCGCGGCGAACCTCTCTGCTGGGCCACGTCACCGCTCACGGTGACTGTCCAGCAATAGGGGAAGCCCTGAAGCCAGAGGGTGATAGCGATGATTTGGTGAGAGCAGGCCTTGGAGGTTGGGGCACCGACTGTTCAGCAGTTGTGGGATGTGGCAGCAGGAAGGAAGAGGTGGTGGTGGTTATTAGTGGCTGTGCTGTTCATTACAAGGCCCTGTCTCGCTTTGGCTCACGTTCATTGCACATTTTTGCAAGTGCTTGATCGTGACCAAATTCTGGGCCAATGCCTCATTCCTGGCTGACTGCCCAGGTGGCCAGGGCACGATTGGAGACCTGTGTCAACGAGCTTGATAGCTCATCGGATTTTGTCCAGTGTCAATGAAGATTCCGATTGAGTCTGATGGCAGACTTCAGTAAGCCATCGTTGCTGTCTCTGTGAGCGATATCCCCGTTGGGATGGTAAAACCACCGAGCAGCAGTGTGTTTGCCACTTTTTTTGCAGAGCTTCGCGGTTCAACCACACGGCCGCCCTGGTTAATGCCGGAGCTCCACTAACCACAGATACTGCGCCGCTGGCTGCTGCTTCACAATGGATATTATGTGACCAAAAAAAAAAGTGTTATTAAAAAAAACCGGTTTGACATTTGTGCCAGCATCAAGTTTCCACATTGAAGAAAAAAAAAATGCTTTCAAATTACGTTTGTAAAACCACGCAGCAAAATAGCCTACGTACTGGCAGACTATACTCGTGTGTGAAACGTAGTGCCACCACGATAAGTTTGCGCGATAAGGAAAGGAATAATCCCTTGCGCGCTAAATTATTTTTATGCTCGTGGTAAACTCACCTCGTTATTCCCTGTGAGTAATACTTTGCGGGAAGTCACCGTTGGTCATCCGCTGGAGAGACTGGGCCCTGTCATTGGAATGTGGAATTTCCACTTCGGCTCATGGCCAACCAATGGGAGATGTGCAGGCTTCCCATTGGCTGTTTGAGCAGGGGGACACTTGACTTTGACACTGAATGTGTGTGCACACTACTGGATGATGGCATCCCCACGGCCATGGGGTCGTGGGTGGTCATTTCACCCTACTCCTGCAGGCCGGTCAGTGCGGGTTGACGCCGGTGGCAGGCATAGACGTGGGAGCATAGAAGTACGGTGTTACCCACCGCATAGCCTCGTGGATGGTAGTCACTCATCCGAGCCACAGTCTCAGTTTTGAGTCGACTCAGCTTTCGAGATCTGATGGAGATGATTTGGGCCATTGGCAGTATTTATAGAGAGACATCCAGTGGTGAACAGTGGTGATCTCAGATTTCCACAACAATATCACATGTGCCTTCGTCACCGCTAGAGGGTGTAACGATGGATAATAATTATAGGCAATGTTTGATTCATGTAAATGTCACGTAGTGTTTACACGTCATTACGTGTTTTGCTATTTATGCGTCGGTGGACACACCGGATACCCTTGCAGACTGAGGTGCTCCATCTCAGGGGATTGTGCCGGGGAAATCTTTTAACAAAACAGAAACGGGTTTGCAAGACCGCTGCGGCAACACTCCGAGGTGCGACAACATTTCACCGCAACGATGAATCAAGTCGCTACCCCAATCGTGGCAATTTGTAGAATTTTGAAGGCCCCCCCCGCTCCGATTTTTTATGTCTGGCGACCGCATCGTAAGAGAGTGTTGCCCGCTTCCTCTGGGCTCATGTGCCGTTGGCTGAAACATTAGCCTTCGTGTGTGTGTGTATTGCCGTTCTTCCCTTGTTTTGTATGTGTCATTTTGGTAACCAAGGGGTCACTTCGTGCGAATGAGGCTCAACCTTCTCCCTTGAGTTTCCGCCAGGTTAAGCAAGGTCAACTTGAAATCGTTTCACTACATCGCCTGGTGTGCAGGAGGGTCGTGGGTTTGATCCCAACCCTGACGCCTGCTGTATATTTTGACTTTGTGTGTCTCTCTCTCTCCCCGTGGTCATGTGGATTTTTCTCTGGGTCCGTTTCGCTACCTCGCCTGGTATTTGCTCCACATTTAGAATCGACATGATACGTTTGAGAGTATTTGGCTTCATTGAGCAATCATTTGTGGCCTAGTCGCTTTAAAAAAAAGAGCTAAATAGCTCAGTGGGCCTTACCTGATAAAAAAAACACAAGTAAATATTTTTTATGAAATGTGCTAGTAATGGAAGAACTCCACGACTCCAGGAAGTGGCCCCGAAGCTTGCCATAACGTCAGGGACCGTGGCCAATTACAGCCAACGTCAGTTGAGCGTGGACAATTAGACCCAAGCCGAAACATAAAAAAGAATGTTTAAATGTCTTTAATGATAGAATATAGTATTGTCATCAGTATGACATAAGTATACCAAGTTTGCAGTCGATACCATATTGGGAAGTGGGTAAAAATTGAGTTACAAGATTTGAGGATACAACAACAACAACAGACAGAGTGAGTTAAATTAAAGCGTGTAGTTTAAGATGTTTCGCTTCAAACCGTGCCAAGCGCCTTCAGCGCAGAATCCAGGAAGTTGGAATAAGCGTGCCACCTCGTATGCCAACTGCCTTGAACAACGTACTTGATGTGGCCATGTGCGGCTGAAGGAGTCTCCACTTGTGCTTCTACACCGGGTTTCCATCTGTCTTACCTCCACGCGGTGTAGCCCAGGAATTGGCATCGGTTTTCGGGTTGGCAGGATTTGATTTGGACCGAGATCCGGTACCGGCACTGTGTTCGACTTTATTGCACCAGACTGGAGAACACGCGTCTGGGTTTTAGCAGCATGAGAACGATTGTTTAAGGACGCTTTATAAACGTCAATTAACACATTCCTGCGGAGGGAGCTGGTAGGAACGTTGGGTTGCTCGGTCAATGGCCAGGGTCAACGGCGGCGTGGTGTATTCCGCAAATATGCCCGACTGTGAGGGCGGGCACAAGCCGGCGTGAGTAGGTTAAACGTTGAGTTTTATAAGGGCACCACGGGGTGACCAGCCCCTCCCCACCCAGCCCCCCCCACCCAGCCCCACCCTCCCCACCCAGCCCCTCCCCACCCTCCCCACCCAGCCCCTCTCCACCCTCCCCACCCAGCCCCTCCCCACCCTCCCCTCCCCACCCAGCCCCTCCCTGCACGACGGACGGACGGGCACAATAATCCCCTGTGGGCTGGTCGAACCAGGAGGTTCCAACCAGTATTATTATTGGGTTTCGTCCACAATGGAAACCGACGAATTATTTTTCTGCACGTTTGCCAACAGTGCCCTAGACAGTGTTCGGTATAGTACAGGCATGAGTGATATGAGCAAACACGTGGAATGCGCCTGATCTCGTGAGATCTCGTCAAACCAAGCAGGTCTGAGCCTGGTTCGTGCTGGGATCGAGTGGCCACCGTGCATGGCCGACGTTATAGGCTTATTGATTGCAGAGCTGCACGGTGGACAGCAGAGGGCACTGCAGCAGCATCGTCTTGCCCGTCCGTATTGCATGCATACACTCCAGAGGTCGCAAACGGATTTTGATTCCTTACCCGTACCCGGCCGCACCAGGGTCGCAAACGGCTACCGGTACCCGTACCCGGCCGGGTACGGGTAGCCGGGTATCGGGTAGGGTACGGGTATCGGGTACCCGATTGCGATCTCTGATACACTCCCAGCACGGAGCAGTGTGGTGAGCAGAGCCGTCCCTAGGATCGGGGCGACTGCCCCGGGCCCCGCGTTTCGGGGGGCGCCCAGAGCTTCGACATCACGCTGTCAGATGTAATAATTCCCGTTTAGTTTATAGGTGGGGGGGGGGGGGGGGTTCGGAGGGCGGTTTGTGGGGAAATGGGGTGGTGGATTGTTTGATAAATGGCCGTAGCTATGAAGAATTGTCAAGTCGGTCGGATTAAATCCTCCAGGTGGCACTAGTGCACAGTTGAATCATTGCACAGTAATCTCACATCCCAGTCGGAGGTCTGCTCAGCAGACCCCCCCGGGGGGCGAGTATCACCACGATTATCCCAGTATTGTCAGCTGAAATTGTAATTACAATTGCATTGTGTTTACAGTTAATTACTAATGGCACAATTACAATTGTCGTCTTTAGCTTCATTGTGGAGATTATACGCAGCAAGACAAATAAGCACGCAATACCTCCCCTTCCCATATCTGTCCCTCCACTGAAAAAAAAAAAGACATTTCTTGCACACATCCCATCGGTCGCACGGCCTTCTGGGAGCGCACAAATTCAGCAGCATCGAAACTCCGGACCAGCTTTGACATTCGCCGCCTCATCAGCAGGGTCCAGGCTTGCTTGAAACCGATGCCGAAACTGCTCCCCCCCCTCCCTCCGGGCGTGCTACTCAGCCCGTCGTCATTGTGGGATCCGTGAAAAATGAGCTCAGTACGACTCTTAAATCAAGAGGTGTGACGGTGGGTGTTGTGGAGGGACGGGGCACCCACCATGGTAATGTGGAATCTCCGCCACCGACTCGGTGTCAGGAGCCGCTGCTGGAGAGTGGGACTCGCTCGACTCTGCGATTCGGCTTTAACATTTGAAATCGGCTGTCGATTTCGCCCCCCCCCTCTTCCTCCAAGTCGACTGCTTGGCCCACTGGGTTATTATTGCTCATTTCGAGTGTTCAGCCAGCAGCCCCAACCCCCCACCTTTGATCCTGGGAGTGGGGGAGGGAATTGATGAAAAGTAATGCCTTGCACGCTCATCGTGAAGTGCCCTGTGCGTATCGCTTACCCATTTCTAAGGATTCTTTGATGTTCCCACATCCCTTGTTTGATGTCCCCCAAACCTGGCCAGCGATTATTTGCACGGGGAGGTAGAGCGCTTCGTGTTGAGGAAATTGCGTTTCGCGTGTGATGCGGTTATGACATTTGTTCTCACCGTCAGATGTTGGGATGCTTCTTTTTGTCCTGTTCACGTCTTGATGGCCAGCTCCCTTTATTTAACCGAGTTAAAGTCCTTCTTGAAAGGCAGTGGCCGCTGTTGTCGCAAGGGGAGGTCTGCGGTGCGATGGGTTGGTTGTGTCTGCGTGTGTCTGCGTGTGTCTGCGTGTGTCTGTGTGTAGCGGGGAGCGGTAGTGTAGCTATCAGCGCGCTGCGCTACAAACCTGGTGACCCGGGTTCGATTCCCGCTCACGGCCAACACCAGTGACGATTATTTGAACCGGTCCTAGGCGTGTAAACATCGCCACTAGGGAGACAAAGGCGGTCGGGCGTGGTGCTGGCCACCCACCCCCTCGTGTGCCGTGCCGGCCTTCACAGGTGCTCGCTAACAGCACTTGTCCCCTCAGTCTGTTAAGGCTATATGGGGATCTTTGTTTGTTGTGTTCTAGCAGGATCGCAGCACCGAGAGGCAGCAACCTTAGCATCCTCGTGCATTCATAATGCAAGTAACACCACAATGGGTCATCCTGTGGAGGTATTGATCCCCTGCCATAGAAATATCGATTTTCAATCGCAGGATATGAGCCCAAACCACATTATTGGTGTGACGTTAGTGAAACGTTAGAGTAACATTTTTTTCTCTTTGCCATGTCTCTGCTTCCACACAGAACAGTGTATTTTTCACATCGCATCAGCCACACGACCTCTTGTGAGTGCATAATTGCAGCAGCATTGGTTCAACGCGAACAGAATGACGAGTTAAATGATGACGTCACCCTGCTGCTGCTCTATTTAAGACCGGGAGCCAGAGCAGAGCCCCTCACCATTCTGGCGAATTGCCCGATGATGCTGGATGCAATTACCAGCGAAACGTCACTCTTCAACACACCGGTGGGCTAAAGCAGTGAACTATTTGTCTTTTGTCAACGTGACACTTTTTTGCTGATTGGCCGTGTCGGGTGGTGGAGGGTTACGACACATTTATAAATAACGCGATCTAACCCAAAAACGTTGATTATGACGACCAAAATGCTGCACCGGTTTTGACGTTTATCAGCAGGGTCCAGCCTTGCTTGAACCAATGCTGGTGATAGTCACGTGATCCTCGTTCCACACTGAAGCTGTATAATCCACACGACGTGAATGATTGTGTGGTGCGCTCAATCTTGTCGTTGTATCAGCAGGTGGCGACTTAACATTAACATTCTGCTGTTTAAATTTCGATTTAAAGCTTTCGTGACTGCAGGGATTAATCTTCTTGGTTCTTTCGGTAAAGTCACGTAGAACAGGTCAGCTCTGTTCTTCACCTGAGGACGGCTGCTTGCGTTGTGGCCGAAACGTCGTGAGAATTGTATTTTATTATGTTTTATTTTTATTATTTTATTATTTCCCATCTACGTGACTTTACCAAAAGAACCAAGAAGATGATTCTGCTGTTTGATTCCAAGTACCCTTGCAGCTTGCGTCGTTTGCATTAATTCACAACTCGGTTCAGAGGTAATCCACTCTGTGATGGGAATCGCTAAATAAATACTCTTTGGCGTAAGGGAAACATCGTTTTTTGTTGTTTAATTTGAATTTGCTCCGAGTGTGCGTGGTTTCACATGCAAATTTAGAGCACAACTTCCCGCCAAGAATGAATATGATTTCTGGCCGGGCTGTGGTGGTGGCTATGCATCTGGCCTCTAATCCAGCACTGCAGAAGAAGAGATTATCAGTATTATCTTGTGCAGAAAATAAGTAAAAATAACAACAACTTTATTTAGGTTATTCCCAGCGGAGGGAATGTCAACTATGCCGACCTACGATCGAGGTTGTAACTGCCAAGCGCGGTGCCACCCTCCCGGTTGTGAAACTGGTGCATAGTAGAAATATACTGAATGAATCTCCACCTCATGGGTAGATCAACGTCTAAAGGCCGATGCTTGCCACCGCCACTGTTGTCTGCCCTCCGCCAGATACTTTGCCGAATGGGCAACGACTAAAATATGAATTTCGATTTAAAGCTTTCGTGACTGCAGGGATTCATCTTCTTGGTTCTTTCGGTAAAGTCACGTAGAAGGGAAATAATAAAATAATAAAAATTAAACATAATAAAATAATTCTCACGACGTTTTGGCCACAAGGCAAGCAGCCGTCTGAATGAAACACCCCAGGCTTGGAGCGTAAATATAATTTTTATTATTATTTTATTATTTCTCTTCTACGTGACTTTACCAAAAGAACCAAGAAGATAAAATATGAATGGTCCTTCCTCCATTCTGGTTTTGCGCACAATGAAAATGTTATATATATATTTTTTGCCCATCGTCCTCTTTGCTTTACAGACCAATATTATCCAGCAGGATTTGCTTTGAGCAAGCAATCTCTGGACCAGCTTTGACCCTCTCGGCCTCATCGTCAGAGTCGTGCTTCGTTGAACAAACGCTACTGGGTTGGAAGGCGCAATTATTGGCACGAGCGCCTCCCGTCTTAAATGATGGGTGCCCCCTGTGAGATGTTGCGCGGTGGGACGGAGTCGCCAAAAATAAATGAATTAATTACGATTTTGACTTCCGTTTCTTCGGGACACCCTGGGGTCCCGTCATAAGGTTCATTTGCAGTACGTGAAGAACCAGTGGCATCTACGTCTCCAGGAGATGATACAACTTTTAAAGCCATTCGCCATGTTTAGTGTACACGCCGTACAACATGTTTGGAATCGATGGGAGTAAAGTTGGAGTTACGAACAAATCAACTTACGAACAGACCTCTGCAACCAAACGCCTTCGTAATTAGAGGAGTCCCTGTATAAATATATCATGCACGTACATTGACTCGTTCGTTAGAATCACCCTTGCGTTCATGATACGTGCATTGTATCATCATGACAGGTTAGAGTACATTTTTGACGATTTACTCCAATCATATCCCAATTATATGTAAATATTACATCGGGGCAAATTGAGCATACAAAGCCGGTTAAAAATGGAGAAAATCATTAATTGTAATCTTCAACGAAATAGCCACCCCGAATTGCGGCTACTTGTTGAGTTTCCGTAGTCGTTGAAGTGCGCGAGTTCGAGTACATACACATATGTGTAGTCCACCATCATCATCATTATTATTTTCTGTAGCCGTGACCAATCCACTGCTAGATGAAAGCTTCCCAAAAGCCGTGCCGCAGTGCAGTGCTCCGTCTGGCCCGTGCGCGTGAGCGCCTGGCATCGCTCCGAAACGTTCAGCTTTAGTTGTCTGCTGACTCTCAGGTCACATGGCTGAACTAAACAGACTTGATCATTGAACGGGCCCATTTGTGTCGGACTTAGATAATTAACTTATTACTCAACCATTTATTCACTAGTTTTGCCAAGGTGGCGTACGAATAGAACGCAGAGTTCAACTCCCAGACAGGAAGTGTGGCTCATTCCGATTATTATTATTATTATTATTCGGGGATCAGTGAAAATGAGAATCAGTTGGTGGTGCTTGTATTCATCTTCTTGGTTCTTTCGGTAAAGTCACGTAGAAGGGAAATAATAAAATAATAAAAATAAAACATAATAATCCGACCTGTTCTTCACCTGAGGACGGCTGCTTGCGTTGTGGCCGAAACGTCGTGAGAATGATTTAGGTATGTTTTATTTTTATTATTTTATTATTTCCCTTCTACGTGACTTTACCGAAAGAACCAAGAAGATGAATCCCTGCAGTCACGAAAGCTTTTTTAAATCGGTGCTTGTATTGTGATGAGGTTGGCTCCCCACCATGACAATGTGGAATTTCCAGCATCGCTTCAAGGCGGCCGACAGGAATAACAGGCGCCAGCTTTGCGCGCCACGCGTCGCCGTCGCCCTTGGAGCAGAGAGACCGTTTGGCTTTAAATCACAAGCTGGTTGGAGCCCCACGGTGTAACCTCGCATCAAGCGGACAATACAAACGTGTGAGAGGCTGCTTTGTTGAAAGGATCCCATGGACAAAGAAGAAGAAGAAAGAGGTGGATTTATTTGGAGGAATGAAAGACGATTGTTGAAAGCGTTGATGACGACGTTGCGATTCATTGGCGGCCGACTGGCCTTGGCGCGAGAGTGCCGGGTTGTATTCCGTACAAGAAGAAGGATGCTGGGGCACGCTTCCCCCCCAATGGTGTCGTTTGAACCCGCATTTCTCTGCCGTCAAATTTCGATTTAAAGCTTTCGTGACTGCAGGGATTCATCTGCTTGGTTCTTTCGGTAAAGTCACGTAGAAGGGAAATAATAAAATAAAACATAATAAAATACAATTCTCACGACGTTTCGGCCACAACGCAAGCAGCCGTCCTCAGGTGAAGAACAGGTCTGTCGGGGAGACAGCGTCTGAATGTCTCCCCGACAGACGTGGTCTTCACCTGAGGACAGCTGCTTGCGTTGTGGCCGAAACGTCGTGAGAATTATTTTATTATGTTTTAATTTATTATTTTATTATTTCCATTCTACGTGACTTTACCGAAAGAACCAAGAAGATGAATCCCTGCAGTCACGAAAGCTTTAAATCGAAAAATAGTAACGTGCCGTTTGCTTCTAGGCTTAAGACTATCCCCTCCAGTACTAGAATTGTGCAGCTAAGATGCTTGCAGTGAGGGATGCGTTGCACCGCAGTTTGAACTGCGTGCTTGAAAGGTTCATGGACATGTGCCAGGCGTCCAGTACTTCACGCTTCAAATGGACAATCTTCCCAGCGGTCTTCAGAACGGCAAGCGACAGGCTCCAATCATTGAGCACCTGGGACGCTCTGAAATCTTGATGCAAATGCCACGGCCAACATGTAGAGGTTTAGAGGGATGAGACTCATTGGATAAAATCGTTACATTGCCACGTGTGTGTGCGCGTGTGTAATTGTATCTGTCTTAATAAAATAAAAACTGCTGGTGTGAAAAGGTTGCATGTGTGAGCAGACGCATCACTGCACAATTACTGGACTGGGAGCGGGTTGATTGATCAGGGTGAGTGTGTGACGGTCGGATATGCGACCTTGCACCAGATATTGAAGTATGCACGACCGCATTTGATTGGTGAATTTATTTTTTGGTGGGCGGGGGGGGGAACCAGTGAGTGTTCACATGTAGAGAGTGTTTGCGCAGTGTTAGGATTGTAAAGCAGCGTTCCACCGGAACCAGCAGCAGCACCGCCACCCGTCGATGGTGCGATGACCGTGTGCGGGAATTACCTTGTTTACACCATTGGAACCTCATTTGCCAATAAAAAATATGATAATTGGTTTCTTACCCTTCTATCTGGCAACAAAACTGACACCTTCTTTACAAGGAGTCATGTTTGCATAGACCACAATACGCCTTTTGGCGTCATCTGGTCCAACCCATGTGAGACTAGGCTCTAAGGAAAGCTGTCTCGGGTGTGGGCCAATCAACTTCAAGGACAGTGCATACATTATCAGAGTTGTGTTTTTTGTTTGCATTATGACTGCAGGTATTGTGGTCTATGCAAACATGATTCCTTGTAAAAAAAAAGTGTCGGTTTTGTTGCCAGATAGAAGGGTAAAAAAACAATTATCAATTACCTTGTTGTTATTGCCTCCGTTTACTCCGTACACGTACAATCTGTCTCTCCGCTGAATTGTTAAACTGTTATTCTGAATGTTTGCTGGGGGGGGGCGGGGCGGGGGTCTTGTCGGCTCCCTGTGCCGGGCTTGGTGCTAACCAGAGTCGGCGCGTCGCTCTCCTCGCTCGAGCACTACCGCACCGGTGGCCAAATCCGTCGGCAGGCTCTGAGCCGGTGGTGAAAATTGAAACGGCAAATAAAGTCCGCAGTAGTCGTCGTAGTAATAATGATGATGATGATGAAAGAGTGAAAGTGCTCTTGATGAATTGCATCCGTGCTTTTTGAGATTTTGTTTCGTTTTTTGCCGAGCAATCGGCGGCGTGGCGATGACAACGCGGAAGGGCCACATGACAATCCGGCCGTCCTGAAAACATCGTGACCCCGAGTCAGACCCGCGGACACGAGGCACCACCTCGTCCCCTCAACTTCCCGTCGCTTGTCCCTCCAACCCAAGGACCGTCCTGGAAGAGCGCCGTTTCTCCGTGGCCATTTGGAATCGCATTTCTCATCCCCCCCCCCGCTACGCATCTGGAGCACCGTCACATCCGCTGGCACTTTGAAGAGGCAACCGAAGGAAGGCCGCCCCCCCCACCTCCCGTCCCCATTATGTTTCGCCGGGCGTGCGAGGAACCCCGAGCCTGGCTCCGCACCTCCCGTTTCGCGACCGGAAATTTTCCGTGTCGCGAGGATTTTCATCGTTTCATCTTCGTTGCGGTCAACGTCATAGTTTTCTGACACCTCGTGCGATGCCAGCGTCACGGACTGCAGAGTCCGCAGCGATGGGAGAGGCTTAGGGGGCGGGCTCGTGTCGAGTGAACTGCAGTTGAGGAACTCGGAGGCCATCTTCGTTCGCACCTGGGAGCAAGTAATGTGGCGATAGAAATGCGAAATACAATTTCAGTGCAAAGTTGTGGAGAAAACTAAAAGCGCAACGACTGTCACATTGTGAAGTGTAATATCCCGTCGTCTCTTGAGATATCCCGGCGCGTGCAATGATTTGTTCCAAGGCAACGCGTCTCTATTTCGGTAGAACGACGGGCCTTCTTAGAGCCCAATGTGTAGTGTATAGTAGTGTAGAGTGTAGTGTATAGTGTATTGTAGAGTGTAGTTTATAGTAGCGTAAAGTAGTGTGTAGTAGACGAGCCTCCGTAAAGCCCAATGTGTTCACCTACCGACCATTCCCCTGTTAGCGACGCGCTGTTGTAGGTACAGTAAATATTAATTAATGCATTGATAATGATCCATGTTTCTTTTAATATTATGTGTCTATACTGTTGTTAGTGTCTTTATGAAGTACGTATTTTGGGTGAAAAAGGGTAACTTTCGATGTGGTCTGAACAAATGAAGCCCGTAACGTCTATTCCCTATACGCGCTTAACGACCAAATCACTAAACGCCCAGTTTTGTGGAACCAATTAGCGTCATTAAGAGGGGTTCTACTGTACTCGTCACGTAAAACAAACGGTGACGCGTTGGCGGTCGATTATCCCGTTGCAAACCAAAATAACCTCTCGCCGCCTTCAACGCCGTCCTATAATAGACACAGCAGGCCACGTGGGGACAGATATGCAGCAAACGATGCGGGGATTTGAACCCCGGGGGGCGGGTGGCAACCGCGGTCGGAGCGCTCCGCTCGCAAATCTCACGACAACGAAACGAATTGGGTGATGTCGCCGCCGCCGTGGTGTGTGGCGGTGGTGTGTGGTGTGTGGCGGTGGTGTGTGGCGGTGGTGTGTGGTGTGTGGCGGTGGTGTGTGGCGGTGGTGTGTGGCGGTGGTGGACAGGCACGGCTCACAATGCGGTCGTCAGCAACTCCGGCGTGGCCCCAACAGGTGACGGAAATATTATCGTTGACGTTGCGGCGAATGGCCCAATAATTTTCGATTTCAAGCTTTCGTGACTGCAGGGATTTATCTTCTTGGTTCTTTCGGTAAAATCACGTAGAAGGGAAATAATAAAATAATAAAAATAAAACATAATAAAATAATTCTCACGACGTTTCGGCCACAACGCAAGCAGCCGTCCTCAGGTGGAGAGCAGGTCTGTCCATTCTACGTGACTTTACCGAAAGAACCAAGAAGATGAATCCCTGCAGTCACGAAAGCTTTAAATCGAAATTTAATTCTTGACGTGATCTCACGACGTTTCGGCCACAACGCAAGCAGCCGTCCTCAGGTGAAGAACAGGTCTGTTCGAAAGACAGGTGCGACAGACCTGTTCTTCACCTGAGGACGGCTGCTTGCGTTGTGGCCGAAACGTCGTGAGAATTATTTTATTATGTTTTATTTTTGTTATTTTATTATTTCCCTTCTACGTCACTTTACCGAAAGAACCAAGAAGATGGCCCAATAATGCGGACTGTGACGAAGGGGCCGTTGTCCGGAACGTCGCCATTAATTATTTATGATAATTATTTTGTTTTATAGAGCATCATTCATGTTATTGCCATCCCACAACGCTGCAACGTCAGTTACCCGGTCCCGTACACACAGATGATGCAAAAAGCAAAACCGCCACTTGTTTAGCAAGTCAAAAAACTAAAAGGTGTGTAGATGAATAACGGGAAAGTCACACGTGACAAGAAAATGATCGCCACAGAGAAAATAAGTTCAAATAAATAAATCCGTTTGTTTCCTTTTAAGAGCGCACGGTTATTGGCGGATGTGTCGCGACATTCTGCGGGGTGTGTGTGTGTGTTCTCAAATCCCTGTTGGGCGTCTATACTCTCAGTCCGTCATGCATCCTTACGGAGTCATTCAAATCGAACACGGACACGGCTTTTGGGGCGTGGTCCAGTGCGGTCATCTTGTGGAGGGACTCACCTCTCGTCGACTTTTTTCCTGCCGCCTCTGTCCGGGCCCTCGATTGAGATGAAATCTGCCCCAGTGATCGGTCGAGATTTTCTCGTTACTCTACGACTGTCCGGGCGGTCTCCAACGATGGCGGTTGCTGCAGGTCTGCTCTGCACATGTGCGGCGACCTTTCTTTAAAAAAGTCGAGAGTCATTTTTGTTCTTTCTTTTCCCTTCCTGAGGACACAGACAAGGAAACGACAACAACCTGACGTTCAAGTTAAAGTTAATTTATTAGGTATAGCCCTGTGAGCCATTCGGCTCTTGAATCGGGTGCAATCGCAACAAACAAAAAACAAAAACATGAACAAAAAACATCTTAAAGTGAATATGTGCCGAGGTCAAGGGATTATTGAAGAAGTATAAGTTACGTCGGATCAAATGAGTCGGCCGGTTCAATAAGCGTCCCGCTGCCGAGCGTGCATTTGCTGGATGACCCAAGGAAGCCATCAAGGCGCGGGTCAACATGAAGATGTTGTGGCTCTTAACAGCGTTCACAAATCAATTACGACGAAATACAGGCCTCTCTCTCTTTCGGCCACCCTTGATGCGCAAAAAAACAGGCGCTGGCAACTACAACATAGAGATTTCTATGTTGTAGTTGATATATTTATCGTCTTTTTTTTATAGCCTTTCAGGCCTACCCCGAATCGTGGCTTACCCGAGTCTGGTTTTGCGAGGTTTCACTAAACGCAGCTTCAGTGTTTGACGCTCTGAAGTGAACGGGAGAAGCCTTGATAATTCGTTATTTACCCTTCTATCTGGCAACAAAACTGACACCTTTTTTACAAGGAGTCATGTTTGCATAGACCACAATACCTGCAGCCATAATGCAAACACAAAACATAACTCTGATAATGTATGCACTGTCCTTGAAGTTGATTGGTCCACACCCAAGACAGCTTTCCTTAAAGCCTAGTCTCACATGGGTTGGACCAGATGACGCCAAAAGGCGCACTCCCATGTGAGACTAGGCTCTAAGGAAAGCTGTCTCGGGTGTGGACCAATCAACTTCAAGGACAGTGCACATTTTCAGAGTTATGTTTTTTGTTTGCATTATGACTGCAGGTATTGTGGTCTATGCAAACATGACTCCTTGTAAAAAAAGGTGTCAGTTTTGTTGCCAGATAGAAGGGTTAAAAACCAATTATGATATTTTTTTTTACTGGCAAATGAGGTTCCAATGGTGCACCGCCTGTGAAGCCAGCGGCGGCAGTGGTCGCCACCGATGTAAGAACGGGGGAAACCTCACCAGTTGGCCAGTGCCACCAACAGAGCAAAGCACTCTCCTTTGATTTTTTTGGGCACAGAGACACTTGGATTTTCACAGCGAGGTTGGCGTGGCACTGCGGGTGAACACACGTACAGCCCTTTATCGACCCACTGCCTGATGTGGGCCTCTTCAGGCTGTGTAGGTCCATGGAGGGTTGTTTGACCGTACTTCCACCACACCGGTCAGTACCAAGTTGGTGAACGAGAGGAGGCCCAGGTTGCGTTTCAGATGTCACTCGCCGCTGGGGTGTGTTCAGTAGGCAAGAGCGCACCCCAGAGTCCTTTTCTCTCGAACTACCTTGTCAGCTCGGAGCCGCATCCAACCAATTGGAGGCGCCCTGCCTTACCTCCCCACGAGCTCTCGTTTGGCGGACGCCCCACGTGCGCTCTCATTGGCTGGGCCGGGTGCGTGACGTCACGTCCGCCTTTTGGAGGCTCTCGGCGTCCGAACGTGCAGTTCTACGAGAGCGAACGCCCCAGCCCCGTAGCATCGCCACGGCAGAGCGCTCCGCTGATGTTGGAGTGGCCGATACGTCGAACTCGGCTTGCCGGGTTCATGAACCCCTTTCCACCCTCGGCGCGCACGCGGTCACGTGACGAAAGCTGTTTCCTCTCTCAGGCGCGTGTCGTTGCTCGCGCGCCCGCTTATCGACTTGCGCGCTCGCAGCTGTGCGCCTTACCGCAGTGCCTTTGTGGCAAGTCAGCGGCTGGCGTATTGATCGTTTCCCTTTGTTGTTCCTCCGGCGTTATTAGTGAAACAAATGGATTTTAAACTGCGGCTCCCAAGATATTGTTGCCCATTAGAGCAATAATACGAGCTGCAGAAGAGCAGCACTTACCGCGGCGCTCGGTTGCGCGCGCGAGAGAGAGGGCCCTTGTTCCCTGGAGTTGCATCAAAGTGGCGTGTGTGTGCGGCGAGCCGTGGTGTACTCCGTTAAAGGATGTGCCCAGGCAGGTGCGGACGGACGGTTGGGATGGATGCATGGCGATGCACGTGGATGGTTGCGTTTGGTTATATTGCGATTATGGGGAAGGCATTTTTTGTTTGTCCACATTTCGCGTCGGTGAGCTTGGACATTGGATCTTCATACGACAGTCCAACAATGGAATTGCTGCACTGCTGTATGCTTCCCACCGTGGTCTATTGCTCGGTGGTCTCCCATCCAAGCGTCTGTACGGGCTCATCTCTGCTTAGCTTCTGAGATCTGATGGGACCGGGCACATTCCGTGTGGTTTGTTGAATGACAGCGATTGAATTGTGTTGGTCTACAATGATGCTACGCCACACGACTCGGAACACTGAACACACATGCACCAGCACAGTGCCGAGCGGTTCCTATGCCTACACTGCGGTGGTTTCACGGCGAGGAAACGGCAGTGAGCGTGTGCGAGGGAGCTTGAGGCTGTGTGTGTGTGGCAGTGATGTGGGGAGCGGTGGCGCAGTGGTTTGTGCGCCGCGCTACGAACCCCGCGACCCGACTTTGATTTCCTGCTCACGGCTAACAGCAGTGTCAATTAGCTGAACTGGTCCTGGGCCTCCCCTAGGTCGACTCGGCCTTAATTAAGTACCTTGTGCGGGGTCTGAAAACATCAGCACTGGGGAGACAAAGGCGGCAGTGCGTGGTGAGGGCCACCCACCCACCAGCGTGCCGTGCCGGCCTTTATCGGTACTCGCTAACGGCACTTGCCGCAACAGCCCTGTGTAGGATGCACGCGAGGGATCTTTGTCCTTGGGTGCAGTGAGCGTGGGCTGCAGGATGAATAGGTATTGTACTGGCACTTGTACATTTTCGTTTTCCACCACTGGTCAGGCATTTCGTGAATAGTAATGCCTAATTTTGACATCTTTAATTTTGCGAAGAGAAGGGTGCTGGAGACTTGGATTTGAGGGCTGTGCAACCCCATTAATTGGTGTACAATAATTTGACGGCTGTTTGGAGAATTTTTTTTTGCATTGCACAAATCTCCAAATGCAAATATTCGAAGAGTCAATCGTGTGTCTCCGTGTCTAAACAAGAACCGAGCGGTCTTCTCTCTTTTTTATCATTGTACCCCGAAGCGGAGCCAGTGATGATGGCCCATTTTACCTTTCTCCGGCGAGGTGCCAGCCTCTCCACCGGGTGACACACCTCCGTTGACCTCCTGCAAAGTGGCGCTCTTTTACCTGCCCTCCTCTCCGGAGGGATGACGGCCGAGCGTGTGCCGTCAGCCGAGATCCGAACTCAAGATTACACCACCCCCACCCCCCCCCCCCATGAGATGGACGATTAGTCGTGAGGGCCGAGCAGAGGTTAGCTGTTTGAGCCCGGCGGGTCTCCCCCCCCCCCCACCGCCCCCCCCCCCCACGTAATGCTGCGGTAGTATCAATCCGTGAGCACTGCGTCGAGAGTGAAATCTTCCCCGTGACGTCGTTCGAAAAGTATCTACGCGCTTGTGGGGGGGGCGGTGGGGGGGGATGTCGCGGTAACCAATTTTTTTACCGAGTGTGAAAGTGAACGCCTTCGTGGTCGCCTTTGCGCTGCAAGCTTACCGAAGTAAGAAGATTAGTTATTGTCATCAGCACACGTGAATTATCATGATGGTCATCATCGGTCACGTTGTGTATCTACTGCCGGATGAAGGCCTTCCCACACCGTGGACATTTCCTCACGGCCCTGCCATTCCACGCGGTGCGTATCGCGCCTGCATATTGAACTCATGTCGTGGGCCCATCTCTGCGGTGGCCAAGGATTAATGCGTTTGGGATCGGGTGGCGTGGCGGCGGGTCGCAGCGGAAGTGTTCGTTGGAGTGACGCAGAAGTACGTTGTGTAAAATATCCTCCTCTTCGTCCTCTGCAATCCGTCACAGCTGAGCGATGATTGTCTTCCATCATCGCGGACTTCTCCTGTGTGGGTCCGTCGATGACCGGACAAGGCCGACGATCTGGGATGGACAGACCCTGTAGTCACAGTTCGGGCTCCGCGTGTTTATACACGTGTAGTGTCCTCCTTCCTCGAGGCGTGTGTGTGTGTGGCGTGCGGCTATCGTTGTTGGAGCGCAAGTCGACGCTGCTGTGGTGTGCAGACGTGCTGCAGTGGTTTCACAAGAGGGGGCGGTGTTGCTGCTGCTGCGTGTGATCCCTATCGATTTAAATTTTCTCACATTGACATGCAAATTTTTACCTGGCAGCCCTTTGATTGGTGGAAAACCCACCAACGCCGCAATCGCTACCCACCGCTTACATTAACATTGGCTGCTAACATTTGGGTTACGCCCATGTCAAACCTTTATAAACGGTTGTCTTTAGAAGCTAACCCCCTTTTCCTGATGACGGCCGCTTGTGTTGCGATCGAAACGTCGTAGTTTCTTGTTATTTTCTTTGAACCTATGTACGTGACTTTACCCAAAGACCCAAAGAATGTAGCAGCAAGTCGGTTGCAGACCCCTAGCGCCCGTGATTTTTGAGTGCGTTTACTCTGGGACGCTCCTCATTTCCTTTCCACATGCTGCAATTGACTCGAGGAAGAATTCACCGAAGCTCAATCCGGGTGGCAAGGACCCTCCTGGGTAGATAAAAAAAATATTAACTTTTTTACGGACATTGTACTCACAATTTAACAACTCACTTCGTTTTTTAACATCATTCGTACCATTGCCATATAATAACACAATCCTATATCCAGGACTTTCCTGAATATCGCGGTTGTTTGTTTTCGAGGGCCCTACCATAGGTTCTCGCACAGACTTAAATTGCTGATCCACTCTCTGTTGTCGCCGGTGATTAAACAACCAGGTTTCATGATGAATCCGAATGTTGCTTTGAGTGAAGTCACCATTGAGGCTTTGGTGGCTAAGCCAAATTAATCCCCGCGGCGTTTATTCTGTTGATGTGCCTTTATTCAGTCAGTTCAAGTCAGTTTCTTCTTCTAAAAGGGAGGAAATCATTAAGTAAATACAACCATCAACGCATAAAAGGCCCTTTCAAGAACACTCCGTGTATGATGATCACGTGATCAAAAGAGGACAGATAACGCAAATTTCCTGCAGAATGAAGCCAACCTTCTGAGCTCAACTCCACAATGGATAACAAAACAACTTTAGTGATAGGTTTTTACCCTTTCAACTGGTACAAAAATTGACACCTTTATACAAGGCATCATGTTTGCATTTTGACTGCTTGTGTTGTGGTTATTGCAAACATGATGCCTTGTATAAAGGTGTCAGTTTTTGTACCAGTTGAAATGGTAAAAACCTATCACTATATTTTGCCACTGGTAAAGGAGGTTTCATAGTGTAAAAAAACTTTACTTTAAGCCGTGAATAAAAACAAATCCAGTTTAATATATTTATAAAGGGGACGACAACGTTGTTTCAGCATTCAAAATGCGGAGCGACCGCACCACCGCCCGAGCTTTGGGAGATAGTGAATGCCTCTTCTTGGTTCTTTCGGTAAATCATCTTCTTGGTTCTTTCGGTAAAGTCACGTAGAACCAAGAAAATGAATCTCTGCAGTCACGAAAGCTTTAAATCGAAATCTTTCGGTAAAGTCACGTTGAAGGGAAATAATAAAAATAAAACATAATAAAATTCATACAATTCTCACAATTTTAAATCGAAAAATAGTGAATGCCGTGCAGCCTTGCCGATTGACGTCAGCGCGGTTGGATTGCGGCTTCGAGAGTGGCGGGCGCGAGCACAGAGAAGTGTCCGCGGGAGACGCTGGCCCCCCCTATTTGCATCTTCAGCCTTTTCCCCGCTATTTTTAAATGCCTCCAATTAACATAGCCGCAGAGAATTCTTGTCATTAGGCAAATGACGCACACTCAATAAACCCCCCCCCCCGCCCGCCGCCCCGCCAATCCAGCCCGCCCACCCCCCCAAAAAAATAAAACCGCATCGGAACCGACCAGTGGGGTGGTGCGTCTTTGCACGATTTCTAATTGGATGCGGTTCCTACGCTACGGCGCGCGTGAGCCGTTGCCAGGGTTGCGTCACTTAGTAGTGTGTGGGGCTGCGAAGTCGTCCGTTGCGTGTGTCATCCCACGGCTTCTCCCCCCCCTCCTCCACCTCGAGTCTGCGTGGTGCTGTGAACGCGAGAGACTCATCCCTGGTGTCTTGAGTTTCTCGCTCGGTTAAATCAAATGGACCTGGACATCTGTGCAATGAGAGCTTTCCTAGGATTCCTCCATTTAAAGCTTTGGTGCAGGGATTCATCTTCTTGGTTCTTTCGTTAAAGTCACGTAGAAGGGAAATAATAAAAGAATAAAATTTAAACATAATGAAATAAAATTCTCACGACGTTACGACCACAACGCTGTCTTTCCGACAACTCTGTTTCTTCACCTGAGGACGGCTGCTTGCGTTGTGGCCGAAACGTCGTGAGAATTTTATTATGTTTTAGTTTTATTATTTTATTATTTCTCTTCTACGTGACTTTACTGAAAGAACCAAGAAGATGAATAGGATTCCTCCAGTGTAAAGAAAGATTCTGATTCTAATTCGCCCGATGAAGTCGGTTTGTTAATTACCAGCGCAAACAACATACTGATATTGTAAATGTTATGGGTTTACTCTCCGACCTACCGGCGTGCTGAACTGGTGACTAAATTGCCATGTTTTGTTTACGGGACAAGCCTTACTCACACTGGCGGAGCCAGTGGGGGGGGGGTGGGCACGTGCCCCCCCCCAATGATCCGATAAAAAGCCCTAATTTCGATCGGGTCATTTGGGTTTATTAGTAATAAATCGGCATATTGCGACCCCCACTGCCACTGTGTAGCATATTATGACGTGCCAGGGACTCTATGAGATGATAGGACAATAGTCCGAGTCCATAATTGGCAATAAGTAACGGCAAAGCAGTTATAAGCGACTCACAGAATTGTGCGCAGTTGAGTATCCAGTCCACGACTTTCCTGAAGGCATTCACCTTCAGCGAGCGCGATGCCGATCACACAGCGCGGTTCAAATTCGACCCTCGATCGATGGCTGCGCCATCGCCGCACACGCGTCGAGTAAAAAGCAAGGGACAAGTCCTTACTTACTTAACAATTCCGATCGGAGTCCCACCATAGGCTGAGTAGACTTCAGTGAGGACCAGTCCCGGTTAGGAATTTAACCGAGTAGATGCAGTGCTTTCACCACAACCTCTCCTAATGTTCGGGCATTTGATGTGCCCCAATTGGTAGCACATTTGCCGCAGAGGTTAATACTGCGGCATGTATTAACGCTAATATATACAAGGCCTTCTGCTTCGCAGTGCACATTTCCAGGTGCCATGTAATTCACATGGATATGCCGTTGCGTGCCAGCGTTATGGGGCAAAAAAATTACCAAATTAGAATTGTATTTGTACTAAAATGACTCGATTTGAATAGACAAAGCGATAGGCGCCGCACTTTGTACTGCAAAATTTTGACAGGACCCTCCTGGAAACGACGTCATGAGATGCACGTGAAGCTTTCCTGCTGTTTGCCACTGAGTGGCGGTGACGTCACCACACGCTCGTGCCAGGCTATAGGTACACCTTGAAGCCACGTGATGTGTGGAAGGCTCGCTGGCAGGAGGTCACGGGGCAGACCCAGGTGCCACGGGTTGACTGACTTGAGATGACTGGCCGATGCACCACCTGTGCTCCCCACTGTGCCACTTTGCATCATTTTAGCCGCCAGGCGCTCCGCTCGTTGTTGTGAGCGGTCCTTCCTCTGCCCTCTGTTGTTGCTGGATGGCACAAACTAAACACAAAGGAGTTCTGAAGAAATGAGTTTGCAATCTAGATTTAAAAGTGCATAGCACCAGTGGCTTCCTCATTTTGTAAGGAAGAGCGTTCCAGACGGCCGCAGAAGCATATTTGAAAGCTCGCGATGCGGCGACCGTCTTTGTTCGACGGCTAGCCAATAGCCGCTGCGAGGATGACCAGAGTCCCCGTGATTGTTGATGTTCCTTACGAGATCAGCAAGGTACCGTGGTTCATTCGTGGCAAGCACTTCGTGTGTAATGATACATACACGTGTGTGCGCACAGGCAACACACGTGCACACGCAAGAATGAAATGTGACGGGCAGCAATAGTCGCACTGCCACCGCCGCAAGGGACGTGGCTGTGACGTCAGCCTACTATCAGAATCGGCGTCTTGTTCCAATATGGCACAGAGATGCATTGTGATAGTAGTAATATCTATCTGCCTCTGCAGATAGCACGTGTGTTCCTTGATCCGTGCCCGTGACCGACTGTGACGAGCATTTCTTGTGCAGCAAGGGCTCTAGAATTTGAGGCCCTTTCTTTTTAAAATAAATAGTGTGCTATTGTGTAATGCCATTAGGTTTTTCGCCGTGACCTTATTTCATTCACGATTGTTATCGTCTTTATTTGCCCAGGAAAAGCGTAACTGAGTCTCGTGGCTTTTTCAGGAGGGGCCTGCCAAGTTGTCAGGAGGTAGGGGGGCGGAGGGCGGGGGGCGATGATTTCTGACAGTATTTGATGAAACATGCCAAACATGCGGTGTCTCATCACCGCATGTTTAGTCAGAGCTTGCCAGGTTAAGGTAAGAGCAGTTTCGGCACTGAATGTCGAAACGGGTCCAGAGCTTTTCATTGCACAATGCTCATCAGCACATTTTTTTTGTTACATTATTATATATTTTCTGTTTTATTCAAA
This sequence comes from Lampetra fluviatilis, assembly GCF_964198595.1. Lineage (NCBI taxonomy): Eukaryota > Metazoa > Chordata > Hyperoartia > Petromyzontiformes > Petromyzontidae > Lampetra > Lampetra fluviatilis. The sequence continues at coordinate 2,262,689 of NC_136318.1, read as the reverse complement.
TATCTCAACCCCAATAATTGCAAAGGGTATGGGCCATCGCCGGTGCGTTCGTTCACACATGCTCTTCACCTGGCCTGTTTAAATATCAGTGGGGTTATCTATAAATAGATTGGCCTGTATTATCTGGAGGCTAGCATCCGTCTTCTTACGTCCGAGGTCGATGTAAGGGCAGCAACTGCAATTTTACCTCTTGGTGGATGAGCCAGGTAATTGCGTCAGTCGCGGCAGAGTGTCACTGTGAATGATGCCTTCGTCGTATTTGCGAATCGGACTTCAAGTCTACGTTACATGTTCCGTGGCTCTCTCCGCACACTGCCAGAGAGTTGAAATTTTCCAATTGTGCATCGTCATCAACAAAGTATAGCCGCATCTGTTGCCGTGGGGTTAGCGCAGTGGGTGCGCTTCATGGTTGCTGCCCGCAATCTTCGCTGGAGATGGAAGCCCAGCGTCTTCTGTGTCCAGCGATGAGGTTGGGGATGTAGCTTGCCGGCCGCGTCCGCATCAATGTTTAATCGCACGACGTGCGCTCACCGGTGATTTATCTCCAGAAGGCCACGCCGGGTTTTCCCAGAGGGATCAGCTGCGCTATTGCTCAACGTTGACATCAGCCACGGCCGGGAATCAAACTCGGGTTGTCATTTGCGCAGTGCACAAACTGCTGCCGCCACCAGCTCCGTCTCGATCACGTGTGTTGTCTCTCTCTCTGTCTGGGCCGTGCTGTAGAACTGGGAGCACCATGGCTTCAGCTCCCTCTGATCACGTGTTGTCTCTCTCTCTCTCTCTCTGTCTGGTTCGTGTTGTAGAACTGGGAGCACCATGGCTTCAGCTCCCTCTGATCACGTGTTGTCTCTCTCTCTCTCTCTCTGTCTGGGTCGTGCTGTAGAACTGGGAGCACCATGGCTTCAGCTCCCTCTGATCACGTGTTGTCTCTCTCTCTCTCTGTCTGGGCCGTGTTGTAGAACTGGGAGCACCATGGCTTCAGCGACGACTCCGTGGCCGACGTCTGGAACATGAGGCTCGCCTTCTTCTCCGGACTCTCCGTCGCCATCGTGCTGGGCGCCATCTTCGTCCACTACCTCCCCGAGTGAGTTCCCCGTGTCACGGTGGCTGGGAGATGTTAACTACCTCGCCTGGGATACAGGAGGTCGTGAGTTCGATCCCGACCCTGATGCCTGCTGCATACAGGCAGTCCCCGACTTACGATGGAGATGCGTTACGACGACCCCTTCGTAAGTCGAAAATATTGTAAGTCGAGAATGGCCTAGCCTACCCAGGAGTCTTAAAGAATGGTGATGATTTTGCAAAATAGAGCAATTTACAGTACCGTACTGTATAAACTATATACTGTATGTATTTATTAATTGCAATACATACTTTTTTCACTAAAATTGGGCTTTGAAACACAGAAAAAACTACACGCGCTAACACCGTGACAACTGAACTCCGTCGACCGCTGGCGAGAGTGAGAGGCATCACCACGCAAGGCGGGAGATGCGTACAGTACATCCCGGCAGCGTCCCAACGTACAGTATCGTACCTCGTACGCTGCTGCGTTTGACTGCCGCGCGAAATGTAAAATATGCTACAATTTTGTCATATCGCTATCGCCATCGTAAGATCTAAATACCGTAAGTCGGACCATCGTAAGTCCGGGGACTACCTGTATTTGGAGTTTGCGTGTCTTCCTCTCCCCGTGGTCGCGTGGATTTTTCTCCGGGTCCTCCGGTTTTCCCCTCCACACTTATAATCGTTTAGGATATTTGGCTGCTATAAATTTCCACGTGATTAGCCACTTGGTTAAGCTATCATTTGTGTCCAGGTCGCTTCTGGAAAAGAGCTATTTAGCTCAGTGGGGCCTTACCTGGTAAAATAAAACAAAGTTTAAAAGTGTGAGCTGAGTAATGCGTGTCCCTCGCCACCGCCATCATCACCGTCGTTTTCTCCGGTTCAGAGTCATCATTCACGTCGTAAACAACAACGCCAGTGAGGAGACTTTGTCTCCCCTGAAACGTATATTTCTCTGCACCCGAAAGTTTTTCTTCCGCGTTTTAGAATTTTTTGCGGCCATAATGGGAGGGGTCCTTGCCTGTAATGCCTGGCTCTGCCGATGAGACGCTGCGTATCCGAACCCGTGCAGAGATTTGCCTGTCTGGGTTGTGTAAGAAGTACTTTCAGAAAAACTAAAAATGTATGTGGAGAGACGGATGTGTGTTGTTATTGCAATTTGTTCAGCAAAACTTGTTACTCGACAAAGGAATAGGCCTCATGTCCCCGCCCAAAAGCGAGTGGCTAGGGCACATCGCGAGAAGGTGATCAATGGGTGAGACTGGTGATGGAATGGCAGCCTAAGGAGGAAGAAAACGGTTACAACCCCAAGTGCACCTATTGTTCTCTTTCAGCCCCACCCACCCCCCCCAACACGTTCCATTCATTGGCTACCACATTCAGATAAGCCCCTCCCCCTTAACTTGTATATAAGAGCTTGTCTCTTGGAATTTTGCCTCACTTGATACAGTAAATCTAGCTGTGACGGTCCCACCTGATGACGGAGACTTGTGTTGCCTCCGAAACGTCGTGATTTTTATTTTATTTCTATTATTATTCCTATTCTTTTTATTTATTTTTATTTATTTTTACCTACGTGACTTTACCGAAAAAACCTAAGAGTAGGAAGAAATCACGCCCGAGCGCACGACCACTCGCGCGTCGGAGTGCGGCATCACAGGACCGTGGAGGGATGCTGACAGGATGGAAAAGGCCTTCCTTCATTCAGCAGTGGATAGATCATAGCTGATGCTGCTGCTGCCAATAATAACCATGATGCCGGTGATTAGTGGCAAAAATTAACGGTGTGGGCCTTGAATGGGTGAATGAGGCGATAGCGGCGATTAAATGGAAACGTTTCGCTGTCACGCTTTCATTTTTGACCCGCGCGCACTCACGGGTAAGGCGAGCGGACCTGTCTAATAGAGTCGTGGCGAGAGCCTGGTGCCCTCGCCGGCGCGAGAGATTCTTTGCCCCTTGACGGACGCCAGGGTAGCAGCGCAGCAAAACTAAAAATAAAAACCCGCGTGCATTGTGGCTGCCGTTGGGCGCATCTCCGATTCGCACGGTTGGCTGCGTACAGGTGCGGGAGGACTTGCACGTGCGTGCGTACGCGCATGCATGTGCGGCCAAACGTTCGTCACGCTGAAAAGTGACGTAGAGATTACTCCGTTGGGCTTCCACGTTGGCAACATTGCCATCTGCTACGAAAACTTTTGAGAATCCTCCTGGAAAATAGCCTTGAGACTCGGCGAGGCATTCCTGGGTAAACAAGCGTTGTAGTAAGAATACAAAAATATCAATGATAAGTTGACAAAACATTGCTATGAAATTCCAGAATATCTCCTGAAACCGTGCCCAGTTTGCAAGCACACCAGGTCAAATGTGAAAGGTCTGTTGAGGTCAAACGCTGACTTAAAAAACGCCCGTGTAGAATTCACGCGACGCATATTGTGGCCTCCTCCATTGCTCGCTACGTATCCCAAATGAACCTGCGGTGTTGCTGCCACTCCAAATTGCTTCCCCCGCAGAGCAGGGTTGCCTTGACCTCTGCACCAATTGGCTCAAAAGGGAAGCCGTTATTACACTGGCATCAGTTTTTGTCTATCACATCAGGTTTTTGAGATATAAAATATTGCATTTTCAATAAAAACTGCAGAAGAAAAATATTAAATAAATGTGGATATTTACATAAAAGGATATTATAAACACACTGTCCAAAAAACACAGCACCATATTTTAACACTAAAGCAGTCACTGACTCGCAACAACTTGCAATCATAAGTGATCTCGGGTAAAATCAATGAAAATGGGGTATGCCGATAGCATACAAATGAGATGTGATAGAGCAAATCTGAGATCAGATTTGGAATCGGCACCCTGAAATTAGTCTAAAACAGCTGCAAAAGTCCACGCCAGAATTTTTCTTTTTTTTGTTGACCAGTGTAATTGACGGTTGTCGTCACCGTCCCTTAGTTCCGTGCCCGCGTCCCCCCCGGTGCTCCCCTTAACCCCTGTGAATGCTGGACATCTGCGGAAAGAGCTTCGTAGCTCATAGGATTCCTCCAGTTTCGGGGCCGTCGTGTTTATTTGTTGTTTGCTTGGCTGCTCGTTCTTTTGGCCATCGCACGGGACCACGGGCACGTCCTGTGTCCCCAGCGTGGCTCATGGCCACCGCCAGCCGGCTCGTGAAACACGACGAGGATTCGGGTTCAAGCAAAGTTACTAATACGTGCAGATACACACACTCTCTCTCACGCACACACACACGCGTGCTTGTATATCAAACTGCGCCGTGTTTATGATATACACAGCATAAGCAAGCTGCATGCAATGCATTGGATATACACAGCATAAGCAAGCTGCATGCAATGCATTCGATATACACAGCATAGGCAATCTGCATGCAATGCATTGGATATACACAGCATAGGCAATCTGCATGCAATGCATTGGATATACACAGCATAAGTAAGCTCCATGCAATGCATACAATATTTCTAGCATAGGAAAGCTGCATGCAATGCATACGCTATACACAGCATAGGCAAGATGCATGCAATGCATACGCTATAAAGAGCATAAGCAAGCTGCATGCAATGCATACGATATACACAGCATCGGCAAACCATACTCCGTATGTATGTCACGATGTCAAGATGTACGCGGTATGGTTAAGCTGTTAGTCGCAGTGTGGGATGGTGATCATCTTTGTTGCTATGCCTGAGCCCACTCGACCGCTGTTGATTTCCGACAAAGCGGTACGAATTTTATTGCCTCTTGAGAGGATGGGCCGAGTCAAACCCCGACTGGGATCCGTGTGCTTTCAACTGTGGCGGCACATGGCGGCTGGTATTTCATCACTCGACGCTCTTAGAGAGAAGCAGCTCTCATTTCTCCACACGACAGACATTTAAGCGGACACCTTCACAGTGTCAAGAGACTCAACGTCTCCACGCTATTGAGTGTGCAGGCGGTGCAATTGCAACTGCACCCAGGGGCTGGAGGGGCCCAGGCACCGGGCTGCGAATGGCGGGGGAAGGCAGACCGTGAGTTCTTCCAAATATCCTAACATAGGACCGCAGAACTTGGTCGATCGTTAACGCCGGTTCTGACTCCCTTCCTGCTCGTCTGCGGTTCCCCCCCCACCCCCCACCCCCCGAGCCTTCCGTGCGAAAACCGCGCGCGACACAAATGCCCGCTGCCCGATTTTTTTTGCGATGCAATGGGAACGAATGGACAGCGTGTAAGTAAAACAAACACAGCAATTTTATTTGATGAACTCGTGACGCTGTCTTCCCGACAGACCTGTCATTCACCTGAGGACGGCTGCTTGCGTTGTGGCCGAAACGTCGTGAGAATTATTTTATGATGTTTTATTTTTATTATTTTATTATTTCCCTTCTACGTGACTTTACCGAAAGAACCAAGAAGGTGAACTCGTTATTCCTCGCGCCAGGGCCCGGGCCAGTAATGTCGAGCCGCCGCACGCGGGCAAGCGCTCGTCCCCGTCGATTTTGACTCGCAAACTCCACCCTGGCACCACGACGGGGTCCACAACGGCTTTGTTTATTGCCGGTAAAAATTTGGCACAACGCGTGTTCAGTTCTCACTCAACGGCGGGGGGCTCGTGGTTACCACGAGAACAACGCGGCACTTGAAGGCGTCTGCTAATGCACGTGCGCTCGCACGCACACACACGCACACACACGCACACACACGCACGCGCACACACACGCACGCACACGCACGCACACGCACGCGTGCTGCTTTGTCCTTGGGAAGGACCGTGAGTGTGCGTGATGCGCGCGGCCCTCCCCGCTCGCGCGCCTCCGTCGAGTGGCCGCTAATAGACAGCCCCCGCGCAGCCGAGGGGGCGACGCCGTGCCACTTGAGAGCCGCCGCGCGGTGGGTTGGCGTTTGGAGGCCGTTGATGGCGGTCGCCAGGGCGGGTGGGCGGGGGGGGGGGCGGCCGCGGGTGTTCTGGCAGCTCGACAAAAGCGATCCCCTATGTCACCGTCGTCACCGTCGTCACCGTCGTCAACGTAGAGCCGGGCGGTGCTGTGGGTTTGGTCCTAGCTGGCCTTGGCATCGTTACGTGTACGTGCGCGGCCCTTTCGTCGATCCACCGCTGGCTGGATGACGACCTCCCCACGTGGTGCGGAGGCACGGGAGGAAACTTGACCAGACTTCACCTCGCCGGTGCGGGTCGGTGATTGCCGGGGAGCGTAGGCGTACGGTACAACAGTGGATTTAGCCGCACTTTACTCGACTGCCCCACAGCATGGTACCCGCAGCAGCCTACAATTCCTCCCAGTCGCCCCCCATCCAAGCACTATCAAGGCCCAACCTCTACTCCGCTGCTGAGATCCGATGAGATCGCAGGGCTTGCCCTGGTGCTCAGTGCTGCCCCTTGCTCATTGAGGCAGGGAAACACATTTTATCTTTCTCGCAATCAGAAAGAGAGGAGACTCGTCAACGGCTTTCGTGGGTCAAACGAGCGGAAATCGGAGATGAGCAGCATACGGGGCACGCGTTCATCTCGACGTACTCAACAAACGGGTCCGGATCCTGTCGAACGTTTGTTATTGCGCGCTCCTTATGAGTCCATTCCACTGCGATTGTGCTTGGATCACACATTGAAGCAGGCTCTCTGAAACAACACGATTTTGAATCTGTTGCAGAACTGGCTCGGACTTTGCGATGGGGATCCCGAACGTGAGCTGGCAGCATGTTCCAGCTTCTAGATTTGAAGCTTTCGTGACTGCAAGGATTCATATTCTTAGGTTTTTTCGGTAAAGTCACGTAGGTAAAAAAGAAAAATTAATAAAGGTAAAATAAAAATAAAAATCACGACGTTTCGGAGGCAACACAAGCTTCCGTCTTCAGGTGGAACAGTCACAGCACGATAGCTGTATCAGCATGTTCCTGCGTCCGTGGGCCGGAGACCCCGACACACGCGCCGGGGTGCAGCGGCAGGTCGCCGCGAGAGTCGATTTGGGTCCGTTGAAGCCGGCACGCCACTGATCGGCGAGATAGGACGGAGCAGGTTGATGGAGGCTTTTGAAGAGGAGTAGGCATTAGATTCGCGCGGTGCGAGCTTTTACCAGATGACACGCGCGGACGACTATCGTTTTCCAATCGTGGGCCCCGTGATCCCATTTTGTTGCCAAATCGTTGCCCCCCCCGCCCCAACCTTCCCTTTCAAACAGAACTTGTCTTTGTGTTCGTCACCGGAGGGAGTCGGAGGCAGTTTCATGGGCGCGACGCACGGTCTGCTCCGTGTGGGACGAGCGACGCTTACTTCCTACGATGAGCATTGCCGAGAGCTCCTCTGTAGGTTTATTAGCAGCCTCCTACAACGTGTACCCCCCCACCCACCCACCCGCACTCATCGCCATTGGCGGTCCGAGCCAGCGGTCAAAACTCTCGCGTCCCCGAGACGAGGGCCAATTAATTCGTCGGATTGCAACTGTCCACCACTCCTCGCTGGGATTGCTGCGCTCATTCCATTGAACCCCGGGCCGCGGGTGAGGGTGGGTGTTGAGTCAACCCCCCCCCCCCACACAACTGAGATCTGAACCTTTGGGGCTAACAAATTAGCAGCGGTGATGCTTTAACCAACTGCAGTCTGCACGCATGATTCTAAATGTGGAGGGAAAAACCAGAGGACCCAGAGAAAAATGCACATGACCACGGGAAGAGAGACACACAAACTCCAAATATTACAAGCATCAGGGTCGGGATCGAACCCACGACCTCCTGTATACCAGGCGATGTAGTCAACATCTCCTAGCCACCGTGATGATGATGAGAGAGAGAGACACACAAACTCCAAATATTACAAGCATCAGGGTCGGGATCGAACCCACGACCTCCTGTATACCAGGCGAGGTAGTTAACATTTCGACACCGTGGCTACCAATTGACAGCACTGCTGTCAGATCCAGCAGTGCATTGACTGAGGACCGCGTGTGCACAGTGGTTGAGCACTGGCATTGTCTCGCCCGACGCCGACCTCGCTGGACTGTGAAGGTTGGTTTCTCACTCGCAGGTGACGTTTGGTTTGTCACTTAACGTGGCTCCAAACCTCTCGTTGGACAGCCCTGCTGGTGCATCTGCACGTGAAGAGCGTCGCATCGATGACGACACTTTTGTCAATTGGATGTTTCTGACGCGAAATCTAAGTAGGTTGCGCTCCTAAGAGTTATTTATTTTTTACTTACACGGTTGCTGAGCGAAAAATGTCGAGCGTCTAGCAACAGGCAACACTGGTGAAGGTGTAATCGGAAACGGTTCAAGTTAATTTCAAGTTCATGTATTAGGTATAGCCCTGTGAGCCATTCGGCTCTTGAATCGGGTGCAACCGCAACAAACACAAAACAAAAACATGAAGAAGAAAATCCAAGAAAAGACAGCAAAATATTGCAGAAAAAGCACCGTACACCAACGCTTTGTGCAAAAATCCCAGTGGGATGCAAGTCAAACAACCACAACCACAAGACAACTTAGATTAAGGCCATCAGTCTTACTCCGTACTACAACAAACATGGGCCAAACCACAAACACTTTACGGTGAACGCAATCCCTGCATCGAGCACGGTTATTTGAAGGGATTGGGATGAGATGCGTTGCGAGGGAATTCCAAAGTGAAAGCGGTGCCTGGGAAGACGCACGACTCTTTCTGCTGCTGCTGCTTGTCGTGTGGTTGATCGTCTGTTGTTGTGACCTACTGGCACAGAATGGGGCACAGCCGGTGCATCTGCTAGTCATCTCAAGTCGGTCAACCCACGGCACCTGGGTCTGTCCCGTGACCTCCTGCCAGCAAACCCTCCGACACTTCACGTGGCCTCAAAGTGCACCTGGCCTGGCACTGGGCGCCGTGGTGACGTCGCCACCCATTGTTGACGAATGCCGGCTGTTGTTGTTGTTGTTGCTGCTGCGACCTGCAGTGTGCTTGTGAGTTGAGTGTGTTTTTGAGGTCCGCGGTGTGGCAGTTGAACACCGTGATGGATGAGACAGAACGGTGGGCCCGACAGACCGAGTCCTCAACCATCAAGCGAGATTGACAACGGACTTTAAGCTCTGCGGGGAAAACCGCAGTCCCGGCCTCGTGTGAGAGGGAAACCAATTGGTCAAGAACCCATTTGTTTCTCCCGCCGTCGCCCGGGGCGACCTCGCAGCGCCGCCGCGATCTTTGCCTGATCCATCAACCCCCCGAAAGCAGTGGAGCGCGAGATCCATCGTCGTGACGGGGCAGTGCTGGTCACACCAGGGTTACGTTTGACAAATACGTCAGAGCCCAAGGTGAGGACCTCGACGAGTCCGTGTGTGAACGTTAGCGCCGGGAAGACAAAGGTGGCTGGGCACGGTGTGGACCCCATCGACCCCTAGTGTGCCTTTACAATGTATGTAAAAGCATTTCACCAGGATGAGAGCCCTTTGAAACGGAGCATTCGGTTTGCAGTGGCCGCACGGCGCGTCGATTGACGCAGACGTAGCAAACGACCGAACGAGCCGCGTATACAAACGTTTTAAACCGTGCAACTTGCTGCAGCATGTTGGCCTTAATAGGCGCAAGCTAACAGCGATTTCCCCAACTGCTCGGCAGGGCCAAGCAAGGGGCAACTCGTCTTCATTTGCGCGTGCGTGTAATTGGAACAACTCGGCAGACCTTGTTGTTGTTGTTATTGTTCCCCCCCCTCGCAGAAACGATGAGGGCCTTGCTCGGCGTAGCCTTGAGAGATGGCGTCGTCTTGGCTGCCGCTGAGATTCTGGTTTTCGAATCCGGGGCCGCTGAATTAACCCCCCCCTCCCCCCTCCGGGGCTCTCAGGTGCAGCGAGTTGATGGGCGCCGATGGCCGCACAAACAAAAACAAAAAAAATCGGGTTTTTAATTTGGCAAAAACGGGGCAGCTGTGAGAGTGGCACGTTTCGAAGGCGACGGCCGTGTGACGTGACCGCTGGCGTGCGGGGGGGGGGGGGGCGCGTGGTGCAGTGCGAGCCGGACTTTGTGAACGCCGAAGGGCAATTTCTTTGGGGAATGTGGGGATTTCCAACAAAGATCGTCAACGTGAATCGTAATTCCCATCGATTTGGTCAACAGGTTTAATGCACGTTGCCGTTGACGGACGGAACTTGATGAAGAGGGTTCGCTGTTTATTGCATGTTGGTGTTCGTTAGCCACGATCCGCTGACGCGGTGCGATCGTCGGAATATTTTTTTTTTGCTGAATGTGACAATGGGGCCCAACCTGGTTCGTGACGTAACTAGTCTGACAGATGCCTCGTTTAGACAAAAACATTAAGGCATATCTGCATATGTCATCAATATGCTCAATTCCTCTGTTGAGATGTAAACTCATTTGTCAAGGCTCTCTCCTCCCACCCAGCTTAAAATACGCTGCCAAGCTTAGCAGTGTCCATTAGGACGCTGTCTTTCCGTCAGCTCTGTTTCTTCACCTGAGGACGGCTGCTTGCATTGTGGCCGAAACGTCGTGAGAATTTCATTTTATTATGTTTTATTTGTATTATTTCCCTTCTACGTGACTTTACCGAAAGAACCAAGAATATAACATTAAAGCACCTTTATTATTTAGTGGAGGGGCAGATAATGTGTGAAAGGAGGAGCCGTATCGTCTGAAGAGTTGTTCACCTACTTATATTCTCCACTATGGCATGCATTGGGTGCACGTAGGCAAGATGTTGACTCCCTCGCCTGGTGTACAGGAGGTCGTCGGTTCGATCCCGACCCTGATGCCTGCTGTGTATTTGGAGTTTGCGGTGTCTATCTCATCATCATCACGGTGGCTAGAAGATGTTGACTACCTCGCCTGGTATACAGGAGATCGTGGGTTCGATCCCGACCCTGACGCCTGCTGCTGTATATTTGGAGTTTGCATGTCTTTCTCTCCCAATTGTCGCGTGGATTTTTATCCGGGTCCTCTGTTTTTTCCCTGCACATTTAGAATCAACATCACGCCTTCGGAGTATTTGGCTGCTGTAAATCTCCACGTGATGAGGCCACTTGGTTGTGCCATCATTTGTGTCGGCCAAGTTCGCTTCTGATGAAGAGCTACGTAGCTCAGAGTGGCCTTTACCCGGTCAAATAAAAATGGTGTTTTTGTCAGTGTATCGTTTCATGATAATTTCGCAATATCTATTGCATTGTTTCGTGGCCGGCACTATTGATGAGACCTATAAAAAAATGGAATCTGGCCTCGGGGTTTTTTGTTTTGTTTCCTTTGTTGAAACAAATGTCAGAGGTGGGGGGGGAGGGGGTAAACATTGATCCGTAAAACCCATTGGTCGATGGACTTAAATGTTATTTTACTCTGGCGACGAAAACACTCTTGCAAAATGACATTTTTTTTTAGAGAAGCGAATTGCGCCGTCCGCAATTCTCAGGTTTCCGCCGGTGGGCTCTGGCACGTCGCGATTGAGCGAGACCGGTCGGGAGAGACGGTCGGAGGGAGCGACTGTCCGCCGCTGCAAATCCTCCCTCCCCCCTCCCCGCGCACGTTATTGCTTCAAACGTTTCGGGAATTTCTCTGCCAACGTTCCACTCGCGGAGAAGCAAGGCTTCAGCGTTTTAACTGACCTTTTTTGTTTTTCACGCCCAAACTTAAAACATTGAACCGCTTAAATAAAGTGAGGGCCGTGTCATCGTTCAGCCGCGGATCGATGGTGTTGACTCCGAGCGGCTGCGTTTCATTTCCACAAACGATTCTCCGCGCCATCGATTCGCTAATTTGACCGTGCCGCTGGAGTAAATTGCTGCGAGCTCGTTAAATGTGTCACGTGAGAGCAGACGCCTAAGTTTGTTTATTTGTTTAAAACTAACGGGGCCTGCACGTCCTACTTTGGATGTGGCCGTCGATCTGCTCCTCTGGACGAGACGTCCTGCCAGCCAGCCAGCCAGGCAAACTTGTTTCTGATAAAGCGGGAAAATAATGTTTGATACGGTGCTGCCATGGCTGCCTGGAAAAATGAAATAAAATGGTTTGCATTTACGACTCTCGGTCCGGACAGGCAACTGGACATACGGACAGGTTTGTTCATATCTCTGAAAGTTCGTAATTCGAATGTTTGTAAGTAGAGCAGTCCCTGCAATAACATTCAATAATAAACCCCAGCTCCGTCAAGTCCAAGTTTATTTTATTTAGCCCGGTGAGGACTTGAGAGACCAAGTTAGTCTCATTTGAAAGGGTGACCTCCACCCAACGCTTCCTCCTGGAAACGAACGGACATATGAGGGGGCTTTTAAATTTGTAAATCTGTGGTATAATTCCTGTCGCGCATCTGCTATATAGCCGCATTGTTTAAAATCGTCCGTCTTGTGATTGGCTCCAGGTCAATTATGATGCTCGTGTGCGATTGGCTGACCACTTGAGTTGCTACAAAATAAAGGCGCAGTGCGCTGAGCCCTCGGTGAGGTGTTGTGTCGTGATGGGCATTCGCATTCCCGTCTCTCGCTCCACTGCTGGATGAGGGGCCAGCGGAGGGCACGGAACGGCGGACAATCCCAAGCGACAAGCCGGACCGTCTGGGCTATTTGCGGTTTGCGGTAACCTTGTACGTCCCAATGATGACATAAAAATATAATTGTGTCGGAATAGTAACGGCTCCGGAGTAATTGAACTGTAAAGGTTGCCCGTAATCAATAACCTATCGGGGGGCCGGCCCGTGCCTTGCCGCGTCTCGGAACCTTCTGCCCTCCGCCTCCCGCGTGAGTGACATCTGCAAAGCGCCGTCCGTTTATTTGCGTATTCTCTGCAGCTTACGGGGGGGGGGGGGGTTGGGGGAAGGTGGGGGGGTGAGGTGTGTGGGGGGGGGGGCTTGCAGGTCACAAGGGCTGGGCGGATTGAATGCCGCCCTCCTCTCTGCCAGAACAACCATTCTCAAATTCTGAGCAGCTGGTGAAAACCTCAGCGAGGCAGTGCTCAATTTAGCCACCCGGTAAGGATGATGATGATGATGGCAGCGATAATGACGACTGAACTTACGATCTCACGTCTGTATGTATGTTGAACTACTGTGCGTCGCCAACCGTGATAATCGGAGATGCGGGGGGGGGGGGGGTAAGGACAACAAACAACAAACAGTTCCAAAGAAATTAGTGTTTCAATTGAGATTTACAAGTGCATAGCTCCAGTGGCTTCCTAATATCAGTAGGAAGAGCGTTCCAGACGGCCACAGAAGCGCATCCGAATGCGCATGATGCAGCGAGCGTCTTTGTTCGATGGCTAACCAAAATCTGCTGCGAGGATGACCGGAGTTCGCGTGATGGTTTATGTTCCTTGACGAGATCAGCAAGGTGTAGCGACAATGACGACTGAACTCACGATCTCACGTACGTATGTACGTTGAACTTCTTTCGCACCGTACTTAGCCAACCGTGCCAATCGGAGGAGCACACATAAAGCAGTTCTAAAGAAATGAGTTTTCAATCTCGATGATGATTCATAGCTCTCAGTGGCTTCCTAATATCGGGAAGGCAGAGCGTTCCAGACGGCCGCAAGAGCGCATCGGAAAACTCACGACGGGGAGCCCTGCTTCTCCTCCTACCAATTGAGCCGCATGCTCACCCCGAATCCATTCACGATTCTGTGTTCCGGGTGCGCTCCCAATGCAGAGCGTTGTGCTTGGAGCGCCACTATCAACACCGTTATGCTGTGGAAGGAGGAAAAAATGGAAAGGAAAATGATTTTAATACTCCCGTGTGTAACCTTCTTGCCTTGGACACCTTTATCCTGCCGGGCCACAGCGCCACGTTTGATGTTTTCCCCGCTGGCGGATGGGCACGGCTTGGGCAAACTAAAATGTGTGTTTGCAATGCACGTAATTTTTGAGATGAGCGACATCGGAGCATCGGCTGCTTTGAGCGCAAAATCGGCATGCTGTCCTTTGTTTCGGTTTTTTACCCCGTCCCTCGCTTGCAATCACTCAAAGTGTCCTTAAAGGCAACAGTGATCGCAAGTTTTTAGTGAAAATGTGCGACGTCTGATGTCGGAGTACATTATTTAACCGTTGTGAAAGCCAAATTGAGGCGACGTTTCTGCGTTTACAAGGACGACCTTTGCACAATGACAGTTTGCAGACCGAGGCGACGCGGTTATTCTGACTTCCTGGAATTCTGCGCCGATGGTTCTTGGCACACTTTGAAGCAACACGTCTCAAACTAAAGTTTATTTTTTTATTTTTTTACCAGAGTAAGGCGCGCTGAGCTGTGTGACTCTGTTTTCTAGAAGCGACCTGGCCACAAACGATAGCCCGACGAGAAGTGGCTTCATCACCGTGTGGAAGTGTAACGCAGCCAAGGACTCTGAACGCATGACGTTGATTGTAAATGCGGAGCGAAAAACCGGAGGACCCTGGAGTAAAAGCCACGTGGGCCACGGGGAGAGAGAACACGCACATTAGAAATGTCACGTGATCTAATCGATGCATTTGATTGTTGGGAACCAGGCATTCTGTGACGCTCGGGTTTCCACTCACTTGCCAATCGCTCATTTAGGGATTTGGCCAAATATCACAAAGCAGGATCCTCCTGAGAGTGAGACTCTCAACAGAAAAGGGCCGTTATTGCTGTGAGATTGGAAATATACCGAGCGGGTCTTCTCGCTCGAATTGGTGGTGGCTGGCACTAGTTTGTCCATCGGTAGCTCCGAGCCAGTGGTGGTAATTCTACATTTCCATGGCGAGGTCCGTTTCTGGGAATGCGAAGATGTATTCGGTTTCAGGTGCGGTGGTTCTCAGCGATGGGCTCAGATGAACGCCAAATTAGGGGACTAAAACCGATCACCTTCTTGTTGCGAGCGGAGCGCTGCTAACCGTATCGCCACCCAGCCGGATAATGACGACATTCTCTGGATTTATAAGATGCGGCAGACAGTAAGTCTGCACCCCTAAGTTGTGCCTGGTTGTCAATAAAGTTACACGAAACCTTTGCAACAACAACAACCGCCATTCGCCACTAAGTGGTTGTGACGTCACACACACGGACACACTGACTGGGCTATTAGATGCACCCCCCTGACATTTGCATGAACATACAAGGCAAAGAAGTGATTATTTTAATCCCGACAATGAAGCCAGTGTGTTATCCTTAGCCAACAAATCATGCGGCAGTTATTTTTTTTTTCACTTGCATTATTTGAACACAATCTTCTCATCACCTTTGGTAATGAAGACGATGAGGATCGTTGATCAGTCACCTACTTAAATTGGCCTTCACTTACCTCTCCAGTTCCGGCCGTGTACCCTGCAGATTCCGTAAACTTCCTGGCTTTCCATACACGGCGATGGCGCCATCGGTTGGGATCTACGGATGAAGAGCGCCACTTTACACAATGTCAATTACTGTTGCATTTCACTCGGCAACCCTGGCCGATGTGTTTGTTTATTTTTATTTTTTCCACGTCCCTGCTGCATGAAGACGTGTTGACTCAACGGGCTGTCGCCCCCCCCCCACTCCCGCCTTAAACAAAAATCATCGCTTTTCCATCCGTCCGTCCGACCGTCCATATCCCTTCCAATTAGGGCTTTGTAAGTCAGCCGTCGGGAGAAGTGGAAGGCGCGGGAGGGAGCCCGACATTAGCCTCGGGAATTAAGCGAGTAAGATTAGCCTTTCATCTGGCACCAATCCTGACGTGATCGTATTAGCCCCCCCTCCTCCTCCACACTTTAGAAGCGGTTGTTTCGTCAGAATTCCTCGCCTCCCGTTCCCGTTCGCTCGGGCCGCCCCGGAGCGAGGCCCGTCCTCTCCGCCGCTGCCGTTGTACCGCCACCGCCGTCGTGGCGGGCGGTGGGACCGCGCCGAGGGCAAGCGTCGCCGCGGCGATGGGGGCGACCGTTGCAAGTGCACGCGAGTCGTCGCCCCGTGGGATTCGGGGGGGGGGGGGGGGGGCCGGGTTCAATTGGTGCCGTGGGCCGTGTTGTCCTGGTGCCTCGCCGGTGCTGCCCCGGCTGTCTCCTGGGCTCGTTGTCGTCATCGTCATCGTTGTTGTTGGCGTTGTCTTGTTGTTGTTGTTGTTGTGTTGTTGTGTTGTTGTTGTCGGGTGCTGGGTCCTGGCGGCCTCACGCGGGGTTCTGCTGCTGCGTCGTGATTTCCCCACGCTCTGTCCGGTGTCACTGCCCGCGCCCCGAGTCGCCCCCACCGCTATCCCCGCCGTTGTAAAGTACCTTGAGATGCGGTTGCGTTTAGACGCTGTGCAAATTGAAACGTGTGATGTTGGATTTGTAGGAAGTTGATAGTGGCTGTTCTGTAGAATCACTGCGCGGAGATGCACGTTGCCTTTTGACCTTCAACGGGTGACAAAGACACTCCGTTTCGCCACCTGGACAGGTCGCTGCCTTCATAGCGGAGTGCCCTAACCACCACTCTCCCGCTGCCCACACACAGACTCGGATTTCCGGGTTCATGACAAAGCACGCAGATCGCTCCAGCACCGCTCATGTCTCGCTCTCATGCACACATGCACGTGTACGCACATGCACACATGCACACACGCACACATGCACACGCACACACGCACACGCACATGCGCGAGTAGACACGGCCCCTTTTGTGGACCGAGCGTTCGCGTGCCATTAGCGGGCGACGCGGCGAGACACATTGTCGCGCGGTCGTGCGGGGCGCCTCTCTCTGCCTCTCTCCGTGCGCCATCGTTCATTCTGCCCTCATGTCATCTCGGAGTGCGGCAAGAGCCGCACGCGGGCATCCATTAAAGCGGGCTGAGCTGGCCCCAATGGACGTGCGTATAAATATAGAAATATATGTATTTATTTATATATTTACATGAAACTAAATTATAAGGCAAAGAAACGTAGTATTCCGCGTTCATGAAAGATGATGTTCTGGTCCACCACTGTTTTGTCAATCCACTGCTGAACAAGAACTCTCCCCCCGCCCCCCCCGCCCCCCCGTCATGCCACGCGGGCTGTGGGGATTTTGACCATACTTCACCGCACTTGTCGGCGTGGGTTGGTCATGGCAGGGGGGGAGGCATCGTGCGGAAGCATAGAAGTACTGCACAACACAGTTTATTTTGTACTCTGTAAATGTTGTGGCTTGGCTCTCCAACACACCGGTTAGTGCTGTACTAGTGACGAATCGGCACGTTCTGATCACGTGACAACCCTTACTAGTTGGCTGTGTCGGGTGGTGGCGGGTTTAACGACACGTTTATTTATTTACGCGCTGCCCTCTGCTGCCCAAACCACGGCTTTGGGAATCTCACCATTCCCGGCGATCTTCGCGTGATCCGTAAACCCCTTGCGCGTAGATCAGAGGCACGTGCGCTGCTCTGCCCCGCAGCCGTGCTGAAAGGCCGATCATCCCCCCGCCCCCCGCCCCCCACCGTGCCACCCAGCATGAGAGCCACACGGTTTCCATCGCAATGTTGACGTCGTGCGTGAATCATTTGTGAGAACGTCCCCGTCTCGGCGGCTGGCAGCCGCGGACGTACGCAACGCTCCACAATCTGCGCCCCCCCCCCCGTCTCCTCTGGGGTAGTGTGGTAGCCCGGTGTGCTGTTGTGATGCGCCGGGCGTGATTCGGCCCCCGGTTTTCACAAACGGAGCGAAGCGAGCGGTTCGTGAGCACGTGCCGAGCCCTCGGAATCCATGAATCGGCATTGGCGTCGTAGAGACGTCGGTGGCTAACTAATAATCGGACAATATCCTTCACTTATTGTGATGACGACGACGATTTCAATCTGAAAGTACTTTTTGCACGTGCCATTAGCCACGTGGCCTTCCGGCAATGGACAACTGAATCGACATTTGGGTTCAATTTGAGCGAGCTCTTCTCTGACCTATGGTGGAAATTCCCAATTTCTGTGAGCGGGGGGTGAACACATCCACGGAAAGACCACGGCTCGACTTACTCACAAAAATTGGCGCGAATCTTTTTGACGCTTTCAATCGTGACCCGCTCACTCGCTCGCTCCGCCAGCCGGATCTACCCGCTGCGGGTGAATGCACGATCAGCGTACCGGTTCGGGTGCTCGGACGGCTAGTCGACTCGCGCTTCGATGCCAGTATGGTGAACGCGCTGCGATGCGCCGCGTGTCAACCCCGCGTGAGCGTCTCTCTCTCTCCCGTCTCCTCTCCCGTCTCCTCTCCCTCCCTCGCCTTGCGAGCGTGGAGGCAGCGCTCGCCTCCTCTTCAGATTCAGAATATGTATTTGTGTTGGAGGAATCCGATGAGCTAGAAAGCTCTTTGTTCACAGATGTCCAGTCGGGGCACGGGATCAGAACAACAACAAACAGCACACAAACACGACAGGAATGCAAAGTACAAGAAAGTTAAACAAATCACCCAAACAAACAAATTGAACTAAACCATCCTCATCCTACCAGGCAAAGCCCACCGAGGTATTAACTTATTTTTCAAAAGCCACCCGGCCACAATTGATAGCTCAACAAAGCGGCTGATCATTGAACATTTATAGCGCTGCTCATTCCACGGTGCCGTGACGAGAGCCGTTCTTCACCGCACGGCTGCCTTGCCTCGCAGCGTGATTGTCGTCTGCGAGCTGATTCGACAGAGGCGACCTTCAAAGTCGCGCGTCGAAGTTGATTGCGAATGCGGTGGACGCTGTCGTCACAGCGTCACCCCGGTCATATTCGTCCCCCGAGGGTCTCCTGTCGGCAGCCGTCGCGTTCGGAGCGGCGCGCGAGCGCGCTGGGGGAAGGAGACGCGCGTTAATATTCGTTAGGTCGTTCGTACGTCGCTCGCTCGCTCCCGTTTGTTATCCTCAAACCGACAAAATTGCTTTTAGGTAGCGTGGCGATAATTGCGACCCATCCATCACTCCTCGCCGCCGCCGCTGCTCGGCTTTCCCTGGGCGATGAGAGCCGTGTGACTCGTGTCAAAGCGGAGACGGAGTTCCTGGCGCTTTCTCTCTCTCGTCTTCTCCCGTGTCCGGCGCGAGGCGAGAGGATTCCCTCTCGGACGATCCGCCACCCCTCCGCGACGACTTTGCGCGCCGTCACGCCACTGGCGCATCGCTCTGCCTCGGCTAGTCTACGTTTGTCCTTTCCTCGCACGCGTGTCGTCGTCGTCGCTGCTGGCCTGCTCCGTGGCTGCCAGCGGGTGCATCCTCTGCTTGTCGGCACAAGCGGGTGGATGGCCAAAACCACGGCCGCCTTTGTCTCACCAGTGGCGATGTTTACACACTGCACCAGGTAGCCATTTGTGGCTGAGTCGACCTAGGGGAGGCCCTGGACCGGTTCAGATAATCGTCACTGGTGTTGGCCGTGGCCGGGAATTCGAATTCGGGTCGCCGGTTTTGTAGCGTAGTGCGCTACGCTCCACTATGACCACCACCAACATCACCTCAATCACCACCTCAACCACCACCACCACCACCACGATCGTCACCTCAATCACCACTGTCACCACCACCACGATCGCCACCTCAACCACCACCACCACCACCACGATCGTCACCTCAACCACCACCACCACCACCACCACGATCGTCACCTCAACCACCACCACGATCGTCACCTCAACCACCACCACCACCACCACCACGATCGTCACCTCAACCACCACCACCACCACCACCACGATCGTCACCTCAACCACCACCACCACCACGATCGTCACCTCAACCACCACCACCACCACCACGATCGTCACCTCAACCACCACCACCACCACCACGATCGTCACCCCAATCACCACCACCACCACCTCAATCACCACCACCACGATCGTCACCTCAATCACCACCACCACCACCACTACGATCGTCACCTCAACCACCACCACCACGATCGTCACCTCAACCACCACCACCACGATCACCCCTCTGGGCGGAAAAACTAAAAAAATTCCGGCCGTGAATGCGGGGCACGAATCATTGCTCGCTGCCTTTTTGTTGAGTTATTTTTCTGGCTTGTGACTTCGGAAGAGTTGTTGGTCGGCGTTAAAGCTTTGATGCGTTCCCCCGTGCCAATTTTCTCCAAACACGTGCAAACATTGAATCTGCATCTGCTCCTGCAACCAATCGCGTTAAATCCCAACGCTGTGTTTTGTGGGCACATAAATGGGGCTTTATGGCCGATTTTAAAATGCAGATACGGTACACGGAGTTACACTTCGATACAAACGCATTTACAAGGCGGTACTTAGCCATCTATAATAAGTGGAACGCGCTGTTAGCAAGCGCCTGTTAACGATGGCACGGCATAGGAGAGAGAGCTGTCTTCAACCACGGTCAATCCACTGCTGGATGAAGGCCTCCGCAAGCCACCGCCGCCACCACCGCTCACGATCCTGCGATGGTGACATTCCATCTGGCGCCTGGACCACGAATTTATGTCATCGTCGCTCCATCTCCTCGGTGGACGTGCTGTCAGGCGCGTTCTGCTCCTTGGCTGCCACTCCGTCGTTAATCTTTTTATTATTATTGAACAAGAGCCCGCAACCAAACACGCACGACTTGGAGAGGGCGGTACGGACGTTCCCCGGTACGACAAACCCCGAGGCCTCTGGCGCCCACGTGGCAAGGGGAGAGGGTAGGCGGTTGGGCTCACTTTGCCCTCACTCACGTGGTAGGTGGGGGGGCAGCGAGAATGTGCCCCAGCTGCTAAATAACATCACGGACACGCGGCGAGCGGGCCCGGCGTTATCGCGACACCTCCGGCCATGAATCGGGCGCGTCGTCTCTTTGTGCTTGTTTGCGCACTATTTCATTTGTTGTTTCTTGCTCCGGATCAATTCCTGCTGCCCAAAACGCAGATGCCAAATCTTTGGACCGCACTGGGTAAAGCCTCGATTGGTGGCAACGCGAGTGTAGAAGGACAAGCTGATGAGATTGGCCACATTCTTGCTGATATGATCCAGCGTTTATGGTATACAAACTAAAGTAAAACTATGAACTCAACTTTTTGATTTATTTTACTAGGTAAGGCCCAACTGAGCTATACAGCTTTTTTTCAGAAGCGACCTGCCCACAAATGATGGCTCAATGAAGTGGCTTTTCACGTGGACATTTATAGCAGCCGAACACTGTAAACGCAAGTTTAGAAACGTGGAGAGAATAAACCAGAGGACCCGGAGAAAAACCATGCGACCACAGGGAAAAACAGACATATTCTTAGGTTTTTTAGGTAAAGTCACGTAGGTAAAAAATTAAAGTTAATACAAGTAAAATAAAAATCACGACGTTTCGGAGGCAACACAAGCTTCCGTCTTCAGGTGGAACTGTCACAGCACGATAGCTGTATCAAGTGAGAGAAATACCAAGAAAACAGTATTTGTATATATACTGGTTGAGGGTGGGAGGAGCCAAGGTAGGCTTTGAATATATATATATATTTTTTCTAAATATACAGGGGTTGGGAGCGAACCCCTGACCTCCCGTGAATCAGGCGAGGTAGTTAACATTATCATCCACGTTTTGTCAGTGACAAAACTTAAAAAAGGAAAACTTACAAAGACGGCCTGTCACGGGTGTAATCTGTCTTGCTCTCGGCTGGAATTCGCTTCTTCGCCGATCCCCGCGACCTGTTTTGAGCAAGTGAGCGAGCGAGCGAGCGCTCCGTATTTTTAGAACTCCTGGGGTACGGTCGACGGCCAGAGCCCGTCACGACGTTGCCGAAATTTTTCAATGTCAGCACGGCTCCCGCGGGATCACCTGTTCCACGAGCGAGCGGCGCAGCGCGTGCAGAGCTCGTAGGGACAGCGAGTCCCTCGTCCGCCGGATCTACGCTTCCGGCAAACCTCCTCTCTACAATTCACACGGCCGACTTCAAGCTGACCGCCACTTTGTGCCGTTTCCTTCTGCTCCCTCCTTTTTGCCCCCCCCCCACCTTCCCCCCCCCCCCTCTTTGCAGCCTTCATGGACGGCGGTCAATTACCACTGTCCAATATTCGCGAGCCTTTTCACCAAACTAAACGTTGTATAATTGATGCAGCGTTCTTGGGTGCTGTCATTGTCTCGCATTAATTATGCACACGCGTCTGCATTAGCAAGCCCCCCGTGGGAGCTTATTAACTACTGCACGGAAATGTATTCAGTATTCAGTAGTCCTCACTGCGGGACAGACAGCCTGGGCTTGGCTGGAGAAGTTACTAAGTTCTACAATTTGCCCATCTCCATTAAGAGGGGGCCTCAAATGGCTTAAACCCATAATATTTTTTTTTCCCATTTATACATTGCGCTTTAATGTCTCGCCAACTCAAAGTTTCCGTGCAATCGCGTCTCGTCTCGCGCATTCGAAGGGCACTCCCAGTGGCCTGCAAAAGCGGGGGCATTATGGGCCTGCCAGCATGGGGTGACGATTGCTACCATGTGTGTCCCGGTAATCGAGTAGTTTGTGAGTATCTTTTGGGGATTTTTTTTTATTTTAGAAACATGTTGACCACGATGCCGGCACGCAATTGCCTACTCGTTGCACATGACGTCATGGGGTCTTTAGCGTCCGCTGGGCATCGGTTATATTGTCTTTCGTTCATGGGCCCCCCCCCTCTCCAGCCACTGTTTATAAGCCGTATTTAGTTAGCTTTTTGTCACGCGCAAAAAAGTTTACGATCCACGGAGTAAAAAAAATCAAATATTACTTCTGCTCGATGGGTGCAAGAGTTTCTGCCCAAAGGCATTTAAAAAACTAACATATGAGCCGTGTAGGCCCTGACAGTTGCAATAGTTCATTGTTAATTCTGGATTTTCACCGGAGGCCAGTCAAGCCGCCCTGCTTGTCTCCCGCGCGCATGTTTACGCGCTTGATGGAGAAAGAAAAATGACCGACAGATAACGGGAGCTGTTGGATGACACCTATTTTCACGGACGATATGCAGTGCTTGGTTTTTGTTGTTGCAGATTTTGTAGCGTGTGTTGATGAGCTGACTTCATGCACCATCTCCAATGGTGGTCGTACGCTCAAACACATTCCCTCCTTTTAGCTGTCACTCCATCATCGTTATTAACCCCTCGCCATGACGTGTCCCCCGCTCAAGCCCACAATTGTTTTCCTTAACCCGTTCCGATGACATAGGTGTACGTCATCAGAACTGAATTGGAAGAGAAACTAAAATATAATAACTTTAATGGTACCGAGGCTCCCACAAGGCCATGTGGGAGGGAGTGTGGCACAGTTTGGCGCCATCTATTGTAGAGTGCGGTCGTGCCACTACAGTTCTCTGCAGTGAGTAGCAATGTCTTTAAAAACAACAGCGCTACTACGCCTCTCTAAATAACATTAACGCTGAATCGCTTGCGCTTTCCGAGATTCAGCAGTGAACAGGATCGTGAGGGATGGCGATCTCGTGCGGGAGGCCTTCATCCAGAGGTGGATAGATCACAGCTGACGACAACGATGGAAATGCCAATTGGCTAATCTAATCTTTAATTATATATAGAGGCCCGCAGAGCTGGGGCAATTGTTGGCGCTGGCTCATTGCGTGGCTGCTGCCTTCTTGCTTGTCTGTGGTTCCTCCTCACAACTTTTAGAGTCGGTCTCCGTACGAGAGTGAGCGAGTACCGTGCGTTGCACTACAAGTTTAATTTATTGTCATTTTTGGGGCACCGCTGAAGTGAGCTGTTAACTACCTCGCCTGGTGTACAGGAGGTCGTGGGTTCGATCCCGACCCTGGCGCCTGCTGCTGTATATTTGGAGTTTGCGTGTCTCTCTCCCCGTTGTCGTGTGGATTGCTATTCGGGTCCTCCGGTTTATCCCTCCGCATTTAAAAACATGTGCCTCGAGTGTTTGGCTGCGACACATTTCCACGTGATAAGCCGCTTCACTGGGCTCTAATTTGTGGCCAGGTTGCTTCTTAAAAAGAGCTATGTAGCTCAGTGGGCCGTATCTGGTAAAAGAAAAAATAGTTTAAGTTTTTTACGTTATAGTTTTACATTGCAGATTGTGGTTTGTTTCATAATTACTCGTTTGATTTGAGTAAAGTCTCCTCACATTGTTTGTGTAGTGCGCGATCGGGTTAGTTGTGGTTGTGGGCTTATCTTATCCCTCCGATTGAATATCCCGCCAGTTGGCCGTGCAGTTCACAGCCCTCAACTCGATTTCCAAATTTGTGAATTCACCTGCTAGTGACTCGATTTAGGCTACGTGGCAATTATCGCCCATCTTTTGTGAAAACTCGGCAGGATTCTCCTGAAAAAGAGTGATGAGACTCAGTGTGGCTTCCCTGGGTAAACAACCCTAGTACTGTTACAGACGCTTAAGAAATAATTTTAAGTAATTAAAATATGGCCTAACTCCAGGTCCCTAAGGGATTGGATACTTGCAATTGCCATCAAGTTAGGAGAGAAGTTACTGGTGATCAGGAACACTGTTTTTAAGTCAACTGTAAACAAAAAAAGTCAACCTGTAATTAAAAATATAACAATGATGAAACTCGTTTGTAAAAGTATTAACGATTGTAATTTACACTCTAACGCAAATATACTAGCCTCAACCGCAGGCCAACTTAAGCGGATGGAAGCGATGACGTCACGGCAGCCATTTTTCGTGAATGACGTCATTGCGGCCATGTTGCATGGGCATGCTTGTCAACCCCTTATCAGAGCCCTACCTTATTACAGACCAATTCAGACCTTATTTGTCACCCCGTGCCCCTTATACATCTCAACGTTCATCCTACAAAGTCCCATGACAAGGGAGAAACACAAACAAATAGACTAAACAAATTCCCGTATTGAAAAGGCTGTAAGCTGCATTGACCTGCAAACTAAATTTCCTTGTGCAGGAATATGGGTAAACCTATGAGTTGACAGGTATGCATGGGAGTTGCCTTCCTGGCAGCTGATTGGCTGAAGTCAGGACATCATCGCCGGCAACCTCGCTCGCGTGTCTTGAGTCTTGAGTCGACGTATCGACACTTTTCTGACGACATTTTTCACCTTGCTGTAATCTCAGCCTCAGGACCGTGTCAAAATTTAATGAGCATTTTGAGTACTCGGAGCGCTGACCTAGGGTGACTCAGTCTCCACCATCCATAGCCTGAAGCAGCTGTCCTTTCACGGGTTGATGCCTGTCACAGCAATATTTCATGTCCCCCATGTGCTCGGATGAGTTGCCAAACGTAAGTGGCATCCCACGCTTCCTTGAGCAATTAAAGAGTTTTTGTTTGTACATTTGCCCGAGCGAAGGCCGAAAGGCCCCAAAACATCACGGCACTATCGGAGTTGTCTTCAATAAGAGTTGCACCGTGTCTTGGAATTGATCGGGGTTTGTTATAAGAGCTTGGGTAAAGAGACGTTGGGAGGGAATTTCAAAGACGAGCATCGCAAGGGGACGAAAGCAGAGAAAGAACTGTTGTGACCTGCAGTGTGCTGAGCGAACACACCGTAGGTATGAAATGAAACCACTCAGTCTAGTTGACATGAATCTTCCACATGGGGCGCCACGGTGGCTACGAGATGTTAACTACTTCGCCTGGTATGTAGGAGGTCGTGGGTTCGATCCCGATCCTGACACCTGCTGTGTATTAGGAGTTTGCGGTGTCTCTTTCTCCCTATGGTTGCAGGGATTTTTCTCCGGGTCCTCCTGGTTTTCCCCTCCACGTTTAGAATCGTGCGTTTAGAGTTTTTGGCTGCTGTAAATTTCCACGTGATAAGCCACTTTCGTTGGTCTATCATTTGTGGCCAGGTCGCTTCTAAAAAATAGCTATACAGCTCAGTGGGCATTAGCTTGTAAAATAAAAATAGTTGAAAAGTTGATGTGGGTGGAGGAATCAATGAGTGAAATTCACGGGAGCAGTAACCATGGTCGTCGCAGTACTCGAGTGATAAAGGGACGACTACCCACCAGTGAGTGAGTGGAGAGAATCAGCAATTGCTGGATCATCAAGCAATCAATCAGTTTGAATCATCATTTCTACTTGAATTGTAAATCCAAGCCTTCACAACTAAAATTATGGATTGCTTCTTCTAAGCGCTGCATACGCCTACATATAAAAAAAAATGGTTGTGGATTTTGTAAATGGAGTTAGCAGGTGGTGCAATTTTCTCATTTGGCGGTCGTAAAAATCGAGATGGTTTATTCCAATAAATCAGCGGATAATTAAGGTCATGTTCCGAGATTCATTTAGCAGCGGCCGATGTCGCGCGTGCCGGTGGCTCCGCTTCATTCACGCCGACTCGCCCGATGGGGTGAATTAAAGTGCACGTTGAACCCGGGACAGGTTCACTCGTTCAATTGGCGGCGGGCGCCCATCATCAACAAGATCGCGCGCGAGTTCAGTTCCCAGTCGGGGTCAACCGTCATCGTCTTCTTTGCTGTTGTCGTCATTATCGTCGCGCTCTTCCCAGGGCACCATCGCGGAGGTTTGGCTTGGCGCACGACGAGAATTTGTTAAATGCCCCAACAACACGGCACGCGCCCGACTCGAATGACGTCGGGGGCTTCTACTTTAACGCCCGCCGCCGCCGCCATGCACACGGGGCGAGTATTCGTGCGGTCAACACACCGGCCGCAAAAGTGGGGGCCCGTGTCGCAATCCTGCCGGAGTGTACCACTCGCCTCGCCGCGGTGAAGTGGATTTAACGAAGATGTCGTCTCTTTTTTTTTTTCTGGACAGCGCCCTTCAGATCCGCCAAGGTCGACCTACCTTATTCAATCACGCGCGTCCCCAGCCGTCTTATTAACAGGTTTTTTTTTTGGCACAGAACCCCGCTGCGCGGGATATTTGGCGTCTCTGTTTTTTTTTTTTGGGGGGGGGGTGGGTGGCGGAGGTAATTTTCCGCACGTAGCCCAGAGGTGAGATGGAAAGACGCTGAGACTCCACTCTCAAACGGCCGTGGGGCCCGGATTCATCTCTTTAAGTGGCCCATCTTACCATCGGTGCAAATTCCACATTCTTATGAGATGGGCCGGTCTCTCCATAGGACGATCATCATTAACTGACTCGCCACAGTGTGGGTCCTTATTTTATCGTCTCCGGAGGGGTGATGGGCTCCTTTGTCTGCGTGTATATTCGTGGCCATCGCGACATAGGGGCACCACGAAAGCGATACAAAGACTCCCTGAAGAAGTCCCTCACTGCTTGCTGCATCGATCACCGTCAGTGGGCAACACAAGCAGCTGATCGCAACTCCTGGCGGCACACAGTCCACCAGGCCACCTCCTTCTTCGAAGATACCCGCAGGGCCCGTATGGAGGACAAAAGGAGAAGGAGGAAGAACTATGATCCCTCAGCACCCATCCCAGATGAGACCTATACTTGCAGCTGTTGTGGCAGGACCTGCTTGTCCCGCATAGGCCTCGTCAGCCACCAGCGTGCCTGCAGAAGACGTGGATGTCCTTCCTAGATCTTCGTTTGCGAAGCCAAGCCATGGTGATGATGATGATATTGGTGGAACTTCTTTCGCACCACACGGAGCCAACCGTGCTCGTCGGAGGTGTGGGGGAAGGACAACAACACAAAAGCAATTCTAAAGAAACTCATTTTTAACCTAGATTTAAGATTGTCTTCCTAATATCGGAAGCAAGAGTGTTCCAGACGGCTGCGGAAGCGCATCTGAAAGCACGCGATGCCAGTAGCATAACATTCCACAGTTAAAATTACCATCCAAGAACCGCATACAGTATTGGGGACAACTCATGCGACCGTATAAAAGATAAAGATAAAGATCCCCATATAGCCTGGAACAGACTGTTGGGGCAAGTGCTGTTAGCGAGCACCTAATGAAGGCCGGAATGGCACACGAGGGGGTGGGTGGCCAGCACCACGCCCGACCGCCTTTGTCTCCCCAGTGGGATGTTTACACACCGCACCAGGTACTCATTTGAGGCTGAGTCGACCTAGGGGAGGCCCGGGACCGGTTCAGATAATCGTCACTGGTGTTGGCCGTGAGCGGGAATCGAATCTGTGTTGCCGGGTTCATAGCGCAGCGCGCTAACCGCTCCCCACACACACACACAGTGTACGTTGTGTATAGATACTGACGATCGCATGTGGAACTGGACATATATACGAGCACAGCATCAACGCCCACGGTCATTAAATCATTTACGATTTATTGGCATCCCGATTGCTCAGCCCAATTTGAAAAGTGCGTCCGCGAGCCCGTAGATTTATCCAGCAACGTTTCCAATCGGCCACTGCTTGTGCGTCACACAGCCGGCATTGGGGCATCTCAGCCACGCAGCCTGTGGATTTCTTTACTTGAATGCCACGTTGAAATAACACTTAAAGTTCATGAGCCTCTTGGTTTTCCAGAACAATGTCATGTGCATATGTTGAACTTCTTTAGCATCGTGTGTAGCCAACCGTGCTAATCGGAGGTGTCATCCAGGAGCATTGATTTAAGTGATCAAACTCTGGACTGGTGTACCAGGTTTAGCGTGAGTCCAAATCTTGGCCGGAGGTTGAATCAGCCTGTCGTGTCTCCAAAGTATATATGTTAAATAGCTTTTTGTGGTCAGCCCTTGGAACAAATGCTGCATTTCCACCACTGTCTCAGAGCTGGCAAGGAATCAGATTCAGACTATTTATACTGGAGGAATCCGATGGGCTGTAAAGCTCTTTTTCGCAGATGTCCAGTCGGATGTGGTTGGTAAAGTAGGATCAGCGATGCCCCATCGCTCGACTAAGCTCGGTGTGAGACCCACATTTAAACCACCGCAAGCAATGGCTGAGAAAGCAGGAATCAAACTGTGCGCAATCTGGGAGCGCCAGCGCGTGCGCGCTTCGCGCTCGACACTGCACCACCGTGGTCGTTTAAAATGAACGGCATTACTTTGGCGCGCGCAATTAAATATGCAGCCAGCGTCCAGCACGTTCGACACATGCTGGACGATAATTTATCCAATCGCGCCGTCAGATTTAGAAGCAAGTGGCCAAAGAGATTTATTGACCCTTTTCAAAGTCCACGAGAGAGAAAGCCAAAAGGACCTCGTAAAACACACGTTTTTTTGTGTTTGGCCTAATTGAAACTTTGAACAAGAGCAAAGACTGAATTGAGGTTGTGTGGGGGGGGTGAGGGGTGGAGTGGGGGAGGGGACAAGCCGCCTCGTTCGAATTGGCACAGAAAAGAAAAACCCACGAGAGAGAGGGCGGCCACCGAGTGGCAGCGTTGCATCCGGCCGCCCTCTGTAGCGCGCGCTGGGAGAGAGGAGAGCCCCGTACACAGTGCCCGGTGTTCGAGTGCATCCCGGTAAAAGGCCCGGCTAGCCGGAGTTATCGGAGGGAGGGAAGGATGGAGCGAGCGAGCCCTGGCTCGGCCAGCTGAAATGTCGAGCTGTCCACGGTTATCGTGAACGTGCTTGTGTGTGTGTGTGCGTGTGTGTGTGTGAAAGAAAATGAACGGCAACCCCCGCACCGTTCCCCCCTGCACCACCCCTCCCCACCATCCCCCACCACCCCTCCCTACCATCCCCCCCACCACCCCTCCCCACCATCCCCCCCCACCACCCCTCCCCACCATCCCCCCCCACCACCCCTCCCCACCATCCCCCCCACCACCCCTCCCCACCATCCCACCCACCATCCCCCCCACCACCCCTCCCCACCATCCCACCCACCATCCCCCCCACCATCCCACCCACCACCCCTCCCCACCATCCCACCCACCATCCCCCCCACCACCCCTCCCCACCATCCCACCCACCATCCTCCCCACCACCCCTCCCCACCATTCCCCCCACCCCTCCCCCACCACCTCACCCTCCCACCACTCCTCCCCACCACTCCTCCCCACCATTACCCACCACTAACGGATTGCCGTAAGCACATTGATACACTTTACATATTTTACACATTATACACAATTTTACATATTCTCACGCGTTTTATTACGCTTTTTATATCACGCAGCGTATCCCAAACCATATTAGTACATCATAATATATATTTTAATCTATTATAATGCCGGCACATATGGCGTAGTCTTTTCTCATATAACTCGAGACGATTTCTAATGTCCATACACGGGAGACCACACAGGGAAGTGATTTGGCTGCTATACATATCCACGCGATCATAAGCCCACTTCGTTGAGCTATTATTTGCGATGGCAAATGATAGCTTGGCTGCAAAATTTTCAAAAATTGTTGAGTTTTAGTTCAGACAGTGTGTGGTTCGTGCGCCCACTGCCGCGTGTTTTAATGGCGTAACTTTGCCGTGGAAGCACGGAGGTACGCTGTCCCTCCTCCGCGCACCTCCGATTAGCACGGTTCGCTACGTGTGGTGCGAAAGACGGTTGGCTACGTATGGTGCGAAAGACGGTTGGCTACGTATGGTGCGAAAGACGGTTGGCTACGTGTGGTGCGAAAGACGGTTGGCTACGTGTGGTGCGAAAGACGGTTGGCTACGTGTGGTGCGAAAGACGGTTGGCTACGTGTGGTGCGAAAGACGGTTGGCTACGTATGGTGCGAAAGACGGTTGGCTACGTGTGGTGCGAAAGACGGTTGGCTACGTATGGTGCGAAAGACGGTTGGCTACGTATGGTGCGAAAGACGGTTGGCTACGTGTGGTGCGAAAGACGGTTGGCTACGTGTGGTGCGAAAGACGGTTGGCTACGTGTGGTGCGAAAGACGGTTGGCTACGTGTGGTGCGAAAGACGGTTGGCTACGTGTGGTGCGAAAGACGGTTGGCTACGTGTGGTGCGAAAGACGGTTGGCTACGTGTGGTGCGAAAGACGGTTGGCTACGTATGGTGCGAAAGACGGTTGGCTACGTATGGTGCGAAAGACGGTTGGCTACGTATGGTGCGAAAGACGTTCGGCGCGCATACGATACATAGGCTGAGCGCTGGCTGTAATTAATGCGCGCTTTGAGATTCGCAAGAAACAAAAAAAAATAATATTCCTTTTTTTTGTTTGCGCGCAGCACAATATCGGTAGTGGGAACACTTGACAAACGAGAACGACCGTTGTGTTTGAATGTGGGGATGCGAACAAGATAAATACAGAGCAGCGCTAAAAGAACCACCCCCCCCCCCCCCAAAATGTCAGACAAAACTGCAGTGACGTGGGGCCAAGGTCGAGATTACAGAAAGGAATGTTTGCCTATTTTTGTTATTATTCTTCTTCTTATTATTTTATTATGATGAGATTTTATTGCCTTACAAAAACACAGATTCTTTTGTTCCCCCCCCACCCCCAGAAAGGATTTTCTTTGTTGTCTGCCGCGTCTGTGGCGCTCGCACAAAGCGTCGGGGTAGCAGAGAGACGAGAGAGAGACGAGAGAGAGAAAAGCCTTCAACAATGGGGCTGAGTCTGTTTTCTCCGCCGTGGCCCAAGGTGATCGTGGCTTTTTGTCTGTCACTCACTCCCAGCGCCTCTTTTATTTATTTTCTACCTCACCCCCCCTCACTCTCACTCCCCCCCCCCCCCCATCCTCTCTCCGGCCTGAAACATTGTCAAAGGCCGGCGTACAACATTCTATTCGTCGGACCGGGAGCCGTTTGGCCATCACCGATGAACCGCTGTAATAAATACGAAACAATGATTTTGGTTCTTGGACGGAACCGTCGCCCCCTCCTCGTTTAGCCGCCTTTGTCTCCCGAAGAGCGACGCCGCCGTGGTGAGATGCGTCGAGAGGAAATGAGGAAGCCTCATAAGATCTCTGTGGCCAGCCACCGATGTCTCAGGAAATCAATAAGCGGGCAGTATGCCTGTCCCCCCCCCCCTTCACACATCTGTCCCTCCGGATAAAAATAAAATAAAGTTTTTCTTTAATATATCAGAATCAGCCGCACGGCATTCTGAAGGAGGCATATTGGGTGCTTATTTTGTTACTTATATCTCAAACATGACGGTCGTGATTATTTGTTGTTACGTACCACGAAGGTTTGCATCGATCTAGGACCCGTATTGAACAGTGGGGGGGGGGGGGGGGTCCCATTCCCCTTCCCCTGTAGACATCTTGCCAGTTCACCAGCAATAGTTCAAGCAGAGCCTGACTGCTGATGATGAGACGTCGAACGTTGAAATCGGCTCCAGAATTCTGCTTGTCAGTTTGACATTACGAATTCCGCTTGTGTTGAACCAACAGTGCTGAATTCACGCGCTTCCCAGAAGGCTCGCGTGGCTGTTGATGGGGCGTGTACAAACGGTACCGTTGTTTTTTCACGTGGAGGGACATGTAGGTGCATGACGCGAGTATTGTACATTAACTTTATTTGTAGCATCAGCACGGTGACAAGCTAACTAACCGGGAGCCAGCCACCAACGTCTAAAGGGAATTGCAGGACTGGCACGCCATCGGGAAAAGTTTGAGATGTTACTCTTATTAGCCTTTGATCTGTTGGTTTATTGCAACATAAATGATGATGTTATGTTGCGTTGTATTAGGTTACGTAGCAACTACAATCGCTTTTTCTTCTTCGTACGGCTGATGTTGATGTAGAGCAACGGCTCTGATTTGACATTGAGGTGGTTGAGACAGATGATTGCGTCAATCAATCAGTCGAACTTTATTTAGCCGCGGCGCCTTTCACAGTGAGCTTTGCACAGACCGCTTCACAGATGGAAGGCATTAAAAACGTATGTAACATTCCATCGCTAAACATTTAAATTACGCGACACAATAAAAGAAGGTCTACACGGTTAAACTTAAAAAAAAAAACCTACGGATTGTCAACCCATTGCCCCGAGCGAGTAAAACAGGCCCCCACAGATCAAATAGTGGTGACGAGCGACAGACAGATCAACCCGGAGGGATTTGTGTTTGACCAAAGGGATGGGTCTTCAGCGACCCTTTACGTGTGCCTGCATGGGAGTTAGCGGAGTTATCGACCGCCGTGGTGATGACACCGCGGTATTTTAGTGTGCCTATATCCGATCGCTGTGATCACAAAGAGACAAACAGCAGCAGGTCTCTTGTGTGGGTGACCGTGGTCGCACACCGGAGATAATTTAATGCTTTATTTTACACTCGAGAAGCTTGCAACAACAGTAGAGAGAGAGAGAAAAAAAGGATTGATTCTTGAATCGAATTGCCGCCCGGAAAAAAATGAAAGTTCATCGATTTTCAGGTGTGGTGGTAAGGGGATTAACCGTCGTAGGCCTAGCGCAGGGGCACGTGTACCCATGTGCGTGCGTGCGTGTGTGCCCATCGGCGGTTCCCGCTCACGGCCAACACCAGCGATGATGATCTGAACTGGACCTGGGCCTCCTCTAGGTTGACTCGGCCTCAAATGGGTACTCGGTGTGTCAAAAACATCGCCGCGAAGGAAGACAAAGGCGGCGGGTGCGTGGTGTTGGTCACCGACCCCCTCGTGTGCCCTGTCGGCCTTCATAGGTGCTACTCGCTAACAACACTTTCCCCGGCAGTCCATTCAGGCTATACGGGCGACCTTTATAATTGCGTGTATTGGTGAGGAGGTGATGCGTTCAGTGCGCACGTCCTGACGCTTCGTACGAACACGTAATCCCATTGTGTTTGTGACCTCGGGGGAGGGGGGGGGCGGTGGAGTGGATGGGAGGGGCAATGTTACGCGATGTTTTTATTTTATTTTAGACGCAAATCTGATTAGCAAAATGAGCCCATGCGGCCTTCTCCCCCCCCCCCGCGCGTTCCCGTCGCGCGGTCGCTCTCTAATGCGGCTTTTATGGAAACGGTAAATCACTCGCCGCGTCCCATCCAGTGGACTTCGCTGCATGTGCTCCTTTGCGCCTGGAAACATTAATTCATTCTATCTTCGCCTGCGAACGAATTCCCACCGCTCTCCCCCGAGTTCTCTCGCCGCACTCGCTGCGGACGCGTGCGTATTTTCTGACCATTGATTTCCGCGCCCCGCCCTCCTGCCTTGGTGTTGAACGAGCCGGCCGTTTTTTTATTTATTACACGGACAAGATTAGAATGCCCATTGGCTTGCCACAACGACAATGCCCCCGCGGATCAAGGTCAAGTAATGCATTTGTTTATTTAGACATCGGGACATCCTGCTAAAATCCCACACGCATCCCAGCGGCCCCGGGTAAAGTTCCAGAGTTATGGGTGTACCACGTTTTGTGTGTAAGTCAACAGCAGTTGTCCTATGGATAGACTCACCCACCCGCCCCTCCCCTCGGGAATTTTCACCACTAGCTCAGAGCTGTAAATGGGAGGATGAGCACGATCTCATTGCTCCCGTGAAGCAGGACATCGCTGCCGTGGAGTGGACGGGTTGAACCGTCCCCAAAGACGGCTCAACCACACCCATGCCCAGCCGTACCTTCCCACCGTGTGCCACGCGCCCTAACTCCACGGCGCCCCTCGATAGCTTGGTTTACTCACGGCCGGGTATAAAAAACACGGGATTTGAATCCGGGATATCTCTCGTGGTGTTGGCTTCATGTTCCAAACGTGAGGCCGCTGATCCATTGCTCCTAGTCATCACTATTAAAACGAATCTATTTTTATTCCACCAGGTAAGGAGCACTGAGCTATGCAGCTCTTTTTCAAAAAGCGCCCTGGTCACAAATGATAGCCCAACGAAGTGGCTTATCACGTGGAAAATATATCGCAGCCAAATGCTCTTAAACGCGTGATGTTGTTTCTAAATGTGGAGAGAAAAACCGGAGGACCCGGAGAAAATTCCACGCGACCACGGGGAGAACATGCAAACTCCAAATATACAGACATCAGGATCGGGATCTAACCCTCGACCACCTGTATGCCAGGCGAGGTAGTCAACGTCTCGCGCGACAGAGGAGAGGGCCCGCGCGCGTCCGTGCCGCGTGAATGCTCGACGGACGTGGCGAAACTTTGCCTACTTGTCACGTGCGTATAAGTAGCGCTGCGAATCAGGCATGCTGCTTGTGCTGCGTGCAGCCCGTGCCCGTTGAGCGAGCAGCCCGTGTACTGCAATGACATCGAATTGCTTGCGATGACAAAGTGTGTGGGATTAAATGTGCAAATGGGGAAAAAAGCAAAACCCTTTGTCGACATTCATCGGGACCGCAGAGGCAAATACTCTTTGTAGCGAGCACCTGCTAAGGGCAGCTTGGCACAAAGCGGGGAGTTGCGGCGGTTTTGCCCGGCGCTGTGGTGTGGGCCAACGTTATCGCCCCAGCGCCGATGTTCACACCGCAGCGGCGTGTACCCCACAGTACTCCACAGTACTCCACGGTCCGTTGAGACCGCGGTGGCAGGGGTGGGTGGGTGGTTCAAACTTTTCTCTTTGTCTTCTGTGCGCCGCGTGCAGACCCCGCGTGTGGCTGCGACGCGAAGCGGAGCGCCTGGTGCGGGAGCGCGAGAGCGCCGGCCTGCCCCTCCTGACGCCGGACTACTACGACCGCGACTCCATCGTGCTGCCCAGCGTGGAGGAGGAGGAGCAGTGGGTGCTCGCCCACAAGAGAGAGCAGTAGAGGCGGACGCACACGCACACACACGCACAGACATGCACGGACACGCACACACACACGCACAAGCACAGACACGCACACACATGCACAGACATGCACGGACACGCACGGACACGCACGGACACGCACAAGCACAGACACGCACACACACGCACAGACAGCACGCACAGACAACACACAACAACAACCGCCATTCGCCACTAAGTGGCGGTGACGTCACCACAACACGCACACACATGCACACACACGCGCACACTCATCGGTGCCCTGTATCCGTCCCTCGCTGTGAGCGGTACCACCTGACACAGCGCGCACACCCACCCACCCTCGGACTTAGACTCGCGGCGAAACACGAGGGGTCGTAACCGCGGTAACCGTGCCAGACTCCGCCAGGCACCGGATGTGAGTCGCCGAGGGCGATGCCCCGGCAACGGAGAAGCGCACCGAGCGTCGCGCCCAGACCGAGGCGGAACGCGAGGCTCGACCTCGTCACACTCGCTCACGAGACACACAAACCACGCGCCGGCGGTCGACATCGCGCTCTGCACAAGTGGGGGGCTTTGTGAATGCGAGGGCGGCTTCAGGCCTCCACGTTGGCGTTACGGGGGGGGGGATCGTGGCCTCGTGTTTCACCGTTCTGTCTCCCTCCCCAAGCGTCATTGTGATTTAGAAAAAAAAAAGCATCTGCTTGAGAATAAATCGTTTGCCAAGTGGGCTAACGCGCCACCATGACGGGCGGATTTCCGTGTGGTGTCTGTGTGTGTGGTGTGTGTGTGTGTGGTGTGTGTGTGTGGTGTGTGTGTGTGGTGTGTGTGGTGTATGGTGTGTGTGGTTTGTGTGTGTGTGATGTGTGTGTCTGGTGTGTATGTGTGTATGTGTGTGTGTGAGTGACTTGTTGTGACCTGCAGTGTGGTGGGTACGTGTAGTGAACGGGTGGGTGAGTGGGTTGATGTGACCTGCAGTGTGGTGGTTGAACACCGTGTGATGGCAGAGAGGAACCAAGTCGGTGTCTGGTAGAGTCCTCAACATAGAAGGAGGAGCAGGAATCGAGTGAAGTTCAGAGTAAACTCACGGAAGTCATTATCCATAATAGAGGTTTTTTTGGGATTGACCGCGTAAATATATAAATGTGTCGTTAAAACCCGCCACCACCCGACACAGCCAACTAGTAAGGTTTGTCACGTGATCAGAACGTGGCCAATTCGTCACTAGTACAGCACAAGTGTATAGTGTAGTGTATAGTAGTGTATAGTGTAGTATAGTACAGCAGTAGTGTATAGTGTAGTGTATAGTGTAGTGTATAGTGTAGTATACTAGTACAGCAGTAGTGTATAGTGTAGTGTATAGTGTAGTATACTAGTACAGCACTAACCGGTGTGTTGGAGAGCCAAGCCACAACATTTACAATCTTGAGTACGACATTTCGCCAGTAATTACAACCAGCTTCATCAGGCGACAGTGGTGGCGGGTTTAGCAACTCATTTATATATTTACACGATCTAGCCCAAAAAAACTATTATGGATGATGTTGATCGCGAAAGCCTACGTGATGAACTGAAGTCAGTATGTGCGTGGAACTTCTTTCGCACCCTACGTAGCCAACCGTGCTAATCGGAGGTGCGGAGCAAGGACAACGAACGAACGCACAAGAAGCAGTTTCTAAAGAAATTTGTTTTTCAATTTGGATTTCACAGTGCATAGCTCCGGTGGCTTCCTAATATCGGAAGCAAGAACGTTCCAGACGGCCGCAGCAGCGCATGTTAAAGCGCGCGATGCGGAGTGACCGTTGTTCGGTGGCCAAGCCTAAAGCCGCCGCTGCTGGGAGGAGACGACCCCCGGAGTTTTCGCCGACGATGGTTCATGCTCCAGCTACGGCTGGTTGCTCCCGATTGTTGCCACGTTAAGTCGGACCCGTTCAGAACACTTGTTGTGCTTCGCCTCCATCGGCACCTCTTCACAAGACCGCAACAAATGAAAACCCACCCCCGGGACCTGGATTCTTCGAGGCCCTCACACGTGCTGGCCATTGTGAAGTGGGGGAGGGGGGTGCGTTTGAGATCCATTGAGATTCGCCAGACTGGGCACGTTTGTGAACGCGTGCTTACGTTGTTTGTGGGATTGGCGAATGCATTCCCCCCCTCCTCCTTCACGTGGTCCCACATCTCGGGGAGCAGCGCTGCACGCCGGACGTGTCTCGTTGAATTGTCTCCCTTTGTAATGTCGATGGACGTTATTGACGTTGAAGAGTTAATTGTGGGCAACGCTCTTGATGCCACCGCACACTTTTCCTTTCGTGTGCGGTGGTCGCCTGGTATACAGGAGGTCGTAGGTTCGATCCCGACCCTGACGCCTGCTGCTCTATATTTGGAGTTTGCGTGTTCTTCCCCTGGTCGCGTGGGTTTTTCTCCGGGTCCTCTGGTTCCCACACATTTAGAATCAACATCACGCGTTTAGAGTATTTGGCTGCTATAAATCTCCACATGGTGATAGGCCACTTCGTTGAGCTATCATTTGTGATAGCCACGTCACTTCTGAAAAAAAGTTGCATTGCTCAGTGGGCATTAACTGGTAAAAGAAAAATAATAATTGACTAGTTTTTCTGCAGTTTTGGTGAAACCCAGTGAGTGTATAAACACTTTTAAGTTTTCCCAATCGTGGTCCGAGCCCTCTTGTGAAATTGCCCGTCCTCATGGTCCATTTCTGGAGTGTTTCTGGGCCCACAGGAAATTACACATTTCTCTAACCGAGGATCTCCATATCAATACAACAACGTGTTGACTTGCTAATGAGTGGTACCCATTTAACTTATACAGGCAAGATCAAGGCCTTTTCTAGGCCACATTTCCCATCCAAGTGGTGCAGCCATATAAGGTGTCATCCATTTTACCAACCCCGCATGGATGACCGATGATCACGATCATGATGATGATTCTTATTTTCATAAGCCAGATACTAGACCGATAAAACTGTTCCCGTCGTCATATACGCACAGGACATCATGATCACTTTTTTAAAGCTTTGTTTTTTTAGGACGTTTTTTTTGCCACGTTCCGTCTTTTCCTTGGAGCAGCAGCAGTAGCAGCCGGCAGAACACGAAACACGAGAATAACCTCCCGTTGACCATCGTGACTGGGCATCCGTGGTCCGGTGGTGGCGTTGAAACATGCTCGAAAGCGCGGCGGCGGCTTTCGAACGAATGCCCTCTCGGCCAACGACATCTGCAAACGCGGTCACACTTCTTGAATAAAAGCTCAATGTTGTTGGCCGAAATGCGTTGTCGTTTTATTGTTGATCGTTCGTTGCTCTTCGTCGGCGTCCCAAGACCTGCGTCGATTCTTTTCATTCCGATTTTCCGTCCGCAGTGAACGCGCGCGATTGCCACTATCAACACCTCGCGAAAAATAATCCGCCAGCGAAGATGCCGCTGGCATTTTCCGCCAGTGCCGCCGACCGTGCCGACGTGAAAGTTCAAGCCGACATTTGTGATTTATTTTAATTTAGCGCCTGCCGTCGAATCCTAGCGCCGACTTGCGTGGCGAAGGCAGGCGGATAGGGGGAACGTTTGAGAGCGAGGGCCGCGGTAATCGAGCCGTCAACGCCCGTTGCCCGAGCGATCCCATACCGCTTCGTTTTTGAGAGTGATCGGCAATCCCGAACGTCGCCGTCGCGAAGTGTGCGCGGCGCGGCGCTCCTCCGCAGTGGAAAGGCCGCGTTCAAAAGAATTTCAAATTTCCTTCCGTTGTCAGAACCTTAAAGAGGAGATAATGTTCAAAGGTGCTTTTGAGGTGTGCGGCACACAAGCAAGGCAGCCTTTTACACCGGGAAACGTGGGGGAGGGAGTGGAGATAGAAAAAAAAGCTTTTCGTGCGGGCATCGGATTCTTTTTTTTTCCAAAGCCGCGACAGAAAAATGTAATCGGAGGAAGCCACCTACGAATTTGGTGGAGGTTTGCCCATCGAGTCTCGCTTCTGCTGCACGGTCGCCCGCGTCGATGCCGCGTCGCGCTAAAGCTCCCCGCGCATTTTGAATCGTTTCAAAAAACTCCACCGCAGGCGGATTGTGCGTGAGCCCGTGTCCCACTTGGCCGGGACCTGCTGGGATTTGTGGTAGATTTTGTAGTGCGGGCGGGCGGGCGGGGAGGTTGGGTTCGTGTTGTGGTCCTGCCTCGACTCCTGTTCGTGCCATCCGTTGCGTTGTGGTTGAGCTGTGGCTGGAGCGTTGCAGGTCACGGCGGCGAGAGGCCGGGCCAGTCTCCGTCAGACAACCTGCCGCTGATAGTTTGCAGAAAACGGTCCGTGCGTTCTTACGATGGGCCCGGAGGAATTGAGTCGCTTGCCTCTTTGTGTTTTTTTGGAGAGCGCGAGATCGCTGATCGAAGTTGATGATGGCGCGAGTTGTCATTCAGCCGCGTGAAGGCAGCTGCCACGTTCCACTTCACCGAAGGGTTGTGAAATGATGGCTTGTAGTCATTCCCCGAGAGAGATTTGGCCGCGTAGACTTTTCACGACCGACTCGAGCATTTTGTCGCAGTGCCGCCCTGAAGAAATTTCGCAACCCGATAAGCGGTGGCCTTGGCCGCGCGCGATCTGGACCCGTCGACCTGAGTTCGATCGCTGGCCGTGGCAAACACGAGAGAAGAATTATTATCATCATCGTCACCATAACTGGCCTTGCCGTCTCTCCACTTTCCGTTCACCATCCCGGCACTGATCAGCGTGGCGGTGAAGTTTGGCAAACAAAACAAATCTCGTGTAAACAAAACAAAAGCCGCGTGGAATGGTGGTTCAAGTTAATTTATTAGGTGTAGCCCTGTGAGCCATTCGGCTCTTGAATCGGGTGCAACCGCAACAAACAAAAAACAAAAACATGAACAAAAAAACATCTTAAAGTGAATATGTGCAAGCAGAAAATCCAAGAAAAGACAGCAAAGTATTGCAGAAAAAGCACCGTACACCAACGCTGTGTGAAAACATCCCAGTGGGATGCAAGTCAAACAACAACAACCACAAGACAACTTAGATTAAGGACCTTGATCCGTTGGTGTATTGAGAATGCCTCGGATTGTATTGATTGTAAATGAACGTAAAACAAAGTCACGTTACGTTGTTCCGGCCCGCGTGTGTGTCCGCGTGTGATGTTCGCGGTGGGTTTTGTGAGACCCCGGAGTGAGCTCGGCTCATACTCGGCGCTGGAGCGGCAGCGGATTTTCATAACTTTCATGGGAGATGTCTCTTATTAGCCCATTGTGCTTTGCAAGATGAAACGCGTTCGTCCGCAGTCGTGCGATGTTCTGCCAAAAGCCCACACGTCAACAAATATCAAAGCGCAAAAGCCTTTTGTGAGGTTACCCGTGGCCCTTTTATTCTTGAAGAGGTCAACATAATAAAAAAAAAACAGGAAGTTTAACGATGCCGAAATTTAATTGGAGTAAAAATAAAAATATTATAATCTGTTTAAAGCCAGGACATTGAACTCCGTGTAATAGACGTGAAATGCTAATAGAGCAGAGGTGGCTGTGACAACAATTCGTGCAACCGGCGCAATACAATTCCCACCCTTCAGCGGCCCCCCCACGCTCTCGAGTTATCAGCCAGCCCACGACTCTGCCCGATTCTCAACGGTAGCAGGAGCAGCAAAAGGCGATGGTTGCGATTCTCTCATCTCGCTCGCCCCCTTCAAGTGCCCTCTCCTCCAGCAGCCGAGGCCCGTTGTCCAAGCCTCGCAGCCAGCCGAAGCGGCAGTTCTCCAACGTTGGCTCAAGCGAGCGCTGACTCCGCTGATGAACACCGAATGTCGAAAGCCCTCTTGACTTGTTTTGCTGTTGCTCGTGCCGGAATGATGCACTCCCAGGGGGACGTGTGGCCGATGGGATGTAATTTTTTTTTAATATATATAATGATTAAAAATTACGTGGACGGACATATGTGAAATAGGCGTATTGGGTGTTTTTTAATATATCATAATTTTATCTCCATATATATAAAAGGCAAAGTTGTGATTGTGTCTGTTGAAAATGTTTAGCGTACTCCCCGACATGCAACAAACTTCAAATTTGATTCCCGCTCACAGCCACCACCGCTGACGATTATTTTAACCGGTCCTGAGCCTCCCCTAGGTCGACTCAGCCTCAAACGAGTAACTGCTGTGGTGTGTGAACATCGCCACTTGGGAGACAAAGGCGGCCGGGCGTGGTGGATCCAAGTCCCGGGCGAATCCGGGTAGTACAGCTAGTATACAATAATTAAATCATAAAAATTTTACTTTTTATGCGGACGGCATAGATGTGAAGGAGGCGTATTGGGTGCTTATTTTGTTTCGACTCAGTGGGAGGTCGCTCCTTCTCTGCTGCCCCTCCCACTGTCTGGAACTCTCCCAGACATCCACGCTGCCCATTCCCTGGCCCTGTTCAAGCCCAAGACCTTCCGCTCCTCTGCTTGGGACAAAACCATACAGACGATAAACACGCCTCGTTTTTCCCCCGATCACCATCTGCCATTGCTGTGTACCGCGACTCGAGATTTACAATCCGAATATGCCCATTTTAAACATATCCTACGTAAGTTCATTCGAAGCCATTCAGGCCAACTTGCTTTGGATTTTGCCGTAATTTTTTTTTATGCAAAAGTGAGAGAAGTGGCGGTCACGCGTTGCGAGCTCCTCTCCGCGTGACAGCGAGTGGCGTCTGGAATCGATGAGCGCGGCTGGTTGAAGTTAACTCCGAGAAGTCGTCTTGCAGGGTCCTTAGGCGCAGCAGCGGTAACACGTGTCCCTGGGTTCGACTCCCGACCCAGGCCCCTGCGTGTGTGGAGTTTGTTTTCCTCCGATGTTCTTCCCATAGCTAAGCAGCGAGCGAACAAACACAACAACAACAACAATGCAACTGGCAGTGGCCAAAAAAACCCATCAAAAATGCGGAAAAATTACACCAATTGGGGTTGCACGTGTGAAGCATCTCCCGCTGCTGCACAAAAACAAACTCGGCAGGACCCCCTCCTGACAGAGTCACACGACTCGGCGAGCCTCTCCTGGGCAAAACAAACGCGATCATTGCCAGACACGTGCATTACCTGCACGCGGACAATATCGGCACCGTTCCATCGCGAGTGATTTTATTTCAGACGAAAATAGCAACGACAAAATAATAGGCCTATCATTTTGAGATTGCACTTTCTGAGGACTGAAAATGCGTTTTCAGGCCCCCTTCGTAGGAAGAGACTGCGATGGAACGAAGGCTGCGTGGATTTTTGGTGGGAAACCAGTGCACAGCAAGGCCGCGGTAGAGATGCGTCAACGGTGCAGGTGAAATGCAAATGAGGATCGTGTGTTTATTGTCTCTCTCGCTCTCGCGCGTTCGTTCTCCCGCGCCGATTCCCTCGTGAACATTCTAATGAGGCTACACAGCTGAGCACGCGGCACACATCGTCGACACGCGCGCTCCATCGGAAGAAGGGGGGGCGCGGAGACACCGCGGAACACTCCGCGAGCCAAAACCACGCGCACCGTTTGTTTCATGGCCACGTTTATCGGTGCGCGCGCGTGCGCGTGCGTGCGCGTGCGTGCGTGCGCGTGCACGTATGTGCGCGTGCGTGCGCGTGTGTGTGCGTGCATGCACGTGCGTGCGTGCGCGTGCGTCTTTATCCAGAGATTCTTGGCAAAGGGGTTCGCACCGCCGGATCATCGCTCGCGCGATTTAAATTGCGAATGCAAAGCAGCGAACGACGCAGGCGGCGCTTGATAGATCAGGTTGCACGCCGAACGTAAAAAAAATATATTGCACGATCCATTTTGTTCCCGTAACGCTGAAGTAACTACATTAACTAGGTCAAGCTGTTCACAATGATTATTTATAGGCCATTATATATATTACATACACACAAAACTATATAAGCTCGTGCATTTTTTTCTTTCAAATTCCAGCCGTGGGATGAGTTTAAACGTGTAATTACGAAATGTGTTATATTTTGGCACACGTATACGAAACGTGAAAATGTATGCGACCCACATCGCGGGTCTCTTGTTATGTCAAAGTGTTCCGCTCGTTAGAATGCGCGCTGTGATCACATTCGTCGTGGTTCCGTCGTGGTTCCTGAGCCGGTGATGGTCGTGGTGGTGATGGTCGTGGTGGTGGTGGTGATGGTCGTGGTGGTGGTGGTGATGGTCGTGGTGGTGGTGATGGTCGTGGTGGTGGTGATGGTCGTGGTGGTCGTGATGGTCGTGGTGATGGTCGTGGTGGTGGTGATGGTCGTGGTGGTGGTGATGGTCGTGGTGGTGGTGATGGTCGTGGTGGTGGTGGTGGTGATGGTCGTGGTGGTGGTGGTGATGGTCGTGGTGGTGGTGATGGTCGTGGTGGTGGTGATGGTCGTGGTGGTCGTGATGGTCGTGGTGATGGTCGTGGTGGTCGTGATGGTCGTGGTGGTGGTGATGGTCGTGGTGGTGGTGATGGTGGTGGCGTCTTCCACGTTCCCATAATAATAATAAGAATTCCATCTTGTAACGCGTGCCCGGCACAGTATTTGCTCGCTTTAAAAAGAGAGGCAATCAGCCACGCGGCGAGAAATCGGCTCTGCCAACAATTTCCCGAGCTCCGCGGTCCTCTGTATATGTTGAAGCGTTACCGGCCAACTAATG
Organism: Lampetra fluviatilis; assembly: GCF_964198595.1. Classification (NCBI taxonomy): domain Eukaryota; kingdom Metazoa; phylum Chordata; class Hyperoartia; order Petromyzontiformes; family Petromyzontidae; genus Lampetra; species Lampetra fluviatilis. Next base: position 2,218,751 of record NC_136318.1, on the reverse strand, counting down.
AGCCACATATGGCTCAGTGGGCACACGGTGTCCATGTGCGAGCGGCTGAGACACGTTCTGCTGAGAGCATCCTGGGTTGCAAACAAAAGGCTCCAAAGACGTGACCAAGCTGCTTAAGCGTCGGCACTGCCAAAAAACAACCCCCTGGGTTTGAACCCAGGGCAGTTTCCGCCACTGCCCGGCGATTAAACCGAGGCCTCAAACGTAGGAGAGGCGATTGTCTGAAGCTGCCTCGTCACCAATGACTGCATACGAAACAACAACAACAACAACTTCTTGGTTCTTTCGGTAAAGTCACGTAGAATGGAAATAATAAAATAATAAAAAAATATAAATAAAACATAATAAAATAATTCTCACGACGTTTCGGCCACAACGCAAGTAGCCGTCCTCAGGTGGAGAACAGGTCTGTCGAGGAGACAGAGTCTGAATGACAAGCCCCAGGCTTGGAGCGACTATTTTATTTTATTATTTCCATTCTACGTGACTTTACCGAAAGAACCAAGAAGATGAATCCCTGCAGTCACGAAAGCTTTAAATCGAAACAACAACAACAAAACCTCATAATCGTTGGCACCGTGGCGAATTGAGTTGCAGGTCGCATTCATTCAGCTGCCACTGGATTGCAGGCTCAGCGTGCGAGGCGTTCACCAATGGCAGCCACCCTCCTGCAGCCGCCGCCGCCTTCGACACAAATGAGCCACGGCACCTTGGGGGCTGCTGGTGGCGTCAATGAGCACGAATCATCGTCACGCGAGCTCCGACGGTCATCCTCGCGGCACCAGCAGCAGCAGCAGCAGCAGCTGGGCACCGGACAAAGACGCCGCCGGTCACCGCAACCGCGCGCGCGTTTCCGATGCGCTTCTGCGGCCGTCTGGAACGTTCTTCCTACCGATATTAGCAGGCCACTGGAAGCTATGCACTTGGAAAATTATCTAGATTGAAAACGCATTTCTTACGAATTGCTTTTTGTGTTTAGTTTGTTGCGCTCCCCCCCCCCCTCCACATCTCTTCACCCATCGGTTGGCTACGTACGGCGCGAAAGAAGTTCAGCATGCATACGGATGTAGGTCCTGTACTGGGCACATTCTTCACAGGACAACTGTCGTGCACTTAACTACAAATTGGTTGCGATTGTCTCTGTCCCAGAGGAATTATTGGTTTCAGTTGACCGGCCGCGTCTGGGATTAATGAATCCGTGTGGGTTTTGCGCAATCCAGCAAACGTCTGTGCGACCTCTGGGATTGCGAGTGCGGCGTGATAACAACCATCATTACACGTGGGCTATATTTGGGCGTCTTGTCTGTTCCACACGAGTAACCCTGGCGGCCACGACCTAAGCAAGCATTTCGTTTTCATTATTTGACCAGGTAAGGCCCCACTGAGTTGTCTCGCTCTGTATTCTGAAGCTACCTGGCCACCAGCAATGATAGCTCAACATAACAGCGTATCTTTCGATTTCGTGACTGCAGGGATTCATCTTCTTGGTTCTTTCGGTAAAGTCACGTAGAATGGAAATAATAAAATAATAAAATAAAACATAATAAAATTATTCTCACGACGTTTCGGCCACAACGCAAGCAGCCGTCCTCAGGTGGAGGAATTCAGACTTTGTCTTCTCGACAGACCTGCTCTCCACCTGAGGACGGCTGCTTGCGTTGTGGCCGAAGCGTCGTGAGAATTATTTTATTATGTTTTATTTTATTTTATTATTTCCATTCGAACCAACGTTACACTAAACGCGTGATGTTGATTCTTAATTGCGGAGGGAAACCCCGGAGGAGCTGAATAAAAATCCACGCAACAACAGGGAGAGAGTGAACATACAGCAGACGTCACGGATCGAACCCACGACCTCCTGTATACCAGGCGAGGGAGTTAACATCTCCTAGCCACCGCGATGATGATGAGAGAGCGAGAGAGAGACACCACAAACTCTGAATATACAGCAGCAGGCGTCAGGGTCGGGATCGAACCGACGACCTCCTGTATACCAGGCGAGGGAGTTAACATCTCCTAGCCACCGCGATGATGATGATGAGAGAGAGAGAGACACCACAAACTCTGAATATACAGCAGCAGGCGTCAGGGTCGGGATCGAACCGACGACCTCCTGTATACCAGGCGAGGGAGTTAACATCTAGCCACCGCGATGATGAGAGAGAGAGAGAGACACCACAAACTCTGAATATACAGCAGCAGGCGTCAGGGTCGGGATCGAACCCACGACCTCTTGCACACCAGGCGAGGGAGTTAACATCTCCTAGCCACCGCGATGATGATGATGAGAGAGAGACACGCAAACTCTGAATATACAGCAGCAGGCGTCAGGGTCGGGATCGAACCCACGACCTCCTGCACACCAGGCGAGGGAGTTAACATCTCCTAGCCACCGCGATGATGATGATGAGAGAGAGACACGCAAACTCTGAATATACAGCAGCAGGCGTCAGGGTCGGGATCGAACCGACGACCTCCTGTATACCAGGCGAGGGAGTTAACATCTCCTAGCCACCTTGGGGGGGGGGGAGGGGGGCGGGTGTTCTTAGTTGGCTATCGGAAATTCCACATTACCGTGGAGGAGTGCCAAGGCATCGCTCAGAAGGAGGGACGCGCTGTAGACCTCTCCCCCCCCCACACACTCAGCCGTACTCATTCTATTGCTCCGGGAAGGCACGATGAGCCGACAGCCCGTCAACTCTGCAGGAAAAACAACAGTGGCCTCCCTGCATACCGGGCGAGGTAGTTAACATCTCACCACCGTGACGCCCTTTGCCCCGATGGAGGCAGTTGTAGTGGCGTTGGATCGTGCAGCGGGGGAGGGGGGTGGGTCTCGAGGCGGCGAGGAGGAGGAGGAGACGGACATTGGGATGAATGGGCACGGTCAGTGCCGCTTCATTGTCGCGTGACAGCTCTCCACGACGCCCCCCCCCCCTCCTCTAACGGGAGCGGTGGTGTAGCGGTTAGCGCGCTGCGCTATGAACCCGGCGACATGGGTTCGATTCCCGCTCACGGCCAACACCAGTGACGATTATCTGAACCGATCCCGGGCCTCCCCTAGGTCGACTCAGCCTCAAATAAGTACCTGGTGTAGTGTGTAAATATCGTCACCAGGGAGACAAAGGCGGTCGGGCGTGGTGCTGGCCACCCACCCCCTCGTGTACCGTTCCGGCCTTCATAGGTGCTCGCTAACAGCACTTGCTCCTACAGTCTGTTAAGGCTATATGGGGGATCTTTGTCTTTGTGTGTGTGTGTATGCACGCCTGGCCACAGACTGTCCCTACAGTCTGTTAAGGCTATATGGGGATCTTTGTTTTGTGTATGTGAGCGTGTGCGCGCGTGTCTGTGTGTATGTGCGCGCGTGTGTGTGTGCGCGCGCGTGTCTGTGTGTCTGTGTGTATGTGCGCGCGTGTGTGTGTCTGTGTGTATGCGCGCGCGTGTCTGCGTGTCTGTGTGTGCGCGCGCGTCTTCACGGAGAGCGGTGGTGTAAGCGGTTAGCCTCGCTTGCGCTACGAACGCGGTGGCCCGAGTTCGATTCCCGCCCATGGCCAGCACCAGTTAGACGATTATATAAACCGGTCCTGGGCCTCCCCTAGGTCGCCTCAGCGTCAACTGTGTGACTTGTGGTGGTGTGTAAACATCGCCACTGGGGAGACAAAGGCGTTTGGGCGTGGTGCTGGCCACTGGTGTTGGGAATCGAACTCACAGACAGACACACACACAGACAAAGATAAACACACACAGATACACACACACAGACAAAGACAGATACACACACACATACACACACACGTGAAACAAGCGTTCAGCACATTCGAAATGTAATGTTTTGTTCCTAGCCTTTTGTTTGGCTGCGGTAAAAATAAATCACGTTCAAAAGCTCCCCGTGCGGTATTTGACAGCCGTGCAAATGTTGTGCTGTAAACTCTTTTAAAGCAGATCTTGGTATTTAGCGCAATTCAAGGTGTAAACAATGCTCGTGCTTGTTTGTGTCCATCGATGTCCCATAATTGATGCGTTTTACATTCAGTTGACTCTTAGTGATGAAGATGGGATGTAGGAAACAACATCATCATCATCATCATTGTACGTGGAGGGGGACAGATACGGGAAGGTGTCGAGTTGCCCGCCTATTCGTGTCCGCTAACTTATATTCTCGGTAGCGACGTTAATGAGCATCATTTGTCGCGCGTCAAGTGGTTATGCGTCAATCTTAATTTTGGAGCTTTCGTGACTGCAGGAATTATTCTTTGGTTCTTTCGGTAAAGTCACGTATAAAGATAAAATAATAAATTAAATAATAGCATACGACGTTTCGATTGCAACACAAGCAATCATCATCAGGTATAAATTAAATAGCAACAAAAAATCTAACCAGAAAACTATAGACAGACATATAAGCAGACAGATTTCACCAAGATACATAGAGAGAGAGTAACACAGGTACAGAGAGGGGTGATCGTCTCTGTGGGGTGGCCTTAAATAGACAGAGGGGGGCGGAGGCAGAGAGAGGGAGGGGTTAGAGAAAAAAAATGTACATGTCAATCAGTACGAAGAGACGCGTAGTAAAGTACGCAGGCTTGAACATTAGGAGAGAGGGAGAAAGAACACACTAAATTAAATAACCTAGCAAAATATCGAAATGTTATGCGTCAACAACTAGTGACCCAAATCTCACAGGCAAGGTCTTCCTTGCGCCCAGTGGCGTAGTAGCTGCAGCATCACGCTCAGCGGGTGAGCCATCGGTCAGGTAGGGCCCCCCCCGGTCTGAATGAAAAGTGCGTTCACCCCCAAAACGGCTTGCTCAGGTGTTGTTCATACATAAATAAAAGGCAATATTAGTCATAATTTAAACTTGTAACTCGCTCCTGCGCAGCATCCGCTCACTCTCGTGCAGAGACGGAGCAGCTCAGAGGCGCGAGGAAGAACCGCAGACGAGCGGGGAGGTGGCAGCCACGCGTGGTGAGCGGGTTGCCATCAGTTGCCCAAGCTCTGCGGTCCTCTACATATTGAGTTTTTTTTTTTAATCAGCCAATTAATGAGTGTTTACATGTGGGAGGAAACCGTGTGTGTGTGTACGTGTGTGCACGTGTGTGTACGTGTGCGTGTGTGTACGTGTGTGTGTGTACGTGTGTGTGTACGTGTGTGTACGTGTGTGTACATGTGTGTGCACGTGTGTGTATACGTGTGTACGTGTGTGTGTACGTGTGTACGTGTGTGTGTACGTGTGTGTGTGTGTGTGTACGTGTGTGTGTGTACGTGTGTGTGTACGTGTGTGTACGTGTGTACGTGTGTGTATACGCCACGTGGTGTCTAACCTCGGTTCGACATCGGAGACTCCGAAGTCAGAGGGGGCAACGCTCGATCCCTTCTCCCTGGCGAGCCAGGTGATGGCTCCTTGGCACCCAGGGGAAGTGAGTTTCACGAGATCTGTGCGGTGATCCACCAACCCTCACTGCTGCCTCCACGGTGCTGGGTTACAAGCAGCCACGTGCAGCAGCGTAGCCACCACCACCACCACCCGGTTGTTGTTGTTGTTGTTTACAAAGGGGACTTTCCTCCACGTCGGTGGAGAGAGAGAGAGGGGGAGAGAGAATTGATAGCTTTCAAGCTATCAATTCCGGTTCGGTGATTCTGCACCGCCTTCAACTTTTATGAACGAAATAATAAAGTTACTTTACTATGCAAGTTTCACATTTGTGTTTTAATATTTACGTGTTTTAAAGAAAAATTGTTACGGCTCCTTTATAACAAACGCTACAGGCCCCGAACTAGTTTAATCCGGCACTGATCACAAGGTCGTCATCAGCAACAGCAGCAGCAGCAGCACGCAAAGTCACGCTGAGAAGAAGTTGATGTCGAGATTGCCCGAACAAAAAACAAGCGTGCTGATGCAATTTGTCAGTGCCAGTCATGAGCGGGATAATTAGTCTGATGGCTGTAACGGGTGGGGCGGAGGGAGGGAATGTGAGAGGTCAAAGCTAAGAATGCCATGCTTAAGAGTTACATCGTCATCAATTATATAGGCAGTGGCAACCCGAAGATGTATTTTGAGTCTCGGCTGGATAATATATTTAGTAGCACGTCCTTTAAAAATTCCTCTGATGTTGAATAACATTTTAAATTTGCTTGAAAAAGTGAAGGAAACTCGCAGAAGTTTAAACATATTTGGGTTTTGCATGAGCATGTCAATGCCTAGATTTGAAGCTTTCGTGACTGCAAGGATTCCTATTCTTAGGTTTTTTCGGTAAAGTCACGTAGGTAAAACATTTACTTGACACAGCTGTCGTGGCTGTGACGGTTCCACCTGAAGACGGAAGCTTGTGTTGCCTCCGAAACGTCGTGATTTTTATTTATATTACTTTTAATGTTTTACCTACGTGACTTTACCGAAAAAACCTAAGAATACATGTCAATGCCATACAAGGCACTGACTCGCACTCGGGTTACAAGGCACGCCTTATCCACGGTGTAACCCCTATATGATTGTCGCCGATATCTTCCGAGTCCTTTGAACAGGGTTTAGAAAGATCACACGCAATGGGGCTACCTTTGTTGTTTGGAAGCGCCACGATACATCTCCTTACGGGACTCGGCGGTCCAGACTGCCCCGGTTGGAATCAAGCACAAATTGCGTTCCTCTTCTTCTGCAACATTTACAAAATGAAAAAAAAGATATACATGTATATTTTACAATATCTATAATTTACTTTAAAAAAATATTTTTTTTAACAAAAATAAATTTGAATTTTTATTTTATTTACGGAGAAAGAGGCAGACAATCATAGGCACTTGAGTCTGGGTGGATGTGATGTGGTGGCTTGCTTCTCACGCTGCTTGCTGCCTGCTGCTTGCTGCCTGCTGCTTGCTGCCTGCTGCTTGCTGCCTGCTGCTTGCTGCCTGCTGCTTGCTGCCTGCTGCTTGCTGCCTGCTGCTTGCTGCCTGCTGCTTGCTGCCTGCTACCTGTTGCTGCCTGCTGTTGCTTGCTCCCTGCTGCTTGCTCCCTGTTGCTTGCTGCCTGCTGCTGCTTGCTGCCTGCTGCTACCTTCTGCTGCTACTTGCTGCCTGCTGCTGCTTGCTCCCTGCTGCTTGTTGGTTGCTGCTGCTTGATGCCTGCAGCTACCTTTTGCTGCTACATGCTGCCTGCTGCTGCCTATTGCTGCTTGCTGCCTGCTGCTGCTGCTTGCTGCCTGATGATGCTTGCTGCCTGCTGCTACATTCTGCTGCTACTTGCTGCCTGCTGTTGCTTGCTGCCTGCTGCTTGCTGCTGCTTGCTGCCTGCTGTTACCTTCTGCTGCTACTTGCTGCCTGCTGCTGTTTGCTGCCTGCTGCTGCCTGCTGCTGCTGCTTGCTGCCTGCTGCTGCTTGCTGCTTGCTGCCTGCTGCCTGCTGCTGCTTGCTGCCTGCTGCTACCTTCTGCTGCTACTTGCTGCCTGCTGCTGTTTGCTGCCTGCTGCTGCCTGCTGCTGCTGCTTGCTGCCTGCTGTTACCTTCTGCTGCTACTTGCTGCTGCTTGCTGCTTGCTGCCTGCTGCTTGCTGCCTGCTGCTGCCTGCTGCTGCTGCTGCTACCCGTTGATGCCTGCTGCTGCTATCTGTCTGCTGCTTGCTGCTGCTGTTGCTGCTGCTGCTTGCTTACTACTGCTGCTGCGAGTGAGAGTTTATCTTTCCGCAGCGGTTTGAGGTCGCCAGGAATTGAGGGCACTCTCGGAGCCCGGCACCAAAGTGGCGAGGACGGGTGTGTGCATGTGTGTGTGCATGTGTGTGTGTGCATGTGTGTGTGTGCATGTGTGTGTGTGTGTGCATGTGTGTGTGTGCATGTGTGTGTGTGCATGTGTGTGTGCATGTGTGTGTGTTTATGTGTGTGTGTTTATTTGTGTGTGTGTGTGCATGTGTGTGTGTGCATGTGTGTGTGTGTACGTGTGCGCCCTGTGTGTGTGTGCATGTGTGTGTGCATGTGTGTGTGTGCATGTGTGTGTGTGCATGTGTGTGTGTACATGTGTGTATGTGCATGTGTGTGTGTGCATGTGTGTGTGTGTGCATGTGTGTGCATGTGTGTGTGTGCATGTGTGTGTGTGCATGTGTGTGTGTGCATGTGTGTGTGTGCATGTTGTGTGCATGTGTGTGTGTACGTGTGTGTGTGTGCATGTGTGTGTGTGCATGTGTGTGTGTGCATGTGTGTGTGCATGTGTGTGTGTGCATGTGTGTGTGTGCATGTGTGTGTGCATGTGTGTGTGTTTATGTGTGTGTGTTTATTTGTGTGTGTGTGTGCATGTGTGTGTGTGCGTGTGTGTGTGTGTGTGTACGTGTGCGCCCTGTGTGTGTGTGCATGTGTGTGTGCATGTGTGTGTGTGCATGTGTGTGTGTGCATGTGTGTGTGTACATGTGTGTATGTGTATGTGTGTGTGTGCATGTGTGTGTGTGCATGTGTGTGTGTGCATGTGTGTGTGTACATGTGTGTATGTGTATGTGTGTGTGTGCATGTGTGTGTGTGCATGTGTGTGTGTGCATGTGTGTGTGCGTGTGTGTGTGTGTGCATGTGTGTGCGCGCGCTGTGTGTGTGCGTGTGTGTGCGTCTCTGCGTGGCCGTGCGTCTGTGCGTGTGTGTACGTGCGTGTGTGCGCTTGTGTGTGTGTACGTGCGCCTGTGCTTATGTGTGTGGCCAACATCAGTGGTGACGATTATCAGAACCGGTCCTGGGCCTCCCCTAGGTTGACTCAGCCTCAAATTAGTACCTGGTGCGACGTGTAAACATCACCACTAGGGAGACAAAAGCGGCCGGGCGTGGTGTTGGCCACCCACCCCCTCGTGTGCCGTGCCGGCCTTTATAGGTGCTACTCGCTAACAGCACTTCTAAAGCGCCTTTCAGCCGGAGGTGACGCGACATTGTATAATAAAGAAACACGGGCAGGCTGACACCAATAAAAAATCCACCCACCCAAAACGAACTATTAAAGCTAAACAAACAAAGCCCTTGTATGTGCTGAACTTATTTCGCACCACGTGACGCTGTCGACCGTGCTACTGTCTCCCCAGTGGCGATGTCTTACACACCGCACCAGGTACTCATTTGAGGCTGAGTCGACCTAGGGGAGGCCCAGGACCGGTGTTGGCCGTGAGCGGGAATCGAACTCGGGTAGCCGGGCTCGTAGCGCAGCGTAGCGCTAACCGCTGCACCACCGCCCCCTACACCACCCACATTTGGACCTTGGACTACTCTTGCGAAAGACGTCACTGGATCTTTAAAGTCCACCGTGAACCGGAATAGACCCGCGGCAATGACCAGGGTGGCCTGTCGGATCCGAGCCGTGGACCTCTGCACCGACCAGCGAGCGCAGTGCCCCCGCTAGGCCACTTCACCGTGAGACTAATCCCAAGCGGCACAGCGGCGAGACGGAGGCCACAGCGCAGACTCTGCCTGAGCCCTCGAGATCAATACAATTGACAACTAACCTATGTATCAATCTTGATTTGAAGCTTTCGTGACTGCAGGAATCCATACTCTTTGGTTCTTTCGGTAAAGTCACGTGGGTAGAAACGTCGAGACGAGAATGTCAGGCGCGTTGGGTCACCGAAGCATTTAAGCAAGCGCCGTACGAATTCAAATATGAATATTCGCTTCCGTTTTATTTCTGCAAGAGGTCACATATCCTCTAGGGTCACTTGCTGGAGGTCAGCAATTTATCGCCCTCTGGAGCGACCGACCGACCGACCCCGGCCACAGCAATGTGGAGTTTCCCCCGATGGCCCCCCAAATCAGTCGCGAATTTCCGTCATGCCCTCGGTGGCTCGTGGGAGCAGAGAGAGCCCCCCCCCCCCCAGAGCGACTTTGCTACCAGACGGCGACTTCGCTATCCGACAAGGCGGCTTGGCTCGTACACATCTAAGCACCACCCCCCTGTCCCCCCCCCCCCCCTGGTGGTGAGTGACACACTCGGAGCTAATCCCAGCGGATTCGCGTGGGGATAATCATCGCAGGTGCCTCGACCTCAAGTGTCAGCAGGCTCGATCCCGCCGCCTTGGGAGACACTGACTCTGCTCCCGATGCCGCGGCGCACTGAATCGAGTCCTAATCTCTTCAATCCCCACTCGTGCGTCTAAGCCCGGCTCACTCGGATTGCGACTCCTCGTACACATCTACTCGCGACTCGGCAAAGTGCGCAACGGTGGCGTGCGCGTTGCTCATCTCCCGATCGCTTGTGAATGCACCGATCCAGAGATGGAAAAGTCCATCATTGCCACGGTGGAGACGATCGCCAACCTCTTGCCCGCGGTAAGCCACGCGCGGTTCATTTTGTCACTTGGCTATTGGTTACCCGAGCGACGCAAAACATGGGTTTGGCCCATTAGCCTCCGCGGAGAGATTCGTTGGGGTTCAACACGGAGACTGTAGCCCCCCCCCTCTACCCACCACGAAATGTAAAAAAAAGCCAACTAATTTGGCGTCACTTGAAAGCAGTGCCCGGGCCTGGCTAACTAACCGTGGCGCATGACTAATGCCGGTCACGGTAGCCTGCTCGAGACGCCGCCGCCGCCGCAGCTCACGAGAAGAATTCCTCCGGGGGTGTTGGAAACATCACCGCCGCCGCAGGCTTCGTTCCGGTGGCGCACCGTTCAAGTGAGACGGATGCCCTGCGGGCCGCGAGAGAGTGAGAGAGCGGCGAGAGAACGCTTCACGAATCTGCGTGTCATCCTTTCGCGGAGAGAGAGAGAGAGAGCGAGAGAGAGTAAGAGAGTGAGACTTTTTGACTTTTAAACAACCTTTATTGCCGCCAGCAGCAACAGCACTGGAGGCGATTCCGATACGAAATCCAGTCACCAGCAAACAAATAACAAACACTAATATTCTATAAATCCACGCGCTGTGGCGCTAAATGCGCCGCGCACAACACGAAATAAAAGTCACGTGGTGGTGGTAGGGGTTGTGGTGGTGGTGGTGGTCATCGCGCACGCCACGGTGACGAGCGAGCGCTTCAGAAGGTGAACACGAGGGTGCCGTCCACGCTGGTACAGAGAGGGGCTTGTCCGGCTCCCCAGCGTTCGAAGAAGACGCTCCGCACATCACCGACACGTGTGTGGGTACATGGCGTGCTCCAGCCGGAGCCGCGCCTTGAGCAGGCCCCTGAACACTGGAAGCTCCACAGAGCAGCCGTCAGTGTCACCTTGCAGCATCTTTTTCCTCGCTCTGTACACCGCCATCTTCGCCTGAGCACAGGCGAAGTTGGCGAGGTCATGGCGCTTGCTAGCCAGGTAAGGCGCCCCCATATACGAAGCTGCTGTTGTAGAAGGGAACCCCCAGTTTGCTGAAGATGTCCCCCAAAAGGCGGAATATTGGTTTGAGCCGCTGGCAGCGTAAGTACTGGTGGGGCAGATCCTCCCTGGCACCGCAGGAAATGCACACGTCTGTTACCCCTGGCGAGATTTGGCTGGCAACGTGCAGTTTGCCAATCTCTACTGGAGGTCACCGCAGCGTTTGACTACGGGGGACTTGTACATTTGTTTCCACTGAGGGGCGGCCGCAATGAGAGCGAGAGAGAGCGCATCTTTTTGAAATCCCGTTTGGGGGGGGCAAAGTAGTGGGGGGGTGGGTGCGAGTTGATGGGGATGATGGTGGGTGGGGCGGCGTGGTGGGGGTGGGGCGAGGTGGAAGTGGGGGGTGAGGTGGGGGGCGAAGTGGGGGGCGAGGCGGTGGTGGGGAGGAGGCGTGAACGGTGAGGGATGCGTTTCTATTCCCGGCTCTTGGACAATCTCTCTGTCTGCGTGAGCGGAAGAGACGGATCCCTACCGCCAACTCAATTCACCGTGCGATCATTGCTAATGTGGATAATTATCAGCTGGGTAAGTGTCCTGCGTTACCAGCAAATGACAGAATTTCCGTTCCTCTCCCTCGTTTTGGACAGATTAGCAATTTGCTATTCCTCATATCAGCGTTTTTATTTACTTTTTAATGTTTTACCAGGTAAGGCCCGCTGAGCGAAACGTCTCGCTTTCAGAAGCGACCTGGCCACGCACGACAGCTCAACGAAGCGGCTTGTCACCGCGTGGAGATTTATAGCAGCCCAAAATACTCTGAACGCGTGTTGCTAAATGTGAAGGGGAGGAACCCGGAGAAAAATGCAAACGACCACGGGGAGAAAGACACCGCAAACTCCAAATATACAGCAGCAGGCGTCAGGGTCGGGATCGAACCCACGACCTCCTGTACACCAGGCGAGGAAGTTAACATCTCCTAGCCACCGTGATGATGATGAGAGAGAGAGACGCAAAGGGGATGTTAACTACCTCGCCTGATGTGCAGAAAGTCATGGGTTCGATCCCGACCCTGACGATGCCTGCTGTATATTTGGAGTTTGCGTCTCTCTCTCTCTCTCTCATCATCATCATCACGGTGGCTAGGGGATGTTAACTACCTCGCCTGATGTGCAGGAAGTCATGGGTTCGATCCCGACCCTGACGATGCCTGCTGTATATTTGGAGTTTGCGCGTCTCTCTCTCTCATCATTATCATCATCACGGTGGCTAGGGGATGTTAACTTCCTCGCCTGATGTGCAGGAAGTCATGGGTTCGTTCCCGACCCTGACGCCTGCTGTATATGTGGAGTTTGTGGTGCCTCTCTCTCTCATCATCATCATCACGGTGGCTAGGGGATGTTAACTACCTCGCCTGATGTACAGGAAGTCATGGGTTCGTTCCCGACCCTGACGCCTGCTGTATATGTGGAGTTTGTGGTGCCTCTCTCTCTCATCATCATCATCACGGTGGCTAGGGGATGTTAACTACCTCGCCTGATGTGCAGGAAGTCATGGGTTCGTTCCCGACCCTGACGCCTGCTGTATATTTGGAGTTTGCGTGTCTCTCTCCCCGTGGTCGTGTGGAGTTTTCTCCGGTTCCTCCGGGGGTTTCCCCTCCACATTTAGAATCAACATCACGCGTTTAGAGAATTTTGCTGCTTTAGATTTCCACACGATGATAAGCCACTTCGTTGAGCTATCATTTGTGGCTAGGTCGCTTCTGAAAAAGAGCTGTGTAGGTCAGTGGGCCTTACCTGGTAAAACTAAAATAATCACACGCACTCACACTCGCTCACTCACTCACTCACTCGCTCACTCACTCACTCGCTCACTCACTCACTCGCTCACTCACTCATTCACCCTCGCTCGCTCACTCACTCACTCACACTCACTCACTCACTCACCCTCGCTCACTCACTCGCTCACTCACCCTCGCTCACTCACTCTGCAGAACAGGACGAGAGCGTACAAACTCCACTCACTCACCCTCACTCACTCTCACTCTGTAGAACAGGGAAGACCGCACAAACGCCACTCACTCACCCTCGCTCACCCTAGCTCACTCACTCACCCTCGCTCACTCACTCACTCACTCACCCTCGCTCACTCACTCGCTCACTCACTCACTCACACTCGCTCACTCACTCACTCACCCTCGCTCACTCACTCACTCACCCTCGCTCACTCACTCTGCAGAACAGGACGAGAGCGTACAAACTCCACTCACTCACTCACTCACACTCGCTCACTCACTCACTCTGCAGAACAGGGAAGACCGCACAAACGCCACTCGCTCACCCTCGCTCACCCTAGCTCACTCACTCACCCTCGCTCACTCACTCACTCACCCTCACTCACCCTCCCTCACTTACTCACTCACCCTCCCTCCCTCCCTCCCTCCCTCCCTCCCTCCCTCCCTCCCTCACTCACTCGCTCACCCTCACTCACTCACCCTCCCTCACTCATTCACCCTCGCTCACTCACTCACTCACTCACCCTCGCTCACTCACTCACTCACTCACCCTCCCTCACTCACTCACTCACTCACTCACCCTCGCTCGCTCACTCACTCACTCACTCACCCTCGCTCACTCACTCACTCACTCACCCTCGCTCAATCACTCACTCACCCTCGCTCACTCACTCACTCACTCACTCACCCTCACTCACTCTCACTCACTCACCCTCGCTCACTCACCCTCGCTCACTCACTCTGCAGAACAGGACGAGACCGTACGAACTCCATTCACTCACTCACTCACTCACCCTCGCTCACCCTCGCTCACTCACTCACCCTCACTCACTCACTCACCCTCGCTCGCTCACTCACTCACTCACCCTCGCTCACTTTCACTCACTCTGCAGAACAGGACGAGACCGTACGAACGCCACGAAGAATTGCGCTCGACTCAGGAGTGTGAGCCCAGCCCCTTCTGGCTGTGAGCGGCGAGCGTGACCACTGCGTCCTCCTGCTGCCGAATCTGCCGTTCGTGTTTCTCTAATCGCCTTGGCCCGCGCACCATCTGGAGATGCTTTGCAGTGTGCAGACGGGAACCCAGATGGTGGGGAGGCTGTCAGGACGGATCTTGGGGAGGTCTCCGCGTGTCTTCTGCCGCGGCAGCTGTGGAGATCTGGCGGATGATGGGAAGGAGGCACGGGGGTAGAGAGACGCTTGCAGTGGTCTGGGGGGGGGGGGGGGGGGGGGGGGGCTATCGACGGCGTTGTCCACGATCTGCTAACAAACGAACATCGTTTTTATTTTATTGTCGAAGTCAACGGTGGCCGTCCAAGGGAGAGATTGGCTCCCTGCGCGTCTGGTCCGGTTGAGCATACCCCAAGTTAACGGGCGAATGGGCCGAAACGTCGAACGTTGGACGCGTTACACGTGCACGTCTACAGCCGCCCCACCCCCCTTCTCCACCTTGTCAATCCACTGCTGGATGAGGGTCTCTCCCACGCGCTGCGCAGGCCACGGAGGTCCCTTAGTTACTCTTCGCCACGCCGCGGCAGCGTGGCGAAGAGTTGGGAGCATCGCACGGGAGCGCGGTGCAGTAGAACAATGATTGATGATTCTGCAGAACTGCCGGCAAACGCAGCTCCGCAGCAGCCCGAGACAACCCGTGCCACGCACGGCGGTCGCCCATCCAAGCACTGTCCAGGCTCAAGTGCTGCTTAGCTACCATCCCACACCCCCACCCACCTCACCCACCCTGATATCCACCGAGGTTCATGCGCAACGCGCGTGCTTTGCTCAGAGGCGTCCGGAGGCTTTCGGTCTCTCAAGTCGAGGCATTTGCAGAGCGAGGGCCACTGTGGCTCTGGGCACGCGTCTCCGCAGCGTCGCATTCTGTCAACAACAACAACAGCAGCGGGAGCAGCAGTGGCCTCCGAGCAAACGAGAGACTTGGCAGCTTTGGCCCCTGCATCATCGCACACCGCGTGATTCTTCGCGTTGCACGGTCGCGTAACGACCCGGCGACGTCTCGGGGCAGCGCAGTTTGTTTAAACATTTATATGTAAAAAGCAAAAAAAAAATGCATCGTGCGTTTATATTCTTTGGGTCTTTCGGGAAAGTCACGCAGATAGGTTGAAAGAAAATAACAAAAAAAATGACGACGTTTCGATCGCAACACAAGCGGCCGTCATCAGGAAAAGGCCCCCCAATTTTCTGCGACGCTCTCTGAAGGTGTCCCGACGGCCCCTCTTTGTGGGGGCCTCCTCCCCAGTGGCGATGCTGGTCCCTGCGGCGAGCGGCGCTGATGGACGATCCTGCCTGGCTCCTCCGTGCCGAGACGCCCACAGCGTAATTGGTGCGTAAATTATTAAACGAACCCAAAAAAAAACAACAACAGCAACATTTCAAATGTAGCAGATGATGCGATTTCAGACGACAGAAACCCGGGCTTTGCGACATCGTTGAGGGGACCATCCGCATCGATGTCAACGCCCCTGACGAGACCTCGACTCGTGCTCAGGAGGGATAAGGTAAAGACAAAGATCCCCCGTGTAGCCTTGACAGACTGCAGGGGCAAGTGCCGTTAGCGAGCACCTATGAAGGCCGGCACGGCGCACGAGGGGGTGGGTGGCCAGCAACACGCCCGGCCGCCTTTGTCCCCCAGTGGCGATGTTTACGCATCGCACCAGGTACTAATTTGAGGCTGAGTCGACCTAGGGGAGGCACAGGGCCGGTTCAGATAATCGCCACCGGTGTTGGCCGTGAGCGCGATTCGAACCCGGGTCGCCAGGTTCATAGCGCAGCGCACTAACCGCTGCACTACCGCTCCCCATAGGCCACACACACACAGTCACACACACACACAGTCACAACAACAACAACAACCGCCATTCGCCACTAAGTGGCGGTGACGTCACCACGACGCTTGTGCCAGGCCATGTGCACCCTGAGGCCACGTGAAGTGTCGAACGCCCGCTGGCAGGAGGTCACGGGGCAGACCCAGGTGCCACGGGTCGACTGACCGAGATGACCGAGATGACTGGCTGATGCACCACCTGTGCCCCCTACTGTGCCAACTTGCTGTGCTTTAGCCACCCGGCGCTCCGCTCGTTGTTGTGAGCGTCGCTCCTCCGCCCTCTGTTGTTGTTGGAGGGCGACTGCCTCCAACTGCCCAGTAGCGTCCTTCACGAGCCTCCTCCACTGAGGCCGATCTTGACACCGCTGGTACCAGTCATCGGCAAGTCCACTCAGCTCCACGTCCTCCTGTACCACATCACTCCATCTCTTCTCTAGCCCGTGCCGCGCCCGTTTAGCCCCCTCGATCCGGCCAAACAAAAGCTGTTTAGGCATGCGGTGGCTGGGCATGCGGGCTACATGACCCAGCCAACGCAGCCTTGCCTGCCGGAGGAGCTCAATGATGGGACTTTGCCAAGATCTTTCAAGGACTTGTGAGCTCCTCACACAATCCAGCCTGGTTAAACCCAGGATGGATCGTAGGCAGGCCAGCCTAAATGTTTCCAACCGGCGAAGATGCTCCACTAGGGGGGTCCACGTTTCGCAAGCGTAGAGAAGGGAGGGAATGACCGTGGCCGAGAAGACCTGAAGCTTCGTGCGGAGCGACAGATCAGGTAGCTTCCACACAGCGTTACGCAACCGATGAAAAGATATTGCCGCTCGACTGATTCGGAGTGAGACCTCTGCTGATAAACTGGAGCCGGTCATGAGCACACTGCCCAGGTATGGGAAACTCTCTACTCTCTCCACAACTGCCCCATCACCGATTGGGAGTTGTGGGGGCGGAGTGCCCGATGGTACAAAATACCCAGGCAGGTGCTCACACACACACAGCCACACACACACACAGACACACACAGTCACACACAGTTACACACACAAACAACAACAACAACAACAAGGTTGTTAGAGGCTGCTGTGGGGCTACGGTGACCGAAGTGGTCGTGGCTTTTTGCTCGAGGCGGCCCTCGTCCCCGTGATGCAGTCGCTCGAGAGTAATTAATTCCCTGCCCTGAGTCATTCATTCACTGAGTCATTCATTCCCTGCTCTGAGAGTCATTCATTCACTGCCCCCCGTGACCGTTCTCGACTCACCCCGCGTGGCGATGTGACCGCGACAGCGTTGGGGCTTGTATTCGTATTCTTGTCTGTTTGCATTCTTGTTGTTATCGTTGTTATTAGGCGCTGTGGCGATACGCGTTTGGAGCGGGCCTATTCAACTTCAGTTTTCATTCGCGGGCACAACGAGTTGTGGAACCTTTAGGCGACCCAGTGAACTCTCCGCGGTCAAAATGCAAAAACGAGTGAGCCGCTCGTTCGTCTGCCGCTGGGTGGTCTCCTCGGAATCACGTGGGTAGAGACATCGCGGCTGTGCCTAAACAACACTCGTGTTGTACTCGCTCTTGATCACTTGTAGTCTCTTCTAATTCCTCTGAGCGATATCGTGCGGTCGCCTTGCACAGCCAAGTGGCAGCCGGCTTCGTCAGCGGCGTGGAGGGGAGGGGGGAGGGGAGAGGGGAGGGGAGGGGTTCGCTGCGGTCACGCTGAGCCCCCTCAGTCAGTTCCACTCCAGCCGGAGACGCTGGGGTGGAACCCGTACGATCATCATCAGCAGCATCATCATCATCATCAGCAGCAGCAGCAGCATCATCATCAGCATCATCATCATCATCAGCAGCAGCATTATCATCAGCAGCATCATCATCATCAGCATCATCATCATCATCAGCAGCAGCATCATCAGCAGCCCCCCCCTCCTCCCCCCCGTGACCGCCGTTCTCTCTCTCTCGACACCGACGGGCGATCTCAATCACGGCATCCGCCCCTCCGACAGAAACCAGGACAAGATCAATGATCTTCGCGTCGTTGTGGAGGGCATCAGTAGCTGTGAGGACAAATGAATAAGGCGGATGACGCTTCTCCCTCACGTAACTGCCTCGCCGATATTAAACATTGTAAAGGTGTTTTATTGTTGTTGTTGTACGAATCCCATCGGCCACACGGCCCTCGAGGGGGAGTGCATATTAATTCCAGCAGCATTGGTTCAAGTATGACAAAATAATAAAAATTATAATAAGTGTTTTATTTTAATTAGCGCGCGCTCATAAGGCAGATGCTATTCGTTAATGTTTTAAGTGCCTCGCAGGCTGAAAACACAAGACTAGGGGTTTTTACCCCTTTCTGGCAGTGAAATAGAAGTTGTGTCAGGGTGTTCAAACACCAAATAGAAACATTCTGCAAGAAATAATATCTGCATTGTAATTGCAGTGAACACACAAACAAACACGCTCTGGTAATCGATGGCATTGTCTTTGAAATTGATTGGCCTAAACCAGAGCCAGCCTTCTTTAGGGCCCAGTCTCACCACCAGTGTCACACCAAAGAACAACCCCAAAAGATAAACAGTACAAGGGCAATGCACGCATCAGGGCATTTATGGCTCGGAGTGAGTAGCTATACGACGGGAACTTTTTTCTCCAAGTATCAAAGTATATAAAATAAGTACGCCTTTTGGCGTCATCTGGTCCAACACCAATGGAGACTAGGCTCTAAGAAAAGCTGTCTCGGGTGTGGACCAATCAACTTCAAGGACAGTGCATATCATTATCATTATCAGAGTTGTTTCTTTTTGTTTGCATTTTGACTGCTTGTGTTGTGGTTATTGCAAACATGATGCCTTGTATAAAGGTGTCAGTTTTTGCACCAGTTGAAAGGGTAAAAACCCTTTTGCTATATTTTGCCACTGGTAAAGGAGGTCTCATAGTATAAGAATAACTGTTAGCCTTTCTGGCAATAAAACAGAAGTTGTGTGAAGATGTTCCAACACCAAATAGAAACCTTTTTGCAAGGTGATCAAGTCCCCGCGTTAATCACACGCGGGACTGGTGGCGAACATCGAAACTTAAAACACGCTCTGGTAAATCGATGGCGTTGTCTTTGAAACTGATTGTCCTACGCCAGAGACGGCAGCCTTCTTTAGGGCCCAGTCTCAACCGGTGCTAGACCAGAGGACGACACCCAAATTGGAGCAGCACAAGCACAATGCCACTACCAGGGCATTTATAGCTCGGGGGGTGAACAGCTACAGCAGCTTTCCCATTTCTATTTGGCGTTTGGACATCTTGACACCTCCCGTGTTATTGCCAGAAAGGGTAAAGCTTATTCTTATTCCTTTTTCATCCTTTGATACTGGCAGAAAAGGTTCAATTTTGTAAGCACCGGTTCAACAACAACCACAACAACCACAAGAAGAAGAAGATGAAGAAAAAAAAGACAACAGCGGTGTTTGTATCCATTGTGGCAGGGTGGCAAATTGACAGGGTGCTCAATTCACGGCGATTACTGAGAACTCTTGAGCCATTCGTCACTTGCGTGAAGCGCCAACGCCAATATTCATGGACATAACAGTCAGCAGCAGGGCTCCCCCCCCCCACACAGTTAATCATTCAAGCCAGAGTCGCCTGGTTAAATACGAGCCAAGCAAGCCGCTGCGGTTACACAAATTCTGCTTCTTGCGTGGTGCTTGGTGAATAGCGGCTGAGAGATGATCCCGGTCGAGCGGTGCTTCCCACGGGCTTTGCGAGGGTTTCCGCAGTCGTATTCTGGGCGACCTTCGATTGTCCACCTTCGATTGTCCACCTGTGAAGGTGGTGGCTGGACGTGGCGCGATGGGGGTCGTGCGGATTTCGGTTGCGTTGTGCTCCGGCGTGTTGGCACCAGTCACGGCATTGATCGGATCAATTAATGACCTTCCCTGTGCCGACAACACTGTCGGCTCTTCCTAAATCTTGACTGTCAACTGTTCAAAGTGTACAGATGAACAGGTGTGGGTTAATTTATTTGGTTTCAACATTTAATCTATCAGCGTTGTGCGTGAGTAATGCGTCCCACTTGGCGTTTTCGATCAAGCCATCGGCGAATGTCCAAATGAACTACGCGTTGCCATCCCGTGTATCTCACAACGAAGAGAAATACAATAACGAATAACCAGATGCGGGAACGTGGTTTTGTCCAATTGCTGAAAGGAACTAAGCGACGTGAAAGTTGTCTCGCCCCATGGAGAGACTGTT
Source organism: Lampetra fluviatilis (assembly GCF_964198595.1). Classification (NCBI taxonomy): domain Eukaryota; kingdom Metazoa; phylum Chordata; class Hyperoartia; order Petromyzontiformes; family Petromyzontidae; genus Lampetra; species Lampetra fluviatilis. The sequence continues at coordinate 2,198,422 of NC_136318.1, read as the reverse complement.
ATTGAAACAAAGCAAAAACAGTAAACACAATTCAAGTATAATAAAGGTTTTTGGGTCAGATCGCGTTATTTAAAAATGTGTCGTAACCCTCCACCACCCGACACGGCCAAACAGTAAAAAATGTGTCACGTTTTCAAAGGACAAATTAATTGACTTCTTTAGCAAACGACATCATTGATGCGATCTCAATCATAAAGGCTTCCGATCGAGTCACGGATGAATCATTCGCACGGCTCGGTCCGTCGACGAGGTGCTGCTCGTCACATCAACGGGAAGACGGCGTCTTGTCCCCCCTGTGCTCATCTTCAAGCCGAAAGCGCCGGATTTATTTCCTGCCACGATTGCCCCTTGCTGGCACGGCCTCCTCAGCCTGCCTGCTTGCACGTTACGGGGGGGGGGGGGTCTTACACAAAGGATGCGGTGGGAAGTCGTTCGAGACTAAGGTGAGTCATCGATTGTTTCAGTAGGTGAACCAGAACTAAGACGTTACGGTTGATGATGATGATGATGGATGTAAAAGCCAGAGCGAGGGATGTTACGGTGTTATTATGTTTTATTTTTATTATTTTATTATTTCCCTTCTACGTGACTTTAACGAAAGAACCAAGAAGATGAATCCCTGCAGTCACGAAAGCTTTAAATCGAAAAATGTTACAGTGTGTTGTCTGTGTTGGTAGGGAGCGGTGGTACGCTCCGAACCCGGCGACCCGAGTTCGATTCCCGCTCACGGCCAACACCGGTGACGATTATCTGAACCGGTCATGGGCCTCCCCTAAGGTCTACTAAGCCTCAAATGAGTACCTGGTGCAGTGTGTGAAGATAAATGACTGGGGAGACAAAGGCGGCCGGGCGTGGTGCTGGCCACCCTCCCCCCTCGTGTGCCGTGCCATCCTTGATAGGTGCTGCTCGCTAACAGCACTTGCCCCAACAGTCTGTTACAGGCTACAGCGGGTCGGGTGGGTGGGTGGGTGGGTGGGCGGGTGGGTGGTGGGTGGGTGGTGGGTGGGTGGGTGGGCGGGTGGGTGGGCGGGTGAGTGGGTGGGCGGGTGGGTGGTGGGCGGGTGGGTGGTGGGTGGGTGGGTGGGCGGGTGGGTGGGTGGGCGGGTGGGTGGGTGGGTGGTGGAGGGGGACATTTGTCTGCGTGTGTTCACGTGTTCCTTACCGTCAGTGCAAATTAACAACAAACATCGTTCAGCCTCGCGGAGACGCGGGCACGACTTTGCGTTCGTGGCAAACGCAGCGAGCGAATTGGCACTCGCATCAAATGAAGGGAAACTGCTGGGGGGAGGGGGGAGGGGGGAGGAGGGGGGGTCCGGCCGGACGCAATGGCACCGTTGCAAATGCCCGCGATGAAGGAGGAGAAGGAGACAAAACCCATCAGCTGGCGACCCAGCGAAAGGGTCACGGGGGGCGCGATGTGACCGCACGCACGTGTGGACATTCATGTCAGCTCAGGTTGGGTGCTGTGGATTTACTCTCCAACACACCGGTGCGCTGCACTACAGCACTTGCCCCAACAGTATGTTAAGGCTATACGGGGGATCTTTGTCTTTGTCTGTGTCTGTGTGTGTGTAGAGAATTACAACTGCAGTGAGTGCAGATTTCCAAGGCGGCTGCTGCACTAAATTCACGATCCTGCCCTAGGGGCTATAACCCTATCCACACAGTAATCTGAATCTGTCTCAGTGGGACCTAAATTAAAACCAACACACGCAAAATGCCATCCCACCAGCACACACGCGCGTCAACAAGCCACTATACGTAGCGTGTTAATGACAGCATTGATTAAATCAGTTCATGAAGCCTATCCACTGGCTAAACGGTTATAATTACTATGTTATTAAAAGGACACATTAAAGGCCAATAAGATATTGCATAACGAATATAAAAACGGAACTCAACGGGGACGATTAATTTGGAAATAATTGTTTACTTGTGTTGGGAATGCCCCCAATATATGCATTGTGGAATCTTTGAACGCACGTCAAAGGGGTGATGATGTATGGTAGTTGCTGGTGGCGTTCGCTCGAGAAAATTGTTTATATCGACGTGACTTTACCGAAAGAACCATAGAATACTTGTTAATTTAATTGCATTAAGAAAGTCCCCCCCAAAAGCCAGAATGATTTGCTGCGGATACATTGGCATGTAGTAGAACCCCTCTAAACTAGCAACCCTGTTAACGACGTATCGCTTAACGGTGGGCCTCCATAGAGCCAAATGTGTAGTGTATAGTGTATAGTAGTGTAGTGTATAGTTGTGTATAGTGTAGTGTATAGTGTAGTGTATAGTTGTGTATAGTGTAGTGTATAGTGTAGTGTATAGTAGCGTAGTGTATAGTGTAGTGTATAGTGTAGTGTATAGTGTAGTGTATAGTGTAGCGTACAGTAGTGTGTCGTGGATAGTGTAGTGTATAGTGTAGTGTATAGTGTAGTGTACAGTAGTGTGTAGTGTAGTGTATAGTGTAGTGTATAGTGTAGTGTATAGTAGTGTATAGTGTAGTGTATAGTGTAGTGTATAGTAGTGTAGTGTATAGTGTAGTGTATAGTGTAGTGTATAGGTTAGTGTATAGTGTAGTGTATAGTGTAGTGTATAGTGTAGTGTATAGTGTAGTGTATAGTGTAGTGTACAGTAGTGTGTAGTGTAGTGTATAGTGTAGTGTATAGTGTAGGGTATAGTGTAGTGTATAGTGTAGTGTATAGTGTAGTGTACAGTAGTGTGTAGTGTAGTGTATAGTGTAGTGTATAGTGTAGTGTATAGTAGTGTATAGTGTATAGTGTAGTGTATAGTGTAGTGTATAGTAGTGTAGTGTATAGTAGTGTAGTGTATAGTGTAGTGTATAGTGTAGTGTATAGTGTAGTGTATGGTAGCGTAGTGTATAGTTGTGTATAGTGTAGTGTATAGTGTAGTGTATAGTGTAGTGTATAGTTGTGTATAGTGTAGTGTATAGTAGTTTATAGTGTATAGTAGTATATAGTAAAGTAGTGTATAGTTGTGTATAGTGTAGTGTATAGTGTAGTGTATAGTGTAGTGTATAGTAGACGGGCCTCCATAGAGGCCAATGTGTTTGCTTACCGACCATTCCCCTGTTAATGACGTGCTGTTGTAGGTACAGTAAATAGTGATTAATGCATCGATTAACCATGTTTCTTTTAATATTATGTGTTTGTAATGTTGTTCTATCTTTATGTATTAATATGCATTGTTTAAATATGATCAAGTACGTTTTTTGGATTAAAAAGGGGGGCAATTGTCGATGCTATCGGAACGGATTACGCCTTCAACGTGCATTTCCTATACTCGCTTAACGCGACCAAATCGCTTAACGACCCGTTTCGTGGGAACCAATTACCGTCGTTAGGTGGAGGAAGAGGTTCTAATCTACAAGCCCCCCCCCGGATCCCCCCCGATGGGGAAGCTATTTTGCTGGCCACTCTCTGCCACTTACAAAGGGATCGGCCGGTCATTCCCCCCCCCCCGTACAAAATTCTGACTCCCCCAACCCACCCATTCGTATTTTAACGATTCGTCTTTTTTCTTATTTCCACTTGTAAATGTACCACCAAATCGCAGCCAATCCTCGGCACGTGGCACGTGGCTTACCTAGAAAATCCTCCGGCGCCGTGAGAGGCAGCGGCGAGGGTTTTGGGCGAGTGACTCACTGCGCCCAAATGTTGGGTGAAACTCCAATTCCCGTGGGTGTACAGAAAACAACAACAAGTGGACTTAACCTGTTCCGCCTCTGTGGGATCGAGTGTTTCGCCCTCACACGCGTGGCGTTTTCCCCAAGGAACTCCGGGTTTCCTCCCACGTGTAAAAAAGCACTCGTTAATCGGCCGACAACGCCTTGATGTATAGAGGACAGCAGAGCGTGGGAATCGCGTGGCTGCCTTCATGTTTGTCCGTGGCCCCTATTCCGAGTCATTCTCTCTCGACGAGAGTGAGTGAGCGAATTCTGCCTGGCGCGCTACAAGCTGATGCTTATCACCACTCACAGCGGAGCCAACAATTGCGGAAAGCTTGCACACTCATGCGGGATATTTCCACCGCTGTGAACAATAATATCCACGGTGGGTTTGTGGGTACAGGCACACACTAGCACACTGTGACACTAACATAGGCACACGTGACAGCACGCAGTTTAAAGACCCCCGTCAGCATATCCCTGAAGCGTCACGTGACTGCCGCGCACCCCGTGGTGGTGTGACAGCTTCGAGGTGTGCTGCACTCGTTGTTGATCGGTGATTTTTCGTGCGGATGGGAGGGGAGGAGGTTCAAGTTCAAGTCCATGTATTAGGTATAGCCCTGTGAGCCATTCGGCTCTTGAATCGGGTGCAACCGCAACAAACAAAAAACAAAAACATGAACAAAAAACATCTTAAAGTGAATATGTGACTGAGTGCAAACAGACAATCAAAGAAAAGACAGCAAAATATTGCAAAAAAAAACACCGTACACCAACGCTGTGTGCAAAAATCCCAGTGGGATGCAAGTCAAACAACAACAACAACAACCACAAGACAACTTAGATTAAGGCCATCAGTCTAACTCTGTACTACAACAAACAAACATGGCTAAACCAATACACGTTTCGAAATCACCAAAATAAAGCCATGAAAGCAATGAAAAAGCAATCATAGGAACTGTGACGGGAGGCTCGTGCCGTCAGCGAAGGCCAATTTCGTCGTCTTCGTTGAATAGCGGCACGAACGGCACCCTCGGCTCCTGTCACGGGCACGATTCGTGCAAGATGTTCGTCGCAGTCATCCGCTGTCGGTTAGCACGACCGCCGTCAGCACCACGGACAGCGATTTGGCAGTTGGTCAGATGGACGAGTCCAACTGCCAAGTCGCTGTCCGTAGTGCTGACGTTAAAAAACCGCCACTTTTTTCAAATTTACATGCTGTGGGTTTCACACCTCATGATGATTGCTTGTGTTGCAATCGAAACGTCGTGAGAATTTTATTGTTTTATATTTTTTATTTTATTTTATTGTTTCCCTCCTACGTGACTTTACCGAAAGAACCAAGAATATGAATCCCTGCAGTCACGAAATCTTTAAATTTATAATTATTAGCCAAGTTAAAAGAGCCACTACCTTTCCTGCTGAAACCAGCAATTGGGCTGACATTAATCTCCACTGCTGGAAATTCCACATTCCCTTGTCAGGGTCCCATTACAAAGTGATACTGATTTTAACGACCCCGCAGGGATGATGGGTACAGTCCTGAATAAACGGATTATCGTATGGGCGAGGAATACATGGAGCGAGATGGACCAGCTGCGCAGTGTTTATTGCATATAAATGTGCCACATACCCATATATGTTTACATAATAATACAATTGTTACCCTATATCTGTTGACTGTTTCTGTAACTTAATGCGCAACTGGGCTATGAATAGACTAAACATAATCTGCCGGCGCCGACCTAGGTTGCGGGCAATTTATTATTGAGCATTGATTTATGAATCAGTTTAACACGCCGTAGGCTTTCGCCACCAATAGAGGTTTTTGGGTTAGATCGCGTAGATATATAAATGTGTCGTTAAACCCGCCACCACCCGACACAGCCAACTAGTAAGGGGGTTGGTGGCGGGTTTAAACACATTCCTGCGGAGGGAGCTGGAAGGAACGTTGGGTTGCTCGGTCAATGGCCAGGGTCAACGGCGGCGTGGTGTATTCCGCAAATATGCCCGACTGTGAGGGCGGGCACAAGCCGGCGTGAGTAGGTTAAACGTTGAGTTTTATAAGGGCACCACGGGTGACCAGCCCCTCCCCACGCAGCCCCACCGCTCCCACCCCCCACCCAGCCCCACCCTCCCCACCCAGCCCCTCCCCACCCTCCCCACCCAGCCCCTCCCCACCCTCCCCACCCAGCCCCTCCCCACCCAACCCTCTCCACCCAGCCCCTCCCCTCCCATTTTTGGATGCACGACGGACGGACGGATGGACACAATAATCCCCTGTGGGCTAGTGTAACCAGGAGGTTCCTACCAGTACGACACATCTATATTTACGCGATCTAACAAAAAAACTCTCTGTCATAGAGAATTGCTTAATGTTTGTGCAATGCTTTCGATGTCTCGTGGAGACGAAATTCGTTTTGTGCTCCGATCTCTCTTTGCTTCGTTTGCTGTACTTCATTTATTTTTTTATTTTTGTCATTCTGGTGACCCCCAGGTCACGCTTGCCGATAAGACTCCCTATCCTGGTCTTTTTGAGTTCTCACCCTGGTGAAAGAAAATACAGTAGATCGTCGATTATCATCGATTATCATCGATTATTCAGCGGCGTCGGGAGAAGGGAGCGTCGTATTTTCAGGAAACGCCAGAAAATCAATAATCATCATTATTTTAAATTGCTTATTTTTGCACATTATTGTATGACATTATGTTTGCAGGTATTACGTTTTTTTTCGTGTTTTCAATTGGTTAACTGTCTGAAATTTCTACAAATAAACATGCAAATAGACAAAAGTAAATATCCTACTTTTAAAAAGTGACTTTATTTACTGTACCGTATTTACCACTTCAATCTCCAAGACTCTGCATCATGGGTTGATGTGTTTGCGCGTGCAGTATTTTCATGAAGTTGGATGTAGTGTATAATGTATTGCATGTAATATTTAACACTGAAATCAAGCGAAGCTACTTCGTCACGCACGTGGTGTGGTTTTTGCCGGTTTCGCCGGAGCGGCTCTGGACCGCCGGATGATTTCGGAAGTAGGCAGATAATCGATGATCAGCTGTAAACAATATCCTCCCCTTTCGTCAAACCAATGCCATCAACACGCTAGAATCAAGAGGGCCATTGCGGGGGGGGGGGGGGGTCCCACTCACCCTCGATTCTCAGAAAGCATCGAACAGTGGGAGAAAAAAAAACCTGGACTAACCTTATTCTAGTAATAGGACAATGCATATCAATATCAGAGTAGTTTCTTTTTGTTTGCATTTTGACTGCTTGTGTTGTGGTTATTGAAAACATGATCCCTTGTATAAAGGTGTCAGTTTTTGTACCAGTTGAAAGGGTAAAAACCTATTACTATATTTTGCCACTAGTAAAGGAGGTCTCATAGTGTAACCTTATTCTATGGTTCTTTCAGTAAAGTCACGTAGATAGAAAAAATATATAATAACAATAATAAAATAATAAAAATAAAGTGAAAAATGAAAATCTAGACTCACCTTTCGATTTAAAGCTTTCGTGACTGCAGGGATTCATCTTCTTGGCTCTTTCGGTAAAGTCACGTAAAAGGGAAATAATAAAATAATAAAAATAAAACATAATAAATTAATTCTCACGACGTTTCGGCCACAACGCAAGCAGCCGTCCTCAGGTGAAGAACAGGTCTGTTCTTCACCTGAGGACGGCTGCTTGCGTTGTCGTGAGAATTATTTTATTATGTTTTATTTTTATTATTATTTTATTATTTCCCTTCTACGTGACTTTACCGAAAGAACCAAGAAGATAGACTCACCTTGCTTAGCTTGCAGGACAATAACTTAATTGGAAGACCCTTTCCGATCAACCACCAGGGGCCCCACTCCCGACGCAGACGAAGCTCGCGGCTGTGAACCGAATCGGCAAAGAAATCCGCCCGAAGCAGACGGATTTGACGCGGGTGAGCTGAAAAGTCTCCTCCGACTGAACCTGCGGCTACGGAGAACCCGAGACAACGAACCCCAATGATGGGTCCACGTGGCCAGCTCGTGTAGTCGTCGTAGGATGATGATTATGATGATTGTTATGGCCACACTTTGTGGACTGATACAAACTCAGGAAGCCGTCGAATGGATTTTGTACTTTTTTTTTCAGACGTTGATTTTTGATGGGAAATCGGTCCCGCCCCTTTCCAACGCAAGCTCCTCCCACTATCCAATTAGCTCATCCCATAGTCTCTACATTGCCTCACCCCCACCCCCTACCCCTCTACATTGCCTCACCCCCACCCCCTACCCCCTACCCCTCTACATTGCCTCACCCCCACCCCCTACCCCCTACCCCTCTACATTGCCCCACCCTCACCCCCTACCCCCTACCCCTCTACATTGCCTCACCCCCTACCCCTCTACATTGCCTCACCCCCACCCCCTACCCCTCTACATTGCCCCATACTCACCTCCATCGCCTCTGTAGTGGAGGAGCTCCGCCCCGCTGCTTTCACTGTCTCCGCCCACGCGGGGCTCGTGCCAGGAGCTCCCCCCCCACCACCCCCCCCACCACCCCCCACCACCCCCCACCACCCCCCACCACCCCCCTACCAACTCCACCCCCCACCACTCCCCCCACCACCCCCACCTCTCGGAGCCTGCCACGATCCAGCAGCGCTCGGCGCTCCCCGCTCACTCGCAGCAGCAGCAGCAGCGGGGCCACGTGCGGGGCTGGTGGGTTGGGGGGACAGGCACAGCAGGCAGGGCTGGTGCTCAACGCACACTCACACTCTCACTCACACTCACTCACTCACACTCTCACTCACTCACTCTCACTCACTCACACTCTCACCCATCACACTCACTCACACTCTCACTCACTCACTCACACTCTCACTCACTCACACTCTCACTCACTCACACTCATTCACTCACTCACACTCTCACCCATCACACTCTCACTCACGCAGACTCTCACTCACTCACACTCTCATTTATCAAACTTTCACTCACACTCTCACTCACACTCTCACTCACTCACTCTCACCCATCACACTCTCACTCACTCACTCACACTCTCACTCGCGCACACTCTCACTCACACACTCACACTCTCACTCACTCACACTCTCACTCACTCACACTCTCACTCACTCACTCTCACCCATCACACTCTCACTCACTCACTCACACTCTCACTCGCGCACACTCTCACTCACACACTCACACTCTCACTCACTCACACTCTCACTCACTCACACTCTCATTCACTCACTCACACTCTCACCCAGCACACTCTCACTCACGCAGACTCTCACTCACTCACACTCTCATTTATCAAACTTTCACTCACACTCTCACTCACACTCTCACTCACACACTCACACTCTCACCCATCACACTCTCACTCACTCTCACTCGTGCACACTCTCACACTCTCTCGCGCACACTCAGCCGGTGAGCGCATCGCTGCAGTGATATCGCGCACCGAACCCGGAGAGAGTTCGCGCCGTGCGATTCGTCGTGATTTCTTCACACCCGAGCAAGATCTCCATCATCATCACCATCTTCGTCGGCGGCATCATCATCATCATCATCATCCCAGGCCAGCTGTTGAGACTGCGGCATCCATCCTCTTCCTCTCTACCGGGTAAGAAAGCAGCGAGCAGCAGCATCGGTCTCACAGATACAATCGCTTGATCGGCGGTTGCGCGTGCGTCAGCTGGTGGACACTGAATGAATGAGCCGAGTATCAGCGGGCAGCCTCTCTGCACACTTTGTATTGTGGTTACACACACACACAGATACACACACACACAGATACACACACACATACACACATACACACAGACACACATACACACACACATACACACAGACAACAACAACCGCCATTCGCCACTAAGTGGCGGTGACGTCACCACGACGCTTGTGCCAGGCCATGTGCACCCTGAGGCCACGTGAAGTGTCGAACGCCCGCTGGCAGGAGGTCACGGGGCAGACCCAGGTGCCACGGGTCGACTGACCGAGATGACCGAGACGAGTGGCTGATGCACCACCTGTGCCCCCTACTGTGCCAACTCACACACACACACAGACACACAGACACACACACAGATACACACAGACACACACACACACACAGACACACATACACACACATACACACAGACACATACACACAGACACACACACAGACACACACGATTGTCTGTGTGGCTTGTGTGCTCTTACGTCCGAGCGGTGGCGCAGTGGTTAGCGTACCCGAACTTGGTTCCCAACAGTGGCGAATATTTGAACCGGTTCTGAGGCTCCACTAGGTAGGCTCCGCCTTAAATGAGTACCTGGTTGCGGCTTGTGTAAGCGTGGTGGTGGCCACCCATCGCGCTCGCTAACAGCACTTGCCCCACCAGTCTGTTAAGGCTATACCGGGGTTCTTTGTCTTGTGTACGTGGCGTATCGGGGTCACGGCACTGCGCTCTCTTTGTCGCGATCTGGGAACTCGGGCTTCCCCTAAGTCTACTCAGCCTTAAAACGAGTACAAATTAGAGAGGCGCGTGACCTTTTTGAGAGTTAGTTGTGGGAAGGGGAGTCTCATTGTAAGGCTATATCTTTAAACTCTACACGTTCGTCAATAGCACTGCCAGAGGCGACGGTTCGGGCAATGGCCCCTCGCGAGGCGTGAAAACGAAACAATGCGTGGTCGCAGTTTGCGTTGTGACGGACGTTGCCGAGAAGCGGGTTGTCGATTTTCTGCTCCGTTCGATAGCCGCAACCGCAGGAGCAGCAGCATCGCTGAATGATCTGTAGGAATATTTCATTTTTGGTTTTGTTCCGCTTAAGTCAATGGGTGCGTGAGGGTTCAACGGTTGCTGCGTAAGGGGTTGTTGTTGTTGTTGTCGTCACACAGAATGTGACATTGTCAGGGTCTGTGTACCAGCAAAACTGGGGTTCTTTGCTGTTTGTTGTGTGACTCTGTGTCTGGGGAGCGGTGGTGCAGCGGTTAGCGCTACGCTGCGCTACGGACCTGGCGACCCGAGTTCGATTCCCGCTCACGGCCAACACCGGTAACGATTATCTGAACTGGTCCTGGGCCTCCCCTAGGTCGACTCAGCCAAAAATGAGTACCTGGTGCGGTGTGTAAACATCGCCACTGGGAAGACAAAGGCGGCCGGGCGTGAATCTGGCCACCCACCCCCTCGTGTGTCGTTCCTGCCTTCAAAGATGCTACTCGCTAACAGCACTTGCCCCTGGTCTGTCAAGGCTGTATGGGGGATCTTTGTCTTTGTTCTGTGTGTGTGTGTGTATATATGTGTGGTGTGTGTGTGTGTGTTGTGTTCATCCGCTAGAGATGCCTGTTGTGAATGCATTATATGCGCCGTGTCTGCATGCTATAGGGTACACACCAAATACAAAGATGCCTCATGCAGCCTTTAGGAGAATATTGGGAAAAGTGCTGTTAGCGAGCACATTCAAAGAGCCGGGCACGGCACACGAGGTGGCCACCACCACGCCCGGCCGCCTTTGTCTCCCCAGTGCTAATGTCCTATACACACCGCCCCAGGTACACATGTTTCAATGCTGAGTCGACCGATGGGAAGGCGCAGGACAGCTTCAAACATTCGCTGTCACCCTTTGTTGGCCGTGAACAGGAATCCAACGCGGGTTGCCCGGGTCTGTAGCACAGTGCGCTAATCACTGCGCCACCGCTCCCCCCACCAGGGAAAACCACCACAGTCCGTACAACATGCGCACATTGCTCTGACCAATACTGTACATTGATATATATAGTACACAGAGAGTATATCTCTCAATTCGCGCATGCATGTGGTTTAGCATGTTTTTTCACACGTGCATGCAATAGCTTCTAATTATCATGTGTTCAAAAATGCATGCAGTCCAATTAAGAGATCTGGGCAGGGTTAATTTCAATGCACACCTCCACACGTGCGTGGACGTGTGTGTGTGTATCCTCAATGCAATGTGTGTCTCCCAATGCAATGCATTGCACATACACATGCCCATGCAATGCATTGCAATGCATGCGCTACGAACCCGGCGACCAGAGTTCGATTCCCGCTCACGGCCAACACCCAGTGACGATTATTTAAACCGGTCCTGAGCCTCCCCTAGGTCTACTCCGCCTCAAATGAGTACCTGGTGCGGTGTGTAAATATCGCCACTGGGGAGACAAAGGCGGTCTGGGGTGGTGCTGGCCACCCACCCCCTCGTGTGTCGTGCCGGCCTTCATAGGTGCTGCTCGCTAACAGCACTTGCCCTTATCGTCTGTTACAGGCTATACGGGAGATCTTTGTCTTGTATGTGCAATGCATTGCACACACACACACGCGCGTGTAAACATCGCCACGTGTGTGTGTGTGCATTGTACGACTCGCAAAACCCATCATTGCACGCGGATTATCGGGTTTACGACCTGTTCACGCATTGCCCAAAGACAAAGATCCCCCCTGAAGCCTTTACGAGACTGTCGGGGCAAGTGCAATTAGCGAGCACCTATTAAGGTCGGTCCTGTACATGTGGTGGGTTGAGGGGGGGGGTGTTGGCCAACACCACGCCCGGCCGCCTTTGTCTCCCCGGTGCCGATGTTAATATTTTTTACATTTTTTCTACTACACACACCGCACTAGGCAACTAATTTGAGGCCGAGTGGACCTAGGGGCGACCCAGGACTCTCTCGGGCGGTGCTGGGTGCGTAGCGCAGTGCGCTGCTGGCGAGCTGCTGCATCACTCGCGCTCCTTTGCGCGCACGCTCGGAGCGTGCGTTCGACAAACGCACGAATTCGCACAAAACACCCTCTCCGCTTGCGTTGCGTCAACGCAATCGGGCGAGACCCATCCTCATGGAAGTGCACGGGCCTCTATTCAATCGCGTGAGACTTTTGCAGGATTCACCAATCCAGTGGGGGGGGGGGGGGGGGTTGAGCGGCACTCTGCTACCTCGATATCGAATTACAAAATCACCGCAACTCGCGTGCAATGTTCAACACGTCCCGGCATGTGCAGGGCTTTGAAACGGAGTGAATGTCGAATGCTCAGGGGGGTGTTCGTCGTCGGCGGTGCTGCAAGAATTCGCTACGATCACGGCTGCGTCCTGCATGCAGCAGCAAGAGGACATTCAGCCGCGCACTTTGTGTGTCGTTACGCACCAAACCCAGCCTATCGTGAAGCAGTGGGTTGACTGTATATAACGTGATCCGCACGCACAGCTCGCTCGCTCATTTGTTTTTGCAATCCACCGCTAAATGAGGGTCGCCGCTTTCCCCTTACTCTCCCCGCCACCCCCAAAGATCAAAGACAAATATCCCCCGTGTAGCCTTAACAAACTTTAGGGACAAGTGCTGTTAGCGAGCACCTATGAAGGCCGGAACGGTACACGAGAGGGGGTGGGTGGCCAGCACCACGCCCGACCACCTTTGTCTCCCCAGTGGCGATGTTTACACACCGTACCACGTACTCATTTGAGGCTGAGTCGACCTACGGGAGTCCCAAGACCGGTTCAGATAATCGTCACTGGTGTTGACCGCGAGCGGAAATCGAACCCGGGTCACCGGGTTCATAGCGCAGCGCGCTAACCGCTCCACCACCGCTCCACCACCGCTCCCCGCACTCCACCCACTCCACCCCCTCCACCCCCACATTGGTTCGAGTCGTGGAGGCCACTTTGAGACCGGCGCTGTGTTTATGAGGCTCGGCCCAGAGGGGTCTCGACCATCTGCGGCTCCCCAGACGCGTGCGGTGGCTCTCACGAACGACTCCTCTGTGACCGTCGTTTATTAAAGGAGCCGGCCGCCGTCCCGTATTCACCACTTTCAATTGCCGCTCTTGAAATGTTGAGTTGTTTTTCCTTCGCTGTTTGTTTGTTTCGATTTAAAGCTTTCGTGACTGCAGGGATTCATCTTCTTGGTTCTTTCGGTAAAGTCACGTAGAATGGAAATAATAAAATAATAAAAATAAAACATAATAAAATACAATTCTCACGACGTTTCGGCCACAGAGTCTGTCTACTCGACAGACCTGTTCTCCACCTGAGGACGGCTGCTTGCGTTGTGGTCGAAACGTCGTGAGAATTATTTTATCTTCTTAGGTTTTTTCGGTAAAGTCACGTAGATAGTAAAATAAAATAAAAACAGCTAATCTGGCTGTGACGGTCCCACCTGATGACGGAGACTTGTGTTGCCTCCGAAACGTCGTGATTTTTGTTTTTATTTTATTTTACTTTCTACGTGACTTTACCGAAAAAACCTAAGAAGATGATTCCTTGCAGTCACGAAAGCTTCAAATCTAGAAAGAATTATTTTATTATGTTTAATTTTAATTATTTCATTATTTCCATTCTACGTGACTTTACCGAAAGAACCAAGAAGATGTTTGTTTGTTGTTGTTGTTGACCGAATTTGAACAAAATAATGGCTCCTCTCGTTACTTCGCCGGGTATTGTGCGGGTCGTGGGTTGGTTGGTTGAGGGCGGGTGGCATAGACGTTTGGAGCATAGTACACTACAACTGAGGATCTGTGTGCACTGCCCTCTGCTGCCCACACGTCGTCTCAACGGGAGCCTCTGTACGCCTGCTCCTTGCCGGTTTTTACGCAAGATGATCCGCCCATCCAAGCACGAGCTCGGCTCACAGTCTGCTTGGCGCACGAGATATTAAAAGGCTGAGCGCGTTGCGATTACGCCGCTGTTGGCATCGGAGTAATTATACATTTCATTCGAGGCGATGCGTACCCTACGTTAGTTATGCACGTGGTGATGAAAAACGCGACGTTTTCAGTTTGTTAATACGAAGAAACTGGAAAGTGTCCCGTGTGCACATTTGTTTAAATTGCATTGTTAATCACCTGGCTGACCTGGACAACAAAAATTATATTTGCCCTCGTACGTTGCAAGGTATACGCTTATTTTTTTTGGCACGTCAGCAGTCACGCCATGTGTTTGCAAAGAATACTTATAGCTGCATCGAACATCGAGTTCAACGTCGTGCCTTTTGGCCAGATTGTGTGTGACGTGTTGCACATGCGGGGCAAAACAAATAATACAAAATCACAATCCGTGGCCGATGTTATGTTCATAAATACGGTCTCGGCAAGCTCGTGTATGTACCGCATGCCGAACTTCTTTTGCACCGTACGTAGTCAACCGCGCTCAATCGGGGGGTGCGGGGCAGGGGGGCGGGGGGTGAACAGCAGCACTAAAAACAGAAGAAAGCAGCTCTAAGAAAATGTGTTTTCATTCTGGAAGCTTCTCTTCTGTTCTAGCTTCCAACGCGGATCGGACAAGCGCCGTGTCAGCAGTTGCGGCCTCGTTAGGGCGAGACGGGCTGTGGTGGGGGTGGGGGGAGGCTCTGCAAAAGTGAACGATAATTGGCGAAGGGATAAAAATGCAAAGGGAGAATATTCACGTGGCCCGCTGCGTCTCCTCTTCGAATCCTGATTTTAATTAGATATGTTGATTAAATGTTATGCATTACTAGCCGCGTGATTTCCATTGCAACTGATTTTTTCTCCCTCCGCGTACATCGCTTCCCGAGAGCGCACACACGTGCGCGCGCGCGCGCACGTGTGTATTTAAATATCTTTGTTCGATGGCAAGTACTTTTCTACTGTAACTTGCACATAAAGTTGGCGAAAAATCCCCTTTGCTGTGATTTCCATCGATGGTAAGCCGATGAGAATCGTTGCGTGTTTGTGGCATTTGCCAGCGTGAATTTTGCCACCCCGCGAAGTTGATCTTAAACTTGCTCTGACGCTGTTCACAAGCGGCGTACAATTGTGGTGTTAACTGCCTCGCCTGGTATACAGGAGGTCGTGGGGTCGATCCCGACGCTGACGTCTGCTGCATATGTGGAGTTTGCGTGTCTCTCTCATC
Source organism: Lampetra fluviatilis (assembly GCF_964198595.1). Lineage (NCBI taxonomy): Eukaryota > Metazoa > Chordata > Hyperoartia > Petromyzontiformes > Petromyzontidae > Lampetra > Lampetra fluviatilis. Next base: position 2,182,883 of record NC_136318.1, on the reverse strand, counting down.
ATCATCATCACGATGGCTAGGAGATGTTAACTCCCTCGCCTGGTATACAGAAGGTCGTTCGATCCCGACCCTGACGTCTCCTGCATATTTGGAGTTTGCGTGTCTCTCTCTCTCATCATCATCATCACGGTGGCTAGGAGATGTTAACTCCCTCGCCTGGTATACAGGAGGTCGTGGGTTCGATCCCGACGCTGACGTCTGCTGCATATGTGGAGTTTTGCGGTGTCTCTCATCATCATCACGGTGGCTAGGAGATGTTAACTCCCTCGCCTGGTGTACAGAAGGTCGTGAGTTCGATCCCGACCCTGACGTCTGCTGCATATTTGTAGTTTGCAGTGTCTCTTTCACTTTGGCCGTGTGGAGTTTTCTCCTGGTCCTCCGAATTTAGAATCGACAACAGGCGTTTAGAGTATTTGACTGCTGTACATTTACACGCGATAAGCCACTTCATTTGGGCTATCATTTGTGGCCAGGTCGCTTCTGAAATAGAGCTACATAGCTCAGTGGGCCTTAACTGGTAAAAAATTAAAACATGGTTTAGGTTAACTCAAGTACGGTTATTCAAGATGATTAATCTTAACCCTCATCACTGCTGGTGGGCCCTGGTTGAGCTGTGGTAATTCCACATTCACATGGCAGGGTGCAGTCACGTGACGCAATTGCTGCTCGCTCCGCAAAACAATGGTAGCCCATTTCTTTACTCCATATGGAGGGTTCATTTTGAGAATCACAATCTTTATTTCGATGAGCTATGAAGCTTTTTTTTCGCAGATGTCCATACTCCACCGCGATTGTTAGTGCGGCTTGCTGAAGAGAGGGAAGCAACAGTACAATGATAATGATGTGCAGCCACTGACAAACATTATACTGGCGTGTACACGTGCATATATATTCTCTCCCCCCCACCCTCCACTCAAGGACTCGTACAGAGGTTTCTTAAATAAACCATAATGCAGTGGTGTGAATCCGTCAGGGGAGTATATATATCTTTATATGCGGACCTGAGTTAATGCTAATGAAAACAGAATCTTGGTGGCCGGGAAAAGGGAGAGAAAAAAAATCCCAAAATGTTGTCTGGCTGGTCCCTTTTGTGTTGTGTGCATTATGTACACAGACAAAGATCCCCCGTGTAGCCTTACCACACCGTAGGGGGCAAGTGCTGCTAGCGAGCACCTATAAAGGCCGGCACGGCACACGAGGGGGTGGGTGGCCAACACCACGCCCGGCCGCCTTTGCCTCCCTAGTGGCGATGCTCACACATCACACCAGGTACTCATTTGAGGCTGAGTCGACCTAGGGGAGGCCCAGGACCGGTTCAGATAATCGTAGCGCAGCGCGCTAACCGCTACACTACCGCATTGTGTACGCACACACACACACACGCACACACGCACACACACACACACGCGCACGCACGCACACACACGCACGCACACGCACGCACACATGCACGCACACATGCACGCACGCACACACACACACGCACGCACACACGCACACACGCACACACACACGCACACACGAACGCACGCACACACACACGCACGCACACACACAGGCACGCGACATCCACTAACTTCACCGCACGCCTTGCAGGACTACTCAGCCTTTGAGCTGCGGTGACCCAATGATTAGGCCGATTAGATGTACTCATGTGCGATATGGCCATTGTTCACAATTGCACCCAATAAATAACAACAACATCAACAACGATGACGACGAACGGCGGAGGGATGGCACCGCGTGCGTACCAAGAGTTGCCTCGCGACGCCAGGTGCCCGGACAAACCGCTGCATCCCAAGCAGGATCGTAAGAGACATTCACGCAGCAGTGGATTGTTCACGGCTGCTGCTGCTGCTGCTGAAGACGACGGTGCGTTACCAGCGGCCGTTGCGTTACGATGGTGACCCCCCCTTGCCCACCACGAAGCCCCCCCTCCCCCCCCAGTGTTTATCACGGCACCCCACGGCGGCGGTCTGAGCAATGTTGTATTAATCGATGGGAGGTTATATTCTTGGTTCTTTCGGTAAAGTCACGTAGAAGGGAAATAATATATATGTATAAATAATTGTTTCCTTTCTACGTGACTTTACCGAAAGAACCAATAATATGAATCCCTGCAGTCACGAAAGCTTTAAATCGAAATTCGATGGGAGGTTGTTAAGAGATGTGGCTGGGTTGGTGGTGGTGGTTGGGTTGGTGGTGGCTGGGTTGGTGGTGGCTGGGTTGGTGGTGGTGGTTGGGTTGGTGGTGGCTGGGTTGGTGGTGGTGGTTGTGTTGGTGGCGGTGTGGGGGGGTTATTTTCCCAGCCGATCGCCGCTGCTGCTGTGGCACGTGGTGGGTTCATTAAAATAAAGGCGGCGGCGACGACTCCCGGGGGGGGGGAGAGGGGAACTTGATAGAGACGTTCCCAAGACGAGAGAGAGAGAGAAGGGGGGGGGGGGGGCGAGTTCGCCGCGCGATTGATTTTTACCCTAATGGGCGGCTCAAGCAAATCCAGCTCCGGGCATTGGCGCCCCGCAATGCGTATTTTTGTTTTATTCTCCGAGCAGCGCGAGGAGGAGGGAGCTTGCCTCTGGCTGGCATTTACCGCCGGGCATCTACATTGGCAGCGTTTAAAGAGCCATCGCACACGATCAGTGATTGTTTAATAATCTCATCCACATTTTTTTTGTAACTTGTAAAAAAAATACAATTTAAATGCATTCATTAAATATCGCACACCTGGTCGCTTGGTGTACGTGGAATTGGTTTGCATATATTATGTTTGTGCATAGATGCGAATGTCTCTTGCAACCAGTTGCTAGCAGTTGCTAGCAGTTGCGCAACCGGTTGCTCAGGGTGGAGACGAGACACATTCGCCAACTGGGTTTCACTGACCCTGCGTACAGCAGTTTCTACCCACAATGCAATGTGCCAGCAACGTGTCACATTTTTACTTTTATTGCAAAATTAGTTTATTTATTCACACAATTTGGATTTTGTGCAGGGTTTGTCTGTTACATAATAGCTACTAACAGGGCAACTATTTATATGCCCTTTTAAAAACTGTTCATTAGGAAACATTTTAAAAATATCATTCTCCTTAGGCCCCATGGTTTAAAAGTGCAGTCTCCATCCCCTTATGATCCACTCCGTCTATCTGGCCTCTTCTTTCATGTGCTAGGATCATTCCCTGAAACGTCAGCTGCTATATACGTTTCGTTCCAAGGCCACAGTGCTTGTACAACCACTACAAATGCGGTAGGATCACCAAACAATCTGTTTAATTTGCATGCTCATGCTTAATTGTTACGATTCCTGATATAATCACCTTTTTTTTCTTCATGGTTCTTTCGGTAAAGTCACGTAGAAGGGAAGTAATAAAATTATAATAAAAATAAAACATAACAAAATAAAATAATTCTCACGACGTTTCGGCCACAATGCAAGCAGCCGTCCTCAGGTGAAGACCAGGTCTGTCGGGGAGACAGCGTCTGAATGAGACACCACCAGGCTTGGAGCGTCTATTTAAGCTGACACACAGACACAGACACACAGACACACCCCAGGGGCGAAACCTTCCATTGAGATGGCACACGCTGGAGTCCACATTTTGCTGTACCGCCTTTGCCTGCCAAAGTCAGGGCATGTACTGGCTGTTGCCTGATGAAGCTAGTTGTAATTACTGGCGAAACGTCGTACTCAGATTGTAAATGTTGTGGCTTGGCTCTCCAACACACTTGCTGTGCTGTACTAGTGACGAATTGGCACGTTCTGTTTACGTGACAACCCTTACTAGTTGGCTGTGTCGGGTGGTGGCGGGTTTTAACGACACATTCATATATTTGCGCGATCTAACCCCCCCAAAAAATCTCCTGTGTGTGTGTGTATGGCTCCTCCTCAACGCCCAACATCTACGCGGTGATCCGCCAACCCTCGCTGCTGCCTCTACACAGCCGTGTTGAGACTGAATCAACGTCAGTCTCAACACGGCCGTGTTGAGACTGACGTTGATTCACCACCACCGCCACCACCAACACCACCATCACCATCACCACCACCACCGCCGCCACCACCGCCGCCGCCACCACCGCCGCTACCGCTGCCACCATCACCACCAACAACACCACCACCACCACCATCGCCACCACCACCACCACCACCACTGCCGCCACCACCGCCGCCACCGCCACCACCATCATCACCACCGCCGCCACCGCCACCACCAACACCACCAACACCACCACCATCACCACCACCATCACCACCACCGCCGCCACCGCCACCGCTGCCCGGCTAACGGACCCTACACCTCCGGATCGGCACGGTTGGCTACGTACGGTGCGAAGGAATTTCGACGTACGTGCATACGTTACAGGTGCCCCTGCAGTGCAGCTGCAGCAGTAGCGGCAGCAGCGGCAGCAGCAGCAGCAGCGTGGGCTTGCCTGAGCTACAGTGTGCACCGTCTGCCCCAGTGGTTGTTGTCTGCAGTGATGCAAAAGAACATCGTGACACGGTGTAGGGTTTTGTGGATTTATTTTTGTTATTTTTATCATTTTCACACGTTCCCAGTCTGTGCATCACTCGCGGGAGGCCGAGCAGGATACGTGACATGATTGCAGCGTTTAAAAGTGGTGTGTGGTGTAAAATGTTATTAAACATTGGAGCCTTTTGCGCTGTGTATATGCGTACGTGGGTATGTATATGTGTGGGGGAGTGGGGGGAGGGGAGCGGAGGTGCAGCCGTTAGCGCGCTGCCCTACAAACCCCGAGACCCGAGTTCGATTCCCGCTCACGGTCGACACCAATGACGATTATTGGACCTGATCCTGGGCCTCCCCTAGGTCGACTCAGCCTCGAATGGGTACCTGGTGCGGTGTGTAAATATCGCCACTGGGGAGGCAAAGGCGGCCGGGCGTGGTGCTTGCTACCCACCTCCTCGTGTGCCGTGCAGACCTTCATAGGTGCTCGCTAACAGCACTTGCTCCAACAGTCTGTTCAGGCTATACGGGTGATCTTTGTCTTGGAGTGTATCAGTGGCGCCTGCGGTGGGTGAGATGTTATCTCCCTCGCCTGGTATGCAGGAGGTTGTGGGTTCAATCCCGACCCTCGCTCCTGTACATCTGAAGTTTGCATGTTCTGCTCGTGGTCACGTGGCTTTTTCTCTGGGTCCCTCCACTTTCCCCCTCCACATGTAGAATCGACTTGCGTTTAAAGGCATTTGGCTGCTCCGAATGTCCACGTGAAAATCCACTTCGTTGGGCTATCATTAGTGACGGCCAGGTCACCCCTGAAAGAGAGCCATACAGCTCAGTGGGCCTCGCCTGGTAAAATAATAAAACTGTTTGAGTATCGCTACAATCCGGGGACCCAGGTTTCACATCTCGTCCTGGTCACGGGGCACATTGGCACACTCCTATCTCATCTTGGCTTGGTGCTTCCTTTCATGGACTCTGTTTTTAAATGAGTCTGGGTTATGCAAACAGTGAGCACCGGGGAGACAAAGGCGGCTGGCTGCTGTTGCGCCGTTCCACCCCGCCGCGGCCGCTGCCGCGGTGTTGCCGATCTTAAATAGGTAAACACATTAATGCATTAATGCCCTCTACGGGGAGGAATTCCACCTATCCACCTGAAGACGGGGGCTTGTGTTGCCTCCGAAACGTAATGTTTTTACCTACGTGACTTTACCGAAAAAAACCTAAGAATATGAATCCTTGCAGTCACGAAAGCTTCAAATCTAGAATTAAGGATCTTAAATAGGCGCTCGCCAACAGCGAGAAACTCGACATCCTGACCAGGAGGAGGGAGGTCTTTGTGCTCGTGAACTCATTCGGACGCGCACGCGGTGAATCTCACAGCGGCGCAATTATAACATAGGACGCGGAAACCTGCGTAACGTACAAAATACATCGTCGTCATTTCTCAATGTTCTCGCACAGCAGAGATGTGTGCGGAACTTAAAATGTCCAATGTGACCAGTGTCTCATTGAGCCTCGGCTCTATCTTATTACTTGTCTCTGTGTTGGTTGTTGCCAAGACTCTTAGGGTTTTTTCGGTAAAGTCACGTAGGTAAAAAAATAATAATAAAATAATATTTTACTGGAGCAGTTACACCTGATGACGGAGGCTTGTGTTGCTTCCGAAACGTCGTGATTTAATTTAGTTATTTTCATTTATTATTATTTTACTATTATTTTTTTTTTACCTACGTGACTTTACCGAAAAAACCTAAGAGTATGAATCCTTGCAGTCACGAAAGCTTCAAATCTAGAATTGTTGCCAAGACATTGCCCGCAATGTTAACTCCGCCTTAAATAAATGCCCAGAGCAGTGCTGGGAGTGATAATTTGTTTTGCAACACCGGGGAAGACGAAAGGTGTCTGGCAGGGTTTCACGGTGGCCGCACTGCCACCCCAGTAAGCATTCATCCATTGAGCCAATGTTGGAATATGGTCGGAACTGTTGGCCAAACGTCGGCTGAACGTTTCGTATGTAACTGGGACCCCGTTTCGGTAAACAAAACAACCCCACTCACGGTATTTGTCGCAGGAGCCTACGATGCTAAAAGAGTTTTGTGTTTATTTTAGCAAGACTTTTATGCATTGTTATAGAAGATGATGATGATGACGACAGTGGGTTATTTTGATAGTATTTTGTGGCAAATGGTGACATTCGTGTGTACGTTGTAAGGTGCCAGCACACGTGGCATTTATTTGTTATTTGGGGAAATTGTGAACAATAGTCATATCAGGCACGAGTAAATCTAATCGGCATAATCATTGGGTCACCGCAGTTCAAAGACTCAGTAGGCCTACAAGGCCGATTCCCCTGTGTACGTGTGTGTGTGCTCGGCATTTTAAGGCCTAAAGACCAGAACCGGTGATTTCGCCGACAATGTGTTCATCAGGGGAGGCAGTTTCATATCCGGACAGCGAAGTGAAGAAGAGCTTGTTTCCAGGGAGCATGTTCTGGAAACTGGGGCGGGGGGCGGGGGGGGGAGGGCAAGAGGGTGGCTTGGCAGAGGTTGTGCATAATCGGGTGGCACTGCGTCTTTCAGACTTGTGAACAAATTAATTCATCTCCGGGAGTGCCACGTGTCGAGCAGGCGTTGGGTGTTTCTTGGTTCCGCGTTTTCCTGTTGGTGATCGGATGCCGGCCACAGCGGGAATGTTGCGTGAGTTCCGCTCCCCGATGTTTAAAACCTGACATGCTGTGCTTTGTGCTTCGATCCATGTCAACAAAAATAATTCCCAGTACATATAAAAAAACCACGCACACACAACTATTTATATAATTGCCCTCGCTTGGCATTCATGCAAGACCACTCTAATGCACCCGATGGTGTGTGGTGTACGCATGTGAATACGTATTAGCGGGGAGTGGTCGTGTGGTGGTTTGCGCACTGCGCTACGAACCCGTAAATCCGAGTTAAAATTTCGCTCATCGACAATATCTGTGACGAATATCTGAACCGATTCTGGGCAATCCCCGATGTTGATTCACCATTTAATGGGTTCCTGGTGCGTTAAAACATCGCCACTTGGGAGACAAAAGCAAGCCAGGCATGGTGCTGACCAGCCAAACCCCTCGTGTGCCGTGCCAGCCTTCATAGGTGCTCGCTGACAGCACTTGCCCCAACAGCCTCTGTAAGACTCTACCAGTGGATGTCTGTACTTACTCGCGTGGTGCTTACATGTGGGGGCAAGATTAACTAATTGCATTCGTACCGAGACATTTGTAACCTTTTGCCGTAAGCTGGCCCCTGTACTCATTCTCTGCAGCGTCGAAGTGTTTTGTCTTCGTTTTGCTGCTGCTGGTGCCGTGCTCACACCACCGATCTCCCATGTAAAATAACCCGTGCAACTGGCTAAACGGGGTCATCCGTGTCGCAAATCAAATTAAAAATCACCGTAAGAGAGGTGTTTGTTTCTTGCGAATCCAAGAATGCGATGGGCATTTGTGCGGCCGACAATTTTGGGATGGGGTGGGGTGCGGGGGAAACAGGAAGTGAACTCACAAGGGATGGGGGGTTGGACAGGAAGTGACCTCACAAGGGATGGGGGAGGGACAGGAAGTGAACTCACAAGGGATTGGGGGCAAGGCGACACAGTGCGGTATGGGCGCCGAGATGTTAACTACCTTGCCTGTTGTGCAGGTGGTCGTGGGTTCGATCCCGACCCTGACACCTGCTATAGATATTTGGAGTTTGCGCTGTCTCTCTCATCATCATCATCACAATTGCGAGATGTTAACTACCTCGCCTGGTATACAGGAGATCGTGGGTTCGATCCCGACCCGGGCGCCTGCTGTATATTTGGAGTTTGCCTGTCTCTTTCTCCGTGGTTGCGTGGATTTTTCTCCGGGTTCTCTGGTATTTCCCTCCACATTTAGAATCGACGTGCGTTTAGAGTATTTGGCTACTAAAATATATTCACGTGATGATAAGTCACTTATGTGGCCAGGTCGCTTCTAAAAAAGAGCTATACAGCTCAGTGGGCCTTGTACGTATGTACTCTCAACTTCTTTTGCACCGTACGTAACCAACCGTGCTAATCGGAGGTGTTTTACCTGGTAAAATCAAATAAAAAACAGTTTAGTAATTAGTTTAGTTTAGTGTGCGAGTGTGGGGAGCGGTAGTGTAGTGGTTATCGCGCTGCGCTATGAACCCGGCGATTCCCGCTCACGGTCAATACCAGTGACGATTGTCTGAACTGGTCCTGGGCCTCCCCTAGGTCGACTCATTCTCAAATGAGTACCTGGTGCAGTGTGTAAAATATCGCCACCGAGGAGACAAATGCGGTCGGACGTGGTTTTGGCCAACCCCTATCACTACCGCAACCCCTATCACGACCCCAACCCCTATCACTACCCCAACCCCTATCACTATCCCAACCCCTATCACTACCCCAACCCCTATCACTACCCCAACCCCTATTACTACCCCATAGCCTCCTTACCCACCCCCGCCTGTTCTCCTGTCACCATGACGACACCACCACTTTGAATAACAACCCCACTCCTTATTCCGACCACTCTCATGTTTTGCACAATTCAATAATTGTTTTGTAAAGCTCCTTGGATCGAGGCGCCGCTATACAAATCTACATGAGACGAGATGCACTCTCTCGCAAGGGTGGAAGCTTGTTGTTTATGGCTACGGGAAACAGGCGTCATCGGTTTGATAACAATCCCGGCGGCGGCGGCGGCTGAGACGGCGGTGCGAGCTTCGTAGATTCCACCTCCCCACATCCACCCACACACCGCCGCCTCAGTCCACCGAGCGGCGAGTGTGAATGGGTGACACTACAGCTAATCGATCGCAAGGCCAGGTGGGGTAACGTGTCGGGTACTCTGACCGCATCCAAGATGCCTGGCCAGTGTAGAGGATTCATCTTCTTGGTTATTTCGGTAAAGTCACGTAGAAGGGAAGTAATAAAATAATACAAATAAAACATAATAAAATAATTCTCACGACGTTTCGGCCACAGCGCAAGCAGCCGTCCTCAGGTGAAGAACAGGTCTGTCGGAAAGACAGCGTCTGAATGAACACCACCACGCTTGGCAGCGTATATTTAAGCTGGGTTGGAGGGGGAAGAGCGCCTTGACAAAGGAATTTGCATAAACGTCGTGAGAATTATTTTATTATGTTTTATTTTTATTATTTTATTATTTCCCTTCTACATGACTTTACCGAAAGAACCAATAATATGTTTTGTTGTTGTTTAGTTTGTTGTTTCTTTAAATAACTGTGTGTTGTTGTTTAATTTGTTGTCCGTCCCCCGCACCTCCGACTAGCACGGTTGGCCACGTACGGTGCGAAAGAAATTCAACATTTCTTTTACATACCATTCCCTACACTGTTAAACTGTGGCTATTTTGCTTTCTAATATTTTTCTTGTCCGAATCCAGTGATGCCAACTATTGTAATGCAATGGATTGTTGCGGTGTTTGTTGTTCAGGCCGAGCGAAGTGCGATAATGTAGGCCCCATAGCCCCCCACCGAGATGTCCCTGTCTGGTCTCAGCGAGCATCATCGGTTTGGGTTTGGGGGTATCTCGACGCTGTGCTGGGAGAGAGGGGACATTGTGCGGTCGGAGTGGTCTTACATTTGACCACTGGAAATACAGAGTACAGAATACAGAGCCGGAAATTAGTTTTGTCAAAATGTCAAAAGTAAAAGTCATGCCGATTATTGTGGAAAAGTCAATCCTCAGTGTCATTTTGTATTTCGTTTCCCCCGTTGAAGCCATTGTTTCATCATACAGCACTGTAATGTTGCACTAGAGGACACATTTTCCACTATTTATTAATAAGTGCAGGAACTAATCCTCCACGCTATCGGGGTTTAATTTAATCTCTACAAATTCCTGGAGAAACATGAGTCAGAGGAGAGCTTCCAGCAGGTGAGTGCGATATAGATCCAATGAATTCCGCGTGAAAACCTTTCAAACCCCAGCTCAGTGACACCCAGAGACATCGTACCTCGATGCACATAATCTCTCGCACGACGATTGTGCAAAAAAGAAGTATCCCACGTCTTACTTCAAGGAAAACCACAATCCAAAATAAAATTTAATCTGCAGCTGTTTTTGAGTAAATGCATGCTTATGCTACGTGCGGTATTACTGTGCGGCTTTATTTGTGAGTAAAAACAATTGAAAATCACAGCCATGTGACTAGGGGTCGCCACATATCCAAGTTTTAACCCCGGACAAGTCTGGAACGCGGCATGTGTTTTGGGTGGCACAAATAGATTCGTATTCAGATCCGGTACCGATATTGCGTTGAACTTAATTTCAGATAATTGTCATCTGTGTTCGGGTGAATGGAATGGAATTGTACCGAGCTCTGGTACCGACTGCCATTGCGTTGAACTTTATCGCAGTCGACTTGCACAGTGTTGATCATTATAGACCTTTAAGTTCAAGTTCATTTATTAGGTATAGCCCTGTGAGCCATTCGGCTCTTGAATCGGGTGCAACCGCAACAAACAAAAAACAAAAACACGAACAAAAAACATCTTAAAGTGACTATGTGACTAAGTGCAAACAGAAAATGTGACTAAGTGCAAACAAAAAATCAAAGACCTCGGCTGACTGAGAAACATGTCCAGGTTTGGTCTGCGGTGGCAAAGGTGGCGGTCCCACGCCTGACTTGCGGCACGCCACTACGACAACGTCGTGGTGCCCTCTAAGCGGCATCGCGCACCGCTGGAACGCGTTCACAACGCCGGGCGCGGGATTAGGCAGCTTCTCACCCAGGCCGACATCACGGCCACGTGGTGCTTGATGGGAGCCACGCCACGTGAGGCTATGGGGCAGCCAAGGGCACGTGGGATCACCCTCCTCCATTGCACGTCGCGCCTGGCCACACGCGTTCGAAATCCTTTCACCCGCTCCTGTCTCGGTGTTCTCCTGCCGTTCCACTGCGTTGCTTTGCGTTGCGGGCCCGACGAATCGCTTCGGTGCTGCAGTTCCAGCCGACGATCCGGCGGAGATGCGAGGAGAGTTTTATGGGAGGATCGAGATGGGCAGCCGGTCACAGGCAGAGGAGCAGGGAGGGGAGGGGTAGGCATTGAGGTGCGACTTGAAAAGAGAGAGAGAGAGAGTTGGCAGAGTCTTGGGCCAGGGTAAGGAGGGTTCCCGACCCGAGGAGCAGCAGAGGAGAAGGACAAGGCACAAGCAACACCCTCCCCCCCCCCCCACAGCCTGTAACAGACTGTAGGGGCAAGTGCTGTTAGCGAGCAGCACCTATGAAGGCCGGCACGGCACACGAGGGGGTGGGTGGCCAGCACCACGCCCCAGCCGCTTTTGTCTCTCCAGTGGCGATGTTTGCACATCTCACCAGGTATTCATTAAAGGCTGAGGCGACCTAGGGGAGGCCCAGGACCGGTTCAGATAATCGTCGCCGGTGTTTGTCATGAGCGGGAATCGAATTCGGGCCGCCGGGTTCGTAGCGTGCTCACTAACCACCACACTACCGCGAACAAATCTCGACTAAAAACGCATCTGTTTAAAATGGCTTTCTCTCTCTCGGTAAAGTCACGTAGGTAAAAAAATAAAATTAATAAAATAAAAATAAAAATCACGACGTTTCGGAGGCAACACAAGCCTCCGTCTTGTGTTGCCTCCGAAACGTCGTGATTTTTATTTTATTTTTATTTAACTTTTATTAATTTGAATTTTTTAACTACGTGACTTTACCGAAAAAACTTAAGAATATGAATCCTTGCAGTCACGAAAGCTTCAAATCTAGGACTTTTTGAAATTTCAATTGTTATTATATTAACCACACAACACACACACTAAAACCAACTGCGAATATCTGTACAATTTGCAGCTGAGATGTACCGATTGTATCCCGAGTTAAGCCAATTGGCAGATCTCTCCCTGTGTGGATCCCAGCGTACAGATGGGGGATATAAAATCCGTAACGTTGACACTTGTCCTGTAGGAGGGAGCCATGATCTGGGAGGTGACTCGCCCCGATTTTAATTCACACTTGCTGATTGAAACTGCTTGGATTTTGAACCGCGGTCGTTCTGAATGCAGTTTTGATAATTGAATAACACCCCAATGTTTTTTTTATCTTCTTGGTTCTTTCGGTAAAGTCACGTACCTGAGGATGGCTGCTTGCGTTGTGGCCGATACGTCGTGAGAATTATTTTATTATGTTTTATTTTAATTATTTTATTACTTCCCTTCTACGTGACTTTACCCAAATGTTTTTGTTTTGGGGTTGTGTGTCTTCCCGATGCTAACGTGGTCCCTTCGCCATGTGCTCACACCGCTACGCATTCAGGACATCCCGCATTTGAGGGTTGTTGAGACTACACTTTTTTTTTTGACATCGGACACATGCCAGCGGACTGGATGGGCCTTCCCACGTTTGACTCCACCGCCAAAGCTCCTGCCAGCCATCGCGGTGCGTTCAAGTCAGTTTGTGGCCGGAAGTCGAGCAAGAATGTGTCTCTCGCACGAGCACGGGAGGCTTTTTAAATCCTTTATATTAAGTTCACTTGCTTGCTTGCGTGCTTACGACCGTGCAAATCTTTCGGTCGTTTTTTAACCCACTTCCCGTGATCCAATCGAGCTGACATTTTGCACACAGACTCGTTGTGCGTGACAATGTATTTTCGTGAACATTTTTTTTCCAAAATTTAACACTTTTTAGGAATTTTATTTATTTATTTAATTACCAATTGCTTAATGGTGGCAGGCAATCATCTGACCCATATAGGTGGCAGCCATCTCAAGCCAGATGACGAGAGGACTCTAGCCGCCCGTTTCAAAGACCAATGTGGGCTGGGTTGTGGCCCATTGAACACGCATATAAAGGATTTATAGTGATAAACTTTGTTTATACGGGTTAATTTTTTTCCCCATCTCTTTTGGATTTTCCAAAAAGTTGTTTACCTTTTAACTTTGTCTCCGTAGAGACGATGGGCTGATTAGACACACTTACTGGGATTTGAACGCGCGATCTTCCAATCGTAAGTCGATTGTTTTTGTTTTTTAACCAAATCGCCAACGTGGGCCTATTTACTGAGCAGCCACGAGTGGGAAAGTGCGGCCTTCCAAATCACGTTCAATGAGGAACATTTCTTATAAACGTATTACTTTCGTTGGGTAGAACACTTACAGGACCTCATTTATAAAACATCAAGTCGAGGTGTGTCACGGTGGGATTATGCAACGAGCGGTAAAAAAAAAGGAAAGAAATGATAAAGCGGCCTCCGGTAAAAAATATAAATGCCCTGAAGCGTGCATTGCCCTTGCACTGTTCACCTGCTGGGGTTGTTCTTGGTGTGACACTGGTGGTGAGACTGGGCCATCAAGGACATTGCAATGTATTTTAAAACACGGCATTGCCTTTGATAATTATCAGAGCATGTTTATTTGCATGTTCACCACAAGTCCCGCGTGTGATTAACGCTGGGACTTTATTCCTTGTAAAAAGGTTTCTATTTGGTGTTTGAACATCTGAACACAACTCTTGTTTTATTGCCAGAAAAAAAGGCTACCAGCTATTCTTATTTTATATACTTTGATACTTGGAAAAAAAGGTCCCATCGTATTGCTGCTCACCCCGAGCCATAAATGCCCTGATGCGTGCATTGCCCTTGTACTGTTTTTATTTTGGGGTTGTTCTTTGGTGTGCCACTGGTGGTGAGACTGGGCCCTAAAGAAGGCTGCTGGCTCTGGTGTAGGACAATCAGTTTCAAAGACAATGCCGTCGATTACCAGAGCGTGTTTGTTTGCGTGTTCACCGCAATTACTGTGTGTGGTCAATGCAGATAGTATTCCTTGCAAAAGGGTTTCTATTTGGTTGTTTAAACATCTGAACACAACTCCTGTTTTATTGCCAGAAAGGGGTTAAACCCCCGAGTCTTGTAGTGGTTTCAGCCTCCGGTACTCTCGGTCAACGTCGTCGCAGTTGTGCGCCGAGAATCAATCCCGAGACACTTAAACATTAACAAAGAGCATCTGCCTGATGAGCGCGCGCTATTCAACAAAAATAAAATAACCTCCGACAGCGAGCGCGCACCCACGGGCAGCGACGAAAGCATCGCGAGCGCTCCGCGTCGCGGACGCTTCGCTCTGCGGACGGCGTGTGGAACATCTTCGGCGGCTAGAAACATTGAGGCTGGGCCTGCCGACGATCCATCCTGGGTTTAACCTGCAAGCTGGATTGTGTGAGGAGCTCACACAATCCTTGAAAGATCTGGACAAAGTCCCATCGGTGAGCTCCTCCGGCAGGCGAGGCTGCGTTGGCTGGGTCATGTAGACCGCATGCCCAGTCACCGCATGCCTAAACAACGGGCGCGGTACGGGCTAGAGAAGAGATGGAGTGATGTGGTACAGGAGGACGTGGAGCTGAGTGGACTTGCCGATGACTGGTACTAGCGGTGTTAAGATCGGCTTCTGTGGAGGAGGCTCGTGAAGGACGCTACTGGGCAGTTAGAGGCAGTCGCCCTCCAGCAACAACGGAGGACAGAAGAGCGATGCTCACAACAACGAGCGGAGCGCCGGGTGGCTAAAGCACAGCAAGTTGGCATAGTAGGGGGCACAGGTGGTGCTTCGGCCAGTCATCTCAGTCAGTCGACCTGTGGCATCTGGGTCTGCCCCGTGACCTGCCAGTGGGACTTCGACACTTCACGTGGCCTCAACGTGCACCCAGCCTGGCACAAGCGTCGTGGAGACGTCACCGCAACTTAGTGGCGAATGGCGGTTGTTGTTGTTGAGTTTGCACGCCCCGCCAAGCCAACATCTAAAGTAAAATGTCTCGCACTGAGCGAAATTTTGTCGACGAGAGCCCTGCGAAGAGTGAACGATGGCGGAGGTGGGTGGGGGGAGTTCCAAAGTCGAGCGGTGCAATGGAGGAAGCAGAGAGAGGGACATGTTCCGCGCTGTGTATGGCTGCTGCTGCTGTGGTGCAAACGGGTTTTGATTCCTTACTCGTACCCGTACCCGGCCGCACTAGGGTCGCAAACGGGTACCCGTACCCGGCCGTACCCGTACCCTACCCTGTGTTGTCGTGAGAATTTTATAGGTTTATATTTTTATTATTTTATTATTTCCCTTCTACGTGACTTTACCGAAAGAACCAAGAGTATGAATCCCTGCAGTCACGAAAGCTTTAAATATAAATTGTATCCTTATTTATATAGTGCGGTAGATCGACGGACGAACGAATTATTAATGTCCGTGTATTTAATTATCATCTTGCTTTAGTTTTAGCTTTGTGTGTACAATAATGGTAAAAAGGTCCCAAGTTCCTGATACCGAAACTGGCGATAATCGACCATGTCGCATATCGAGGTACGTGCCGCCTTGTATGCGATGCATTTGGATTGTACGAAGAAAAGAAACAGAACAAGCAAACTAATATGCCGGCGGATAAAGTTGTAAATAAATGTTATGAATTGAATGGTAATGGAAGAGGGCCAACGAGACAGGATGCCAGCCTGGTGCGTCTGCTCTGCTTGAGGGCACATTTGCTAATTGTTTATCGCAGCTTTGTATCTGGCAAGTGATTTTAAAATACCGATAGTGGCACCAGGGTCGCCAGGGTGGCCAGATGTTAACTACCTCGCCCGGTGTGCAGGAGGTCGTGGGTTCAAGTCCGACCTCGACGGCTGCTATATATTTAACATGTTCTCACCTCGTGGTCGCGTGGATTTTTCTCCGGGTCCTCCGGTTTTTCCCTCCACGTTCAGAATCAACGTGCGTTTAGAGTATTTGCCTGCTATAAATTTCCACGTGATATGCCACTTCGTTGAGCTATCATTTGTTGCCAAGTCGCTACATAGTTCAGTGGGCCTTACCCGGTAAAATAAAAAAGAACGTTTAGTTGAGCTCGAATGTTGCTCTCTCTCAAGCTAAGAGACTGCTGCTCGGCAGTTAAGGTAAATCCACAGTGGATAGTAAATGTTTCGAAAAGTGCTGAAATTTGCGATCAAGGTTGACATGACCGGCAGACTAATGTCATCTGTCGCAATTCTTCATATCGTGGTGCGAGGGTGAACGACGACTAAATGTCAAGGAGGCCACCACAATCAGAATATTTTTTTAAAAATTCATATTTGGTTTTGTGTAGCGTTGTCGGGCATGCAAACTGCATCTCACAGTTGCCGAGGAATCATGGACAAATCTGCAAGGAAGTAAGCCAGGCCGTGAGCCGGTGCTACCCACAATTGTCCAGGCTCTGCAGTCCTCTTCATACTCGGATGTTTCAAGGCAATTAATGAGTGTTTATACAACCCACGCGTACGAGGGGGCAACGCTCTGTCCCATGCAGAAGGGGCGGGTGATATTAGCCCGCGCCTTTCTGCTCTGCATTGTCTCGGCACGGCAGGGTATGGCCTCCTCCTTGACGCTCAACATCTGTGCGATCAGCCAACCCTCGCTGCAGCCTTCGCTGTGCTGGATGACAGACGTGCCTCGGTCACCACTGCTCCGGCTGTATAATTGTGTTTAGCCTTGCTGATTTAATATTTCTAAAAGTGCTAGATTGAATATACGGTGGTCACATGTGCCAGTGACATCGACCTGTATGGAGTTGGGTCAGAGGTCAGGAGTAGACCGGCGTTACTGGATTTTAGAGGTGTAAAAAAAATAGCTTCTTTTCTCACAGACATTGACTGCACGGTGAATATAATCGGACGTTTCGATCGCCACCATCAGTCACGATGTACCCAACTGATGGATGAATGATTCCGAGCCATCGCCATTTCTCACAGTCGCGTGACGTTACAATCCTTTGCCGCATCTACAAACGAGTTGAGTTCATCACTCCGTCTCCGCAGCGGACGTGATTTACTCTGCTCATGAATTTTGTTGCTACTTGATTAGACTGCCGCACGACGTGCGTGCCCTGTGCGGTTACGTCACTGAGAGGTGCTGTGCATTGGCACCCAGGTATCCATACCCAAGGGGTGGAACCAAGCGGGAGACATTTGGTCTCTGACTGTAATAATAAACTAAACTGAAAAAACTAAACCATTTTTTTTTTCACCAGGTATTTATTTTACCCACTGAACTACGTAGCTCTTTTTCAGAAGCGACTTGGCCACAGATGATAGTTGAACGAAGTGGCTTATCATATGGAAATTTATAGCAGCCAAATATGTACTCTAAATGCACGTTGCTTCTAAATGTGGAGGGAATAACTGGAGGACCCGGAGAAAAATCCACCTGACCATGGGGAGAACATGCAGACTCCAAATTTACAGGAAGTGTCAGGGTTGAGATTAAACCCCCGACCTCCTGTATATCAGGCGAGCTAGTTAACATCTCACCACCATGGCGCCCACCTACAGAAGGCCAAATATTGACCGTGGAACTTACAGCTGTAACTGGCAGATGGAAGTGACAGTGAGGCGTGGTGGTGGTGGTGTCAACTTGCATTGGTCGTGTTTGACCTCCTGACCTCGTATCAGCCTGATCACGTCCCGACTTTGCGCGAACGGTAACGATGGATTAGCTTTCGTAATTTTGTTGCACGGCTGGATTTTCTTAGGCGGCGGTTTAATTTCATTCCCTTACTTAGATTGTCAAAAGAAATCTCCCTCGGGAAGATGGAGCTGTAATTTGTTCTAGTTTTTATCTCGTGGAGGGACACACTGCCATAACTCGTTTGCGCGTATTCTTTGACAAACGACGGTCTGATAATGACAGGGGCGCGTTGCTGCGCTGCAGGTTATCTGGGACAAGCGCTCATTTACCGAGAGAGGTGTCCGTGGATAAGCGCGACGACGGATTTCTATGATCGCCGCGAGATATTTTTGGGAGCAGCGCGTGCAATTTGGGCCAACGCAATCTTCCCGCAACACTCCAGCGGCAGACAGAACTCGTCGATTGACTCGTGAAAGATTGCCGAGGCAGAAACACTTAATCCGCGCGGTGCGTAGCCAGAAGGATAATCGCACCGCCTCCTCCTACGGACGCGCCGAACAGCCATCGGAAGCGGATCGACGCGCTGCGCACAAAGTCGCAAACCGCCTCTTTTATTAAGAACGCGACGCCGCGTATTTTGAGGGCTTTGTGAAGCGTCGCAATGCGGCCCTGCATCTCGGCGGTCTTTAACAAGAGCGATGGGGGGAGGGGCTGGGGTGACGCAGGTCGGCAGGAAGAGGTGATCCTTCTCCCGTCCGGCGCGTTGCAGAGATAAGACGCCGATTTATTTTTATTTTTGGAAACGGAAACAAAAGTTACAAATCGACCGTCTCGGGTTCTCTTGGAGGCCTACGAAGCCTCAACACGGCAGGAACAGAAGCCACCGCTTGGCTTTTAGTGACTTTGCATTCGCTAAATAAAGAATACAATCCGCGTTCGTGGTTTGTGCTTTGGCGGCAGGAATAGCTTTTTTTACGGAGATCTGCTGCTGGTATTGCATTAAACTTCATTTCGATGATAATTGACCGCGGCTCACTGAGACATATACATCTGGGGCTTTGTCCTAACAGCCGGGAAGGGTGGAGACCCCGAACCTGCATCCACGTAAGCACTTTCCAAGCAATTGAAATCGGTCATTAGCTTATCGAGTAACCCCTTTATCCCGAGAAGCGTTATGGATTGACGAGGCAAATAAAATCGATGTGCGAACACGTGTCCCGCGGTATTTAATCACGCCTCTGGCTCAATAATCAGCAATTCTTGGAAAACGCGGTTCGATTTTCGACAGATAGAATGCAGGTAACGCGATTATTAGGGTGTGGCAGTGAAGATGCGTGTGTGAGTGAGTGATAGGGTGAGCAGTTGTATAGTGGAGCGGTGGTGTAGCGGTTAGCGCTACGCTGCGCTACAAACCCGGCGACCCGGGTTCGATTCCCGCTCACAACCAATATTGGTGACAAATATTTAAACCGGTCCTGGGCCTCCCCTAGGTCGACTCAGCTTCAAATGAGTACCTGGTGCAGTGTGTAAAAATCGCCACTTGGGAGACAAAGGCGGCCAGGCGTGGCGCTGGCCACCCAATCCCTCGTAATCCGTTCCGGCCTTCATAGGTGCTCGCTACCAGCACTTGCCCCAACGATCTGTTAAGACTATACGGGGATCTTTGTCTTTGTGAGGGGACTGGCGATTATCTGAACCGATCCTGAGCCTCCCCCGAGGTCAGTTCGGCCTCCACGAGGCTCCTGCCGAGTTGCCGCTGTCACGGGCAATGTTGCTGTTGAGAGTAATCCTAATTGAATCATCTGCATCATTTTTTTAAAATGTTATTTTATTGGGATCTATGATCAACACCCGTCACATCGTCGGTTCGTTTGGCAATGTGAGGAGGCTGAAGAACCAATGCAGAAAAGGGGAAGAACAGAAAGACTCCATATATCGAGACTCCATACATCGAGACTCCATACATATAAGGTGCCCGGCTCAGGAAGCGAACCCAGGCACGTGTTACTGTGAGGCTCACGTGTCACCACTGTTGGTATGGTTCGAACATCGGCACTTGTGACTTCCTTAAATCGGAAATGGCAGTCTAAAGGTTCATTAGGTAAGATTAACATCTTTCCAATCTTCGTACACAAAGCCCCGTTGTAGTCGTTACCGAGTGTTATATTTGTTTTGGGAATTCATACATCTCCCCCCGCGATGGATTTGTTTTGTATTGCCCGCGATGATCTTTCCTGCTGTGCTCATGCACATACGAACAGCAACAACAGCAGCAGCAGCAACAACAACAACAGCAACCAAAGCCCAACGACACGAATATTCAGAGCGCTCTTCGCCGGCAGGAATTTGTTCATTCTCTCTTTGTGGGTCGGGGATTCAGAGAGGATACCTCGGACTCGCGTTTCGCCAAATTCAAACCCAGCCGCAATCTCCACAATATTGTGAAACACAAAGCCCCGCTCGTTTATTGCGGCTTTCATAGATCCCACGGCGCCGTCGTGAGCCAATAACGGAGGGACCGTATTTATCTCAGAAAGTCCGTTTGCGATTGCAATGCTGTAATAAGTATTCAACGATCATAATAGCACACAATTCTAGATTTGAAGCTTTCGTGACTGCAAGGATTCATACTCGTAGGTTCTATCGGTAAAGTCATGTAGGTAAAAAATAAAATTAAAAGTTAATAAAAGTAATAATGGAAATGAAATAAAATAATAAATCACGACGTTTTTTTTTTTTACCTACGTGACTTTACCGAAAGAACCTAAGAGTATAATAGCACACACACACACGTGTCCCTGCCGTAGGAACGTGGAATTTCCACCACGTGCTTCGGAGCGCTGATAGCGATGAGTGGCTGCCCCGTTGTTCATGTTGGCATGGCTGACTGAACGAAGTAGGTGTGGTGGTATCACCCCACTGGAGGCATCGTCACTTCAGAGGCGAGGATTCTGGGATGCGATGTCGGTTTATGAAGCTCACAAACCCTCGGGGCATGCGAGCCTGCCAGGAGAATGATTTATTTAATACTTTGATACTCGATTGAGGCTTTCCTGGAAAAGTACATCCCGGTAACACTTCCAGGGAATGATCCTGCTTTAGGATGTGTGACCGATTTCATGGTAGGGTAAATATGTTTTTCAAGTTTCAAGTTCACCTTGTTTCCCCAGGGTGAGAACTCAAGAGGCCAAAGAGCAAATCGCAAAGTGCAACGGTGACGCAAAAGTATAAATCGGAGTAGAAAACCACCCCGAGATGAAGGAGAGAATGAACACCCACGTCACCGATTCAATGCAAAATGTAAAACAGTGCAACCCACGACCTCCTGCATACCAAGCGAGGTAGTTAACATCTCCTAGCCACCGTGATGATGATGAGAGAGGGAGACACGCAAACTCCAAATATACAGCAGCAGGCGTCAGGGTTGGGATCAAACTCACGACCTCCTGTGTACCAGGCGAGGTAGTTAACATCTCCTAGCCACCGTGATGATGATGAGAGAGAGAGAGACACGCAAACTCCAAATATACAGCAGCAGGCGTCAGGGTTGGGATCAAACTCACGACCTCCTGTGTACCAGGCGAGGGAGTTAACATCTCATAGCCACCACCGGGGCCAGGTGCCCTCAGCAGTAGGCGACTGGGCTCACTGCCCTACTCATGCAGAGGTCGGGATCTGGATGAGCACCACGACCTCCTGTGTACCAGGCGAGGGAGTTAACATCTCATAGCCACCACCGGGGCCAGGTGCCCTCAGCAGTAGGCGACTGGGCTCACTGCCCTACTCATGCAGAGGTCGGGATCTGGATGAGCACCACGACCTCCTGTGTACCAGGCGAGGGAGTTAACATCTCAGAGCCACCACCGGGGCCAGGTGCCCTCAGCAGTAGGCGACTGGGCTCACTACCCTACTCATGCAGAGGTCGGGATCTGGATGAGCACCACGACCTCCTGTGTACCAGGCGAGGGAGTTAACATCTCATAGCCACCACCGGGGCCAGGTGCCCTCAGCAGTAGGCGACTGGGCTCACTGCCCTACTCATGCAGAGGTCGGGATCTGGATGAGCACCACGACCTCCTGTGTACCAGGCGAGGGAGTTAACATCTCAGAGCCACCACCGGGGCGCCTCGCGAATCAGCCCCCTCGAGCCGGGGCTGTGTCATTTCGCGGGGCACTGAGAGAGCAATCATCTCCACGTCTGTCACGCGCCCGTGGGGTCTCGAGGGCGCCTCGGACGCCGTTGGGATTCTCGCTGACAACTCCGAATTTTTTGTGTTATTATTTTAAAAACTCCGCGTGACGCGTTTTTTTTTTTTGCTGCTGCTGCAATACGACAGAGCACGAACGCTGGAGCAAGACGCGATCGCCAAGTCGGTGAGGTTTTTTTTTACGCGTCGGCTTTAACCCGTCTGAAGCGTTTCGTGGCAGCCCCAACAGTCTGGAACGGTATCCCTCTGCACATTCGCAGCATCACCTCAATCGCCTCCTTCAAGAGACACTTAAAAACTCACCTCTACAACCACGTGCTTTCGAGCGACTCTGTGCTTGGCTCCGCGCCTCTGAGTTGCGGCCACTACGTCTGCAAATTTGCGCGCGTTACAAATGGAACTATTATTATTATTATTAAGTTCCCGTGACGGCACCGAATCAACACGGGACGCCGCTGGTTCCGCGGCTTCTGGAATGTTCGACGACAAAACGCTTCGTTCGCGACGCAACAAAAATACTCCCCCGATGGCAGGGAAACCAAGAAAAACATTTGACGTGAACGCTCGGGTCTGAAAAGTGCGATTTCAAAGAGGCGCTGAGAGATGGCAGCGTGCGGAGAATTACACGGAGAGACGGAACGAGGCACCACGCGGATTGGAGAGCGGCACGGGAGTTGAATTGGCGTCGTTGGAACTCATCTTCCTGGTTCTTTCGGTAAAGTCACGTAGAAGGGAAATAATAAAGTAATAAAAATAAAACATAATAAAATACAATTCTCACGACGTTTCGGCCACAACGCAAGCAGCCGTCCTCAGGTGAAGAACTGGTCTGTCGGGGAGACAGCGTCTGAATGAAACACCACCAGGCTTGGAGCGACTATTTGAGCTGGTCGTTGGAACTGTTGAGGACGCGGCCATGGTCGAGGATTTCGCGACGGAGCGGCAGCCACGGGACGGAACGCGTCTGAAGGGCACGTCCGCAGAAGGAGATGGAGCGGATGAAATCGGAGGAGGAGCGGATGAAATCGGCAGGTTGCGTGCAAGTGCTCCACAATCTGTTGCATCGCGGGACAGGGAGAGGTGGCGATGGATTTGGGGGCTGAGGGAGGCCTTCATCCAGCAGTGGATTGACCAAGGCATGACGATGTTGATCGCTTCAGTTTGAATGACGGTGAGCATGAGTGTGACGGTATTCAAATGTGCCACCTTGAAGCGCACGTGGGACCTCTTTCGCACCGCGCGTGGCGCAAACCGCGCTACCATCTCATCGGAGGCGTCGGCATACGGACGGTCTCTGAACGCACCCCGTGTCTGACCACATCGTTGAATCGACTCCCCCAGCGACTCACGAGAAGCAACGTGATTGATCTCGCTCGTACGATGCACGTGCGACTGGAGGTTTATTTTATTTCTCTCTCCAAAGGCCCGCATGAGCTCTCTGATGAATTTAATGAGCGGCCGATGGACGAATTCACGACAAGCCTTTTGGCCGTGCTAATGACGAGGCCGAGATGCCCTAATTGAAGAGTCGGTGTCTCTCTTGGCCGCGTTGGGGGTGGGGGGAGGAGGAAGAGCAGCAGGACAATTGTCTCATCGAGTCCAAGAGATTTCGCGCGCGCGGCACAATCCCCACGTCGCGTTGCTGGTAATTAACCGACGCGTTGCGTAACGTCAAGGGCAGAGGCTAAGCGTCTCACTCCTTCATTAGGGGGGCAGCAGCTGGAACAATATAATTTCTGTGCGCGCTCTAATTGCCCGCTTTAGGCGTGGGGGAGATGACTCAATAGAGGCCGAGATGTGGGCAGTTAAGGGCTCTTGATGGCGAGCACATGAGTTCAATTCCTTAGCCAGGGTTGAGTCAAGCCATCATCGTTGACGTTCTGTTTTACGCGTTCCACTGCTGGACGAAGGCCCCCCCCCCCCACACACACATGTCACGCACCTCGTGAAGGTCGTCTGCCCGCATTTTGACTGCTTGTGTTGTGGTTATTGCAAACATGATCCCTTGTATAAAGGTATCAGTTTTTGTACCAGTTGAAAGGGTAAAACCCTATTACTATATTTTGCCACTGGTAAAGGAGATGTATCATAGTAATCCAGCACGGGGGTTTAGTTTTCCGAGTGAACAGACGCAGGGTCTATGAATTGACGTCAATGACGCCTGTTTGGTGCGCGAGCTTGCTCAGCGGAGAGACTAAATGGTTTGCGTTGGCCAGGAGGCACGGCTCTGCATCCTGTCTGGGTCATAAAAGTCCGCCCCTAGCCACTCGTAGAGGCCGCAAAGTGTCTTGTACCGATTAAAATGGCATCGTCCCTGTCATTATCATCATGTTCACTGTACCAGTGTTGGCAGTACAAGTTAGCGCGTTGATTTAAACAGATGTACATTGATTAAGATGCGCCAGACGGTTGTTATGATTGCTTCTATAATTGCAGAATAGTTTTTGTTTGATTACAAAAACGACGGAAATGTGGACATGAGTGGCTGGGATGAGGGCAGCGATAATTCGGACAGGCAATTCATATATGCCACGCAGACACATTCTGCAATTATCAATCACATTCAACTGATTTGAGCTTCATGCGCCTTACCTAAACCAACCTGTGCAACAAATTGTATTCTATTTCGCATGTATATCGTGCCCTTTGCAAATTTGAAACCATGCAATTAAAATAATAATTAGGTTCATCTTACAACGACACATTTTATTTCTCACCTGTAAATGCCAGGCTAACCATGCACGCTTCGATCGCTGAAGTATGGCGTCGCGTTCTCATTTCCGATCATAATAA
Source organism: Lampetra fluviatilis (assembly GCF_964198595.1). Taxonomy (NCBI): domain Eukaryota; kingdom Metazoa; phylum Chordata; class Hyperoartia; order Petromyzontiformes; family Petromyzontidae; genus Lampetra; species Lampetra fluviatilis. Next base: position 2,158,004 of record NC_136318.1, on the reverse strand, counting down.
ATCAAGCTGATTTTTACAAAATTATAAAGTAAAATCAACTTCTTGGTTCTTTCGGTAAAGTCACATAGAAGGGAAATAATAATAATAATAAAATAATACAAATTAAACATAATAACATACAATTGTATTTTAAATAATACAAATTAAACATAATAAAATACAATTGTATTTTAAATAATAAAAATAAAACATAATAAAATACAATTGTATTTTAAATAATAAAAATAAAACATAATAAAATACAATTGTATTTTATTATGTTTGATTTTTATAATGTAATTATTTCCCTTCTACGTGACTTTACCGAAAGAACCAAGAAGATCAATCCCTGCAGTCACGAAAGCTTTAAATCGAAAAGTACAATCAAGTTAATTCAACTCGCTTATCCGAGTGCGGATCGCCCAAGTTGCACGGATTAACTACGCTTGCAAAAATAAGCTAAATACATCAAATACCTCCATTTGAAGCTTTCGTGACTGCAGGAATCCAAGCTCTTTGGTTCTTTTGGTAAAGTCACGTAGGTAGAAATATCTTAGACCACGACGTTTCGATCGCAACACAAGCAATCGTCATCAGGTGAGACAACCACAGTATGAAAAACTGACGCCGACTTCAGCAGTTTGTTCTTGCCGTGGTTGTCCCACCTGATGACGATTGCTTGTGTTGCGATCGAAACGTCGTGATCTATTAATTTTCTACCTACGTGACTTTACCGAAAGAACCAACAGAGTTCATCAAATCACTTTACGGCGCTGTTTCTACTCTCAGCTGCTCCTCACTATAAATTAAACTATTTTTATTTTTTTATTTTAACAGCTTAGCCCCACTGAGCTATATAGCTCTTTTCAGTAGCGACCTGGCCACAAATGATATGTCAACGAAGTGGCTTTTATGGAGATTTATAGCAGACACATTCTCTAAAATGCACGTTTCTAAATGTGGAGGGGAAAACCGGAGGACCCGGAAAAAATCCACGCGATCACGGGGAGAGGGACACGCAAACTCCGAATATACAGCAGGCGTCACAGTCGGGATTGGTAGTTAACATCTCATCACCGTGATGATGATGATGAGAGAGAGAGAGACGCAAACTTCGAATATACAGCAGATGTCAGGGTTTGGATCGACCCCACGACCTCCTGCATACCAGGCGAAGTAGTTAACATCTCCTAGCCATCGTGATGATGATGAGAGAGGGAGACACGCAAACTCCAAATATACAGCAGCACGCGTCAGGGTCTGGATCCAACCCACGAGCTTCTGTATACCAGGCGAGGAAGTTAACATCGTCACCGCAGCACCCACTCGTCTAGGGTTAGCGACTTTGCAGCCACGTAACCGCAAACGCAGCGGCAGAGGTAATCCTACATTTGGCATTTCAAATGTAACATCTGAGAAGTCGACTACTTTTCAAATGACGCTTTTTCAAACGAGCGCGATGTAACCGTGGAATCGCCGTCACTCGAACAACGCTCGTCGGATGTGTCACGTGACTTCTACGAAGCGCCCGCTGCTACTCTCGCATTTAGCCCGAGCTGCTTGTTTTTCTTTCTGTGGCAATTGCTTTTATGGTTCAGTTTGCAACCGCAAAAAATACTCATGCGAAGTCATCGACTGGTACACGCTAAATGACAGTAACCTGATATAATTGAGTCATACGGGATTACCTGCCCTTGGTACACCAATTAGAGGCATGCATCGCGTCGAACGCGCCTCTCCTTAGCGTGGCACGGTGGTTAAACCCTGTCTCTATTACGCTGCAGCCAAACACCTAGCTTTGGATCATCTTGGGCCCTAAGCCAGGGCTAAGTTTGGAAGGCGACTGGCACACCCGTGGGATGGCTCCCGTCTCACCCAGCAATTCATGAAATCCCCGCGGGGCTCTCAGGAGATGGAGCCTGCTCTGGATGCTGGCTAATTGGGCACTGCGAGGAAATATTCCCAAGGCCCCAGGGTCAAGGTCCAGCCCCGGTCTCATCATCCACATCGTGATGGGCAACGGGCGTGCGTGTCACGTGTGCGTGTGTGGCCTCGCCCGGTTTGGAGTGGTGTCAGGGCCTGCAAGTGAAGTGTAGTAGCAGCAGGAATGTTGAGAATTTCATTTATTTCATTTTTGTCTTATCCACCCAATTCTATCTCGATAGCACCATCGGTCGCGGTTATATGAAGCGAAACGACCCATTTGGAATTCTCTTACGGAGGCAGATCTATAAGCTTCCCAAGGGGATAACTGCCGGCCCCAAAATGTCACCATTTGAAACAGGGCCCAACATTAAATAATAATAAAAAAATAATAAAACATCAATTGCATTTTCTCTGGTAAGTAGCAATAAAATACCAATTTTCAGGGGCTCAAGGGGGGTGGGAGGGGGGGCACCGTTATCACAGAGCAGTGCATGACCCCGTGTAGTGGAACGGTCCGTGGAAGGAGCTCTCACAGAACTACTGCTTAGATCTCTTCAAATGACACCTTCTCCCCACGAGACTGCAGCACTCTTTCGGCCTCCCTGCTGCAGAGATAAATGTTCATCGAACGGCAGTCAAACCAATATATATGCATTGTAATATCTCGTCGCTGCAATTTAGCATACATTAACCGCAGAACCATATGTAATGTTGTTTTTTTCTTTTCTCTCTGCCATATTTATTTTTCTCTCTGACAAATCAACTTTGTCATTGAGATTGCCATGCCCTGGCTCGCCTTGACAAGGCAGTGCAGCAAGCGGACCGGTCGCCATCTTTAACCATCTGTACGGGGGATAGAGCGTTGCCCCATCACTTGTGTGGACTTTCTCCTAGGGTGCTCCGGTTTCCTCTCACGCGATTAAACGCCTCATACATTGATTGGCTGAAAACATCTCGAAATAAAAGAAAAATCCCCAACGCATCACCCGCCTGAAAATGAGTCCTAAAACTCTCAAATGTGGCTCTCCTCGGTAAGTAATTAAACTTTGCTACGCCACGCAACTCGGTTTAATCATGGGCGGCTCCTCGGGTTTGAAACCCCCGGAATCTGAGTCGTGCCACCATAGCCATACGGAGTAACCGGGGCATTGAGCATTAAAACTTTTGGCCTTTTGCCAAATTCAACTTCTTGCTTTGGCGGAGCCCATTGAAACGAGCTGTCGGGATATTCCGCATTCTCACAGTTGAGCAACGCCATCGCATATAATAATCACAACAGCAGCCGAAATGAAACCACCGCTGTTGACCTTCGACAAAAGTGGCGGTCGGAGCAGTGGTTCATTTTACTGTCACCTCGAAGGGACCGGGAATTGAACCTGTCGTGTGATTTGTGCTCCGAGTCGAGCTTTCTAATTACGTGACCGTACGGCCGGATACATGGGCGTCATTAACACTTTATACATAAGAGTGTTGTACACAAACATGCCGGGTGAGTCACTGCAATGCCAAAGTGTTTTTTGAGCCATTAATATAAATAATACCTCCCCCCCACACCCTGTAATATTCGGAAAGCAAATACATTATTCTGTTTTCCGTAATCAATGGGCACTTGAAACGGAAAAGCGTGCGATTCATACATTAACAACAACGCAGCGGCACTTATCAATATTCCGACAAACTACCAGGACTCACAGCGGCTCCCGGGAACATTTTGCGGTTCGCGAGTGAAATCAGAAATGCGCGCGGCTGCCTTTTGTGATTTGTTCATTTTCTCCGCTTTCTAAAACGTCGCTCCGTGCAGGATGGCGCGGCGCTTTCATCTCGCGCGTGCGCACGCAGCTACGAGGCGCTGGTGCGGGTACCGCTCTCTGTGTGAGTGTTCTGGGGGGGGGGGGGGGGGGGGGGGTGCAGGATCAAGCAAGTGCGGGGCCTGTAGCATATGTTATAAAGGGGCCACCTAAATAAATTTAAAAACACGTAAATATTAAAACACAATTTGTTGTACTTGCATGGTAAAGTAATTGTATTTTTTCATTGGCTATACAGCCACAGATAATACGGCAAATCGTTGACCTTAAACATCCAGCCGTTCGTAAAAGTTTAAGGCGGTATAGTACCACATTAATAGAGCAAGTGCAGAATCACTGAACCGGAATTGATAGCTTGAACGCATTTAACGCGGGGCCCTTAGCTCCACATGAAGCTACTTTTGCCACGAGGATAATCCGGCACGGGGAGGGGGGGGGAAAGCGGGGCTCGTGACCCCTAGCCGACGAGAGCCCCCTTCAGCGTGAGCGGGAGCGCGATCCACAATTAGCCTCCGCTTCGGATGCGCTCGCCTCTTTAATTCGTGGATGTCACAGGCCCCGAGTGGTTTCCGACTAGCCGCCTCTGGTTGTCGCCATGCGCTCGCATGACAACCGCTCCTCGGCGCCGTACTCCCTCGCTCTGCTACCCGTTCTTAGGTTTTTTCGGTAAAGTCACGTAGGTAAAAAAAATAAAATTAATAAAAAGGCTCAGTCCCTTTTACACGCACCTTTACATCATCCGCACCTAGTTTACACAACAAAGGCTCATTCCTAACAGCGTGCTTCAGCCGCACCGAACCTCACAATAATAATATCCAGGGCCTACCTTGGCTCCTCCCACCCTCAACCAGTATATATATAACAAAATACGGTTTTCTTGGAATTTCTCTCACTTGATACAGCTATCTTGCTGTGACGGTTCCACCTGAAGACGGAAGCTTGTGTTGCCTCCGAAACGTCGTGATTTTTATTTTATTTTACTTTTATTAATTAAATTGTTTTACCTACGTGACTTTACCGAAAAAAACCTAAGAATATGAATCCTTGCAGTCACGAAAGCTTCAAATCTAGAACTGCTACCTGTTGTTTGGACTAAAATTGGACAAGCCCGAGCGAGACGTCCCATACGTTCTGCGGCCGGCAGCATTTTACGTCGGTGTCAGGTCCGTGTGCTCGATGTGCGCGCGCGCGTGTGAATGGGGAGCGGTGGGTGTAGCGGTTGGCGCTACGCTGCGCTACAAACCCTGCGACCCGGGTTCGATTCCCGCTCACGGCCACCAACGCCGGCGACGATTATCTGAACCGGTCCTGGACCTCCCCTAGGTCGACTCGGCATCAAATGAGTACCTTGTGTGCGGTGTGTGAAATATCGCCACTGGGGAGACGAAGGCGGTCGAGCGTGGTGCTGGCCACCCACCCCCTCGTGTGCCGTGCCGGCCTTCACAGGTGCTCGCTCACAGCACTTGCCCCGACAGTCTGTTCAGGCTACATGGGGGATCTTTGTCTTTGTCGCCCCCACGAGGGCAACAAAAGTTGAGCCGAGCCGAGCCTCCATATCGTCTTTGTGTACAGAAATAAAAATCCGTGAACACGACAACAGCAACAACGCTGCGAGTGTCAACCTACGACCGCGTCCCAAGGCAATGGGGCGTGCGACGTCGTGCAGGAAAAGAGGGCATATATAGAGGCAAAGATACTCTGAATAGCCTTCAACGGACTGTTCGGGCAAGTGCCGCTTGCGAACACACGAAGAGGTGGTGGCTTGGCCAAGCACCACGCCCGGGCCACCTTTGTCTGCCCCGTGCTGATATTTAAACACCACACCCCATGTGTGTGTGTAAAGCTGAGTCAACATCGGAGAGGCCCAGGACCGGTTCTAATTTAGGCCGCTGATATCGGTCGTGAGCGGGAATCGAACTCGGGTGGCCGGGCTCGTAGCGTACAGCGCGCTAACCGCTGCACCACCGCTCCCCCCTCCTCCTCCCAACACACACACGTGCCATCAACAAGCTGGATTGTGACGATGTTGGAATCCCATCTCATCACGGCACTGCCGCTCCCAGCGGCGCCGTAGCGCTAGCGAGCCCCAATCTGATCGACGCAGAGCCTGCTGACTAATTCCCAGCAGCTGGGGCAGAGGGAGGCTCTGATGTGCACCGTAGCGGGGTGGGAGAGAACGGCGAGCGCGCTCCATCCAGTCGCCACGGCCTGCCGCAGAGGTCGCAAACGAGGTTTGATTCCTTACCCGTACCCAGCCGCACCAGGGTCGCAAATGGGTACCCGTACCCGGCCGGGTATGGGTAGCCGTTCCCTACCCGTACCCGTACCCTACCCGAAATGAGTGACAAACGGCTACTCACCAGTGACTCACGGCCTACCCGTACCCGGCCGCACCAGGGTACGGGTATTGGGTACCCGGTTGCGACCTCTGGCCTGCCGTCAGCTCGTGCGCGCTCCACGGCATCTCAGCCTCTCCGCGGTTCCCCGCGTGGCCACGTGGCCGCGTTTCCCCCTCGTGGATCCGCGCGCGCGCGTGCGTGCCACGCGTCGTGACGTCTGAGCAATGATCGGTGATTCATTTCAGCCGGGGAAACTTAGGGAACGGTGCCAACCGAGAATTATTTTTGCCAACGTCGCATCCGTCCCAAGTTCGATGTACCGTGCTGGTGTGTGCGGTGGTGTGTGCGGTGGTGTGGGGTGGTGTGTGCGGTGGCCTTTGTGGCGGTGCAGTGTTTATAGTGCGCTGAGCTACGAACCCGGAGACCCAAGTTCGATTCGCGCTCACGGTCAACATCGGCGACAAATATCTGAACCGGGTTCCTGGGTCTCCTCGAGTGTGCAAACATCAGTCCCGGGGAGACAAACGCTGCCACGCGTTGTGTTGGTCACCCACCCGCTCGTGTACCGTTCTGGCCCGCATCGGTACTGGCCCCACCGCACTTGCCCCAACAGAGTGTTGACGGCTATATGCCGCTTGTCTTGGTGGTAATCTGTGCGGTGGCGTGTGTGGTAGGGTGCAACGACACGTGCGGGAATAGCGCCTGTGGGTTGCCAGGCGCCCTAAAGGACAGCGGTTAAATTGGACTCCCTTGTCCTTCAGATGAACTGCCTTTAATAAGGACGCACAAATGTCTTGCGACGCCGAATCTGACGATCTGCGCGACGCGAGGCGTTCCCAAGAAAATATCGAGGGAGGAATTCAGGCCCCCGGAACTGGCAAACGTCCAAGATATCGCGGATTTAAAATACAGCGTCCGCATTTTGACACCGTGCATAAAAAAGATGCGGGCCTCTTTGTTTGAAACACTCGCACGTGATCGCGGTCTCTTCAAGCAGAAGGGCTGGCACTGCCACTCACGTGAACTGGTGGGCTCAGAACGACAGCAACTTGGCGCTTTTACTAAATATAGAGGTGAGAAAACAACATACCTCTACTTGAGCTGTTTCCCAGTCTAAGCAGCGAGCGGGAGGGGAGTGACGCGTTGGCTATCGTGACCAATATTATCCATAACAGACGGTTTTCTTTTTGGGGGGTTAGATCGCGTAAATATGAATGTGTCGTTAAACCCGCCACCACCCGACACAGCCAACTACTCTTTGGTTTCGATTGAAAGCTTTCGTGACTGCAGGGATTCATCTTCTTGGTTCTTTTGGTAAAGTCACGTAGAAGGGAAATAAAAAAATAATAAAAATGAAACATAATAAAATAATTCTCACGACGTTTCGGCCACAACGCAAGCAGCCGTCCTCAGGTGAAAACCAGGTCTGTCGAGGCGTCTGACGCTGACGCAGCGTGCGGTTAACTTAACATGAGTGCAACAACAACAACCAACAACAACAACAACCAACAACAACAACGGCGAGGGAAACCGACGTGCATGTTAAATCGCGCTGCGTCGCAGTCTTCTCCTCCCCGTCCCGTCGCAACTCCACCACGGCACGGGCAAGGGGACACCCTCCTCCATCTCCACCTCCACCTCCGCCTCCATCTCCGCCTCCATCTCCGCATCCATCTCCGCCTCCATCCCGTGGCCACGTCTCTCCTCGCTCGTGGTGACCGCGACGGCACGAATCATCGGACCCCCCCCCCCATCCCCCTGGTGGCGGGTTCAACTTTCGGGGGGTCACGCTGTTTGGGGAGGGGGGGATTGGTTTGCCGCGAGCCTCTCCGCGCGCTTTAATTAAGTCCGCGCATTTTTGCGCTGATCGCCGTTTTAACATTTAATGGGGGGGGGGGGGGGGGGCGTATAATGGGTTCCGTATCATCGGCGTTAACAAGCGCAGCCGTGATTGCTTTATAATGCAATTCGTTCATGTTGCACTTATCTCATTTTACATTCATTACGAACGTAACGTCACCTCGCATTTGCCAGCGTTGCGAGTCAATTAATCAACCGAGTGGAGAAACTAAGATGTCCATCTGTCCCATTATTACTTTTAGAATAAAAATGAGAATCATATTGGATGATAACAATAGAAAACACTTCAAATGTCAACGGTTACAATTGAACAACCAATCGGAACCCTCTATATCCAGATACATTTTTTTACGTAATTAATTCATTCAACCACTTTTCTCATGGGTCAAGGCCCGTAACCATCTAGAAAGTTCTACAGAAAACCACATTCGTCATTTGATTTTGGAACCAACACGTGCGAACTGCTGGGCACCGCTGGGAGGAGGGGTCATGATCTTGCGTGCAATGCATCTCGTAGACCATTCCGTGGCATATAAAACTCGACCAAACGCATCGCTATTTTACAAAAGCGACCTGCCCATCGCAAATGACGGCTCAACGGGAGTGGCTTATACTGGTAGGAACCTCCTGGTTACACCAGCCCACAGGGGATTATTGTGTCCGTCGTGCAGGGAGGGACTGGCTGGGGAGGGAGGGGCTGGGTGGGGAGAGTGGGGCTGGGTGTGGAGGGGAGGGTGGGGAAGGGCTGGGTGGGCAGGGTGGGGAGGGTGGGGCTGGGTGGGGGGTGGGAGGGGTGGGGCTGGGTGGTGAGGGGCTGGTCACCCCGTGGTGCCCTTATAAAACTCAACGTTTAACCTACTCACGCCGGCTTGTGCCCGCCCTCACAGTCGGGCATATTTGCGGAATACACCACGCCGCCGTTGACCCTGGCCATTGACCGAGCAACCCAAAAACGTTCCTACCAGCTCCCTCCGCAGGAATGTGTTCGCGTGGAAATGTCACAGTAGCCACATATTTTAAACGCGCCTTGCTTCTAAATGTGGAGGTGAAAAACCGGAGAAAAATTCACGCGACCACGAGGAGAAGCTCTGGCCCTGGTTAATCCACAATCTGCAGAATGCACTCGCAGATGACGATGGGTTAGCCGTGTGTGTGTGTATTATATCGAATATATATGTTGCATTTCCAGAGCACTTATATTGTCAGTCATGAAGAGATGACCAGCTGAGGAATGTGAAATATATTCTTCATTGTATTTTTCTCCCCCCCCGTCAATTATATTCAAGTTGTGCCCTAAGTGAAATGTCATGAGGAATGATTTCTATTTTTAACTCTTTCAAATGTAAATCAAACACGAATCAGTCAAAGGCACAAAAATCAGCCTTCTCAGTAGTTACTGTATGATCGTATCGTCAGTCTCTGCCATAGGAATGTAGAATTTCCACCAGACCAAATGTGGACGTAGTTGTCAGTCGGCACTAGATTATCAAACACGTGCATTTTGACTGCAGTAAAGCTCAACACTGCAATACCGGCACCACATCTCGCTACAAATCAACGCCTAACCGCTCGAACCCAGATGCCCATTCTTGGACCGTCCAGATCCAACCCTGAATGTCGGACGGCCGACAGATCCAGATTTCGATTTAAAGCTTTCGTGACTGCAGGGATTCATCTTCTTGGTTCTTTCGGTAAAGTCACGAAGAAGGGAAGTAATAAAATAATAAAAATAAAACATAATAAAACAATTCTCACGACGTTTCGGCCACAACGCAAGCAGCCGTGCTCAGGTGTCCTTAGGTGTAGAACAGGTCTGTCGAGAAGACAGAGTCATTCAGACGCTGTCTTCTCGACAGACCTGTTCTCCTCTGTCTTCTCGACAGACCTGTTCTACACCTGAGGACGGCTGCTTGCGTTGTGGCCGAAACGTCGTGAGAATTTTTTTATTATGTTTTATTTTTCTTATTTTCTTATTTCCATTCTACGTGACTTTACCGAAAGAACCAAGAAGACGTGGCTCAGATGTTCATGTGAGCACCGGGAGATGCGTTGTCATTGTTGTTAACGGAGCTAATTCCATATCCACTTCCAAGCGCTGGGCCAAGGCCATCTGCAACTTGGCCACAATCTCAAATGTAGCAATGTGACGGGATATGGGCCAATATATCCGCGCAACAGCCACGCCTTTCATATCGCGCTCATCACACACACAGCGGGCTTACCACAAATGAGCCACAATTCCTCGCTGATCTCATCAAAGAGCATAAAGCGGCACACGAACTCAGGTCATGCTCTTCTTAGGTTTTTTCGGTAAAGTCACGTAGAAAGTAAAATAATATAAAAACAAAAATCACGACGTTTCGGAGGCAACACAAGTCTCCGTCATCAGGTGGGACCGTCACAGCCAGATTAGCTGTATCAGCTAAGCTATATTGATACAGCTAATCTGGCTGTGACGGTCCCACCTGATGACGGAGACTTGTGTTGCCTCCGAAACGTCGTGATTTTTGTTTTTATTTTATTTTACTTTCTACGTGACTTTACCGAAAAAACCTAAGAAGATGATTCCTTGCAGTTACGAAAGCTTCAAATCTAGAATCAGGTCATCCTCACAGCAGCGGATTTTGGCTAATCATCGAACACAGATGGTCGCTGCATCGCGCACTTTCATATGCGCGTCTGCGGCCGTCTGGAACGTTCTTCCTTCCGATGTTAGGAAGCCACTGGTGCTATGCAAATTTTAAATAATCTAGATTGAAAACTCATTTCTGTAGAACTGTTTTTGTGTTTAGTTTGTTGTCCTTTCCCCGCACCTCCAATTAGCACGGTTGGTTACGTGCGATGCGAAATAAGTTCGACATGCATACATGTGCTGAGAAAACAGTGTTCAACCCTGATGATGATGATGATGATCACTGGCGGAGCCAGTGGGGGGGGGGGGGGGGATGGGGTGGCATGTGCCCCCCCCCCAATGATCCGATCCAAATCCCCATTAGTAATACATCGGCATTTTGCGACCCCCAGGCCGCTGTGCAGCATATTATTTCGTGCCAGGGACTCTATGAGATGATATGACAATAGTCTGAGTCCATAATTGCCAATAAGTAACGGCAAAGCGGTTATAAGTGACTCACAGAATTGTGCGCAGTTGCGTATCCAGTACACGACTTCCCTGAAGACATTCACCTTCAGCGAGCGCGATGCCGATCACACAGCGCGGTTCGAATTCGACCCTCGATCGATGGCTGCGCCATCGACGCACAAGCGTCGAGTAAAAAAGCAAGGCACCAGTCCTTACTCACTAATAAGTCCTTACTCACTAACAACTCCTCTATCATTTTTCATTGCTGGAGGGGTTGCCCCCCCCCCCACCTGAAAATCCTGTCTCCGCCATTGATGATGATGAAGCTCGTAAAGTCGAATGGAGTTCACAAGAAGTGACAAACACCTCGTGGAAGACCCAACGACGCAGAAGATCCCGACTTCGTTTTTGCACAAAGCTGACGGGCCAAGCTGAACCGCTATCCACACACAGACCATGCAGCAGCAGCAGCAGCAGCAGATGCGCTGATACTTGCAAAATCAGAAACTTTCCGGTGCGCGACTGTGGGTCACCCAGAACGCAGCGTTGAACGTGTCGCGCCTCGGTGTCCGATTAACAAATACGGAGGAGGCGGATGAATCATCACAGCGACGCACCGCTCCGCTACTCCTTCACGCAATCATTCGGCTCAACCAACGCATCGGTCAGAGCTGAGACATCGACTCGCCACGATGGAGAATACCCCCATACACACACACACCACTCCTACCCCACCACACACACACCACTCCTACCACACACACAAACCACTCGTACCACACACACACACGACTCCTTCCCCACACACACACCACTCCTACCTCACCACACACACACACACCACTCCTACCACACACACACACAGACCACTCCTACCACACACACACACCACTCCTACCACACACACACACACACCACTCCTACCCCACCACACACACCCCTCCTACCCCACCACACACACCTCCTACCCCACCACACACACACACCACTCCTACCCCACACACACACACCACTCCTACCCCACCACACACACACACCCCTCCTACCACACACACACACACACCCTCCTAGGAGGGTGTGTGTGTGTGTGTGTGGTGGGGTAGGAGTGGTGGGGTAGGAGGGGCGTGTGTGTGGTGGGGTAGGAGGGGTGTGTGTGTGTGTGGTGGGGTAGGAGTGGTGGGGTAGGAGGGGCGTGTGTGTGGTGGGGTAGGAGGGGTGTGTGTGTGTGTGTGGCATTCGTTCACCATGCGTCGTCTCACTACGCCGAGCGCAGAAACGACGTTGGAGATTGTCGGACCGCAGTCTGTGCCAGTCGCCTTATTGCGTATTCCACATTGTGCTCGTGTGCGTCGTGTACCATCTGCTAAAACGTATAATAATGATAATGATTCTTTCAAGGTTGAACGCGACACACAGCATTCGCTCACTCTCCACGAGAGAGAGAGAACGGCTCAGAGGTCCGGGAAACAGCAGACAAAGCGGGAAGGCAGCAGTCGCGCGATGAGCCGATGCCAGCAATTTCCCAAGCTCTGCTGCCCTCTTTCTATTAAGGTGTTAGCGGCCAATTAACGAGCGTTTACATGCGGGAGGAAACTGCAGCACACGCGCGCGCGAGGGGGAAACGCTCTATCCCACGCGCATGGAACAGGTATATTACACATTTTTGCTATACTACCTACTCCAGTCGTACTAGGGTATGGCTCCTCAATACCCATGGCAAGGGAGTTTAGGTGGGGGAGTTGGGTGTGGGGTGGGTGAGGAAATGGGCTTGTGCCTGTTCGTGAACATCGGCTCCATAGGTCTCGTGTCTAAAGGAGAACTGTTTGGGAGGGCGAGTGCACTAACCATTGCGCCACCGCTCCTTCCTCGTGTGTTATGTGTGCGAGAAAAAAAAGATGCACGCACGCAAATGCATCCCACGTGTTGATTAATGTGATTGGAGCGTGGTTTAGCGTCGCACTGCTTTGTGGGGCAGGTGGGGGGTAGGAGAGGGGTAGGTGAGTGGTTAGGTGGAGGTGGATAGGTGGGGAGGGGTAGAGGGAGGTAGGTGGGGGGGGGGTAGATAGGGGGGCAGATGGGGGGGTCTGTGGCGGGGGGGTAGGCGTGGCGGTGGGTTGGGGAAGGGAGGGTAGATGGGGGGTTAGTGGGGGGGTAGGTGGGGGGGGGTAGGTGGGTGGGGGGGGGTAGGTGGGTGGGGGGGGGGTAGGTGGGTGGGGGGTAGGTGGAGTGGGTAGGTGGGGGAGGGGTAGATGGGGGGGGGGGGGAAACACAGACCTTCAAATCTAGATTTGAAGGTCTTACCACTTTATAAGAAGTATATTTGTTCGTAATGATGTATAATATATTAAAAATGATTTGCGTATAAAAGGTTATTTTCTGTAAGGTACATTAGTTTAACACGTCGGCTTTCGCGGCCAACATTATCCATAACACCGGGTTTTTTTGTTTGTTAGATCGCGTGAATATATAAATGTGTCGTTAAACCCTCCACCACCCGACACAGCCAATGACTAGTTCGTAGGTTTAGGTAGGAATAGAGAAAGGAAACAAATAACGCACTTTGTAGAACGCAGCGAAGAAGCATCAAGCGCGTTCGCTTCCCAAAAACGTGGTTGCTTTTTCAGTTGCCCCCCCCCCACCTCTCTCGTCTCTCTCCTCTCTCTGTGTCTCTGTCGGAAGCAAGGGCTCGGCAAAGCTTTCAAAGAAGAAGAAGAGGCATTTTGTTGTTGTTGTCGTTGTTGTCTTCGACCGAAATATCTCGAGAGCCCCAACACACCCCGAGCCGCTTGTACACAAACACAGCAGCCGGTAGGCAGCAGACGACAAACACGAAATAGGTGATGTAATCACCTGCGTCTAGTTCGTTGTTCACCCACTCGGCTGTTCTTCAGCAGCACACGTTGACCGTTGTACGTTGTGTCGGCACCGAGACATTCCATAGTGACCCCATTGCCTGCCATGTTTAATCAGTGATCTTTAACGTCAAATTATGTTTTAAGATCTTGATTTAAAGCTTTGACTGCAGAAGTTCATACTCTTTGGGTCTTTCGGTAAAGTCACGTAGATAGAAAAGCAATAGATCAATAAAATATCTATTACCGAAAAACCCAAAGAGTATGTTTTGAGATTTACGTTTTTTTAAATAATTTTTTTGAAAATTTTTTTTTTCTAAACTTGCTGTCCACAAGGGGGGGAAGCCAAAGGGTCACCGCATCCGACTCGCAGGTCGACGACCCCCTGGTCGAGAGAAACACGTGGTCCCCCCCTGTTCGTGTCCACACGTCGCCAGCTTGATAACAAATCACTCCCCCACACCCGCCACCCTCTCTTCGTAGAACCCTCTTCAGGTTATAGTAGTAGGTTTTTAGCCTTTAAACTGGTACAAAACTGACACCTTTATACAATTCTAGATTTGACGCTTTCGTGACTGCAAGGATTCATATTCTTAGGTTTTTTCGGTAAAGTCACGTAGGTAAAAAATTAAAATTAATAAAAGTAAAATAAAAATAAAATAAAAATCACGACGTTTCGGAGGCAACACAAGCTTCTGTCTTCAGGTGGAACCGTCACAGCACGATAGCTGTATCACTTGACGGCTGCTTGCGTTGTGGCCGAAACGTCGTGAGAATTATTTTATTATGTTTTATTTGCATTATTTGTATTATTTCCCTTCTACGTGACTTTACCGAAAGAACCAAGAAGATGAATCCCTGCAGTCACGAAAGCTTTAAATCTAAATATGAATACAGTTTGTTTGCCCATTGGCTTGGGGTGAGTGTCTATTAATTTCGGCAATTACACTTGCAAGGCCTGAGGCTACCCTTGACCCGGATTTGAACTGGGGACATTCAGACTGGGACCCGAGCGAGCTCTAAGCACAAGAGGCCACTGGTGGCGGATGGAAATCCAACAAAATAACACAATCGAAACCATTTAAAAGCATTCCTCTATTGTGCAACAAAATCAGCATTTAAATTAAAAGTATAAAAAATGTATAGCGATGGTTATAAATGTGTTCACTTCTCATATCATAATGGTAACGTTGAATATTTAAGCACTTCGCGGTCATTGATAATTACAAACGGCACCCGTGAAAACGAAGCGGTGTGAAAACCGAAAATGCATTTACGCATTTACGCATTTGCATCCTTGGCATTTTCCATTTTCAGGAGGGAAAAAAATGCATAATGTAACAAAATGCCACGTGACTTTTTATTTACTATTCTGTTGCGTATTTTCACCAACGACATGACAGTACAGGATTCCCTCGTTATTCACGAACTTGCTATCGGCGATTTTGGTTACCCGCGAATGGCATCCGGGACTCTATACGACTGAATTGAGATAAAGAGAGAGAGAGAAGGAAAGAAAGAAAATGATGAGATAGAGTGATGAGAGAGAATGTGATGCCATAAATTGATGAGATAAAGTGATGATGATGCTATTGTGCAGCATCATCATAATTGAAGGTAAGTACATTTAGAAACTATTATTTAATACCTTATTTTCTTATCATATATTCATTATAACCAATCGTATTATCATGATCATTTCCATTAATTCAGTGGCTTATGTACATATTGATTTAAGGAAATTCCCAAAAAAAGGTTTTCGTAGGCCAATTTCATGAAAATTTGCTATTCACCAGCACATCCGGACCGTATCCATCGCTCATAGCGGGGGAACACGGTGAACAGGAGTCTACGTTTCCACACAGCGACATTCACCGCAGGGGCTCAGATGTTCTCCGACGGTAATCCACGAAACTGTGGGCGAGAGAAGGGAGAATCGGACGTGGATCAGTGCTCGAAATGTAAATGTTGGAGTTTTTCCTGGTATGAAACCTTTTCGTCCTCTAGCTCATGTTCACTGCCAAAGACAAAGATCCCCCGTGTAGCCTTTAACAGACCATTGGGGAAAGTGCTGCTCACGAGGGGTTGGGCGGCCAACTCCACACCCTGCCACGTGTGTATCCCCAATGCTGGTGTTGTATACACACCGCAGCAGGTATTCATTTAAGGCTGCGTCGACCTAGGGGAGGCCCAGGACCGGTTACAATTATTCCGCCACTATCATTGGTCGTGAGTGTGGAATCGAGCTTGGGTCGCCGGGTTCGGAGCGCAGTGCGCTAACCACCGCACCACCGCTCCCCATCACACACACACTCTCTTCTGGAAACGCCGCGACCCAGCAATAGGAACCCTTCTGAAAGAGTGCCGGCATAGGCGCGTCCAGGCGTTCCGTGTGCTTTAGTGCCAGCGTGCCATCGTATGCCGGCCCCCCACCCTCCGTTCTAGCCCTCGAGGGGATAGCTTAGACACGGGAGTCGAGTCGAGAACGAATCGATGAAAAATTAACCCGTAAAAACAAAGTTTTTCACTATAAATCCTTTATATGCGTGGCGGCTAGAGTCTTCTGGTCCTCTGGCTATGGGTCAGATGATTGCCTGCCACCATTAAGCAATTGGTAATTACATATAAAAAAAATTCCCTAAAAAGTGTAACATTTTGGAAAAAAAAATTCACGAAAACAACGAGTCTTTGTGCAAAATGTCAGCTCGATTGGATCACGGGAAGTGGGTTAAAAAACGACCGAAAGATGTGCACGGTCGTAAGCGCGCAAGCAAGCAAGTGAACTTAATATAAAGGATTTAAAAAGGGGCACCGCCGCCAAGGCCCCCTCTACCCCATTGAACGAATGCCTGAGACAGTCCCCCCCCCGCGGCTGCTTCCAGATTGGGGTGCGCCTCTCGCGTGAGATTTCGCCGGCGGTCGGTCACCGGTGGCTTCGTGTGCGGTCTCTTCTTTCTCCGCCGCGCTACGCCGGGGCAGTCTCGGGGGGAGGGGCGTTGGGGTGACTCCTTAACGGCGGCGTGCCACTCGCGGAACACACTGAGAAACTAAGAGGTGGACCTGTTTGCCTCCTCGATCTGGAGCCGCGGGCAGTCGCGGCCCATTGGGGCGCTTTTGAACGAGCCTCCAACAACGTCGGGCTCTTCAAGTCCGCGTCCGCGTCGCTCGGTGCTCAGGATTCTATCCACAAGTTGGGTTATAGGTCACGGTGACACAATAGTTCTCACGGACGGACAGGTCGGCAAGGAATATATTGCACGATGCTTGGTACTCGCGTTACTATTACCCGGCCGCGGTTACATCACTCAAACTCAGAATTAGATTTCGTTTTCTTTTAGGTTTTGCTGGAACAAAGTTGTCAATAAAAAAAAAGCCCCAATAGGCCGGAGCGACCCAGCGACATGTCAGAAACGGGCCACGCGTAGTGCACGGCAGCTATTTGCAATCCCGGACGGCGGTGAGCACAACATCGGGATTGAAGAACAGAGCTGTGGAGCTACGCACGGCGACAAGGGGGGAAGAGGAGAGGCAATGTGGAGAGAGAGAGAGAGACAAAGGGTAGCGGATAAAGAAGTGGGTTTGTTGTTGAGTAGGTGTGCGCAGAGAAAATAGAGGACTCGGTCAAAACCGAGCTCACAAAGGGCCGTGGGGAGGTGGACCGTGGTTTTCTGTTGCGTTGTCAAAGAATTTGAATTGTTACAACCCGGCCTGCTGTTTCCATTTGAGTTTTTGTTATTTCGCTGCTGGATGAAGGCCTTTCCCACTCTTGTGTCGGCCACGAAGGTTGTTTCGGCCGTATTCTGTCCACGCTCTTCAGCGTAGATTGGTGAAATTTGGGTGTTGGGTACTGACCCTGACGCCTGCTGCTGTATATTTTGAGTTTGCATGTCTCTCTCCCCGTGGTCTCGTGGATTTTTCTCCGGGTCCTCCGGTTTTTTCCCCTCCATATTCAGAATCAACGTCACGCGTTTAGAGTGCGTAGATATGTACGTTGAAATTATTTCGCACCATATTTGGCTGCTATGAATTTCCACACGATTATAAGCCACTTCGTTGAGCTATCATTTGTGATAGCCAGATCGCTTCTGAAAATAGAGTTACATAGCTCGGTTCGGATTTCACTCGCCACTGATGTTAGTCGTGGACGGGAATTGGAGATGGGTCGCCGGGCTTGCAGCGCTGCGTTGGATCTCATGAGGCCAAACGGCTTCGATCTTGAATGACGCACCAGGGGTGAATCTATGCACATGGCATATTAATACTGTACCTCAGTTGTTAGTGTTGCAGAGGTAGCTGTGTCTGATGGGGAGTGGGCTAGCGAGCTGGTGATGATGACATTCACAAAATGTAATTATTAGCTACTAGCCTTTTGCCCGTCCAAGGACGGGTGTATTGCAGTAAATCTGAAACTTGTATAGTGACTGTGAATGTCACTGTGTGGCAGAGGTCGCAACCGGGTACCCGATACCCGTACCCAACCCGATACCCTGGTGCGGCCGGGTACGGGTAAGGAATCAAAACCCGTTTGCGACCTCTGCTGTGTGGTGCGGGGCTTGCGAAGCCACGGCGGATAATGTGTTGGCATTACCTGCAGCCCGCTTACTGTGCGTAGTACCAGCCCTAGCGGGGCTTGGGTGAGCGCTGGTCAGCGCTGAGTCACCACGTACGGTGTGCGGTGCGGGCTCCCGGTGGGGGAGCGAGAGAGAGTGGCACCAAGCCAGGGTTATGCGGTGGACGGGGGCCGCTGGGCGGTCACGTGGTATAGAGGAGCTCTCGGGAGCCTTTGGGAAAGAGCTCGAGAGATCCAGAAGGTGGGCGGGGCGAGGGGCGGAGCCAGCCCCAGCCCAGGCCGATATAACGGGGCCCCCCCGTGAGGGGCTCGGGGTTCTTCGTGTTGCTGTTGATGAAGATGCACGTCGGGTTGAAGAAGCCTCTCGCCACGCGGTCTGGGACCCAGCTCGTGGTCCGGACCGGGATAGCGAACCGCGCCTAGTTCTGCCGTAGCGTGGTTAGATGGGCGTTCAACACCCGAGTGTGGGTCACGTGATGTTGTGTGTTGAGTTGATGCGATAAATAGTGTTGCTCCCAAGACAACGTCTGCAACTCAGTTGGACTCACTACACTTGCAAGCGAAAAGCAGACCACGACGTGATATTCATTGCGTCAATTCGAGTGCAATTTGTAAGGCCGCGGTGGCACAGACTTATTTAATATAAAGGTTATAATCCCCTGTTCATCATGACGTCCTTTTTAATTCTATGTCTCAATAGCGTTACGGAGATTGCGTGACGTGAGGGTTCTGCCATTGTAGTGGGGGTTATGAGTTGATGCTGAGGAAGGGGGAGGAGGCGCCTCGCCCCCCCCCCATGCGGAGTGACGTCACCCGCCCATGATTATTAATGAGGGGGGGTCTATGTGGAGGCCGTAACCTGTTCATGATTATTAATGAGGGGGGGCTGGTCGATGTGGAGTGAAGTCATGCGCGTTACACACTGACATTCTTGGGTAAATATAGTAGTAGATTTAGTGGCCAAGGATCGGTAAGGGATGGAAATTGTAAATACAATAAAGATGAAAAAAAAATCAATTCATAGTTTATGAGAATATCAAACATTACAAGCCGTAAATGTTGAGCTCTGTGGCACTGTCACCATTAAAACTGTCACCCTCAATGCTGTCACCATCAATGAGTCAATATAAGTCCTTTATTCAGGCAGCTGAGATCCACAGAGGCTATCCTTTGCGGATCAGATCTGCATAATCAAAGATTGCATAGAAATGCATTATTATTATTATGATATCTCCAAGAATTTAATTTGGAGTCCTCTATCAGATTCGGAATTGTTGGTCGCAGCTTCGTCACAAACGGCCAATTCTTAAAAATGATCTCACGGGGCATTCGCTGTTCTCTTCATAGGCAGGTGCCGCTCTTCTGATGATTGCCCCTCGTTTAGTCGGAGAACGTTTTTGAACCACAAGCATACTTAATCATTTGCCTCGGTGGTCAAAGGCATTAGTGTAGGCTGTCTAACATCACTCTTTCATTGCGCAACAGAGACAAAAGATTCTAGATTTGAATCTTTCGTGACTGCTAGGATTCATACTCTTAGTTTTTTCGGTAAAGTCACGTAGGTAAAAAAATTAAATAAAAATTAATAATATTTCAATTAATAATATATTATTTAATTTTTATTAATTTTAATTTCATTTTTTTACCTACGTGACTTTACCGAAAAAACTAAGAGTATACAGAGACAAAAGACCGCGCAGTTTTGCCTCTCTGTGACAAGTCGCGTCCTGCGAGCAGTTGGGGTGGCAACGAATTACAAACGGCGAAGGCCACGAGCTCCCCACGCCCGACGATTGCCTTTGGCCACAACAGGAAGGAAGGCCTCGAGACCAAATCGTGGGTCTACGGTCAGCCCATCGTCCGCATCGCGTCCGGCAAATGGGGCATAGATCCGTACAGGCGCCCAACAGTGCTGTTTTCGATTTAAAGCTTTCGTGACTGCAGGGATTCATCTTCTTGGCTCTTTCGGTAAAGTCACGTAGAAGGGAAATGATAAAATAATAAAAATAAAACATAATAAAATAATACAATTCTCACGACGTTTCGGCCACAACGCAAGCAGCCGTCCTAAGGTGAAGAACAGGGCTGTCGGAAACAGGTCAGACCTGTTCTTGCTGATGCCATCGAGTGTAAGGAACTTTTTTTACTGATTGGCCGTGTCGGGTGGTGGAGGGTTACGACACATTTATAAATAACGCGATCTAAACCCAAAAACGTTTATTATGAATAATATTGGTCGCGAAAGCCTACGTGTTAAACTGACTTTCACTCAATTTGAATATTCTCGGTTCCGCTGACCCACGCGCGGTCTGAAATCTGAAGCCTCCAATGCGAGAGATTCCGGGCGGCTTTGACGCCTGTTGACTTTCCCTTCCTCGGCTCTTTACACCGCACGCGCATCTCCCTCGTACCCGTCCCCAAATCCTTTTGTGCACAATTCCGGAAAATGGAAATGATGAGAAATGAAATTACGATCCTCCTCAAATGTGCCCCGCGCAGCACGTTCGCAGCTTTGCTCTTTGGCTGGAGCGTTTGCTGTTTCTTCCGTGCGTTGTTATTTTTAAAATATATATATTTTTAAGCCTGTTTGTCAGAGTGGTAGTGGAGCGGTGGTGCAGCGGTTAGCGCTACGCTGCACCACGAACCCGGCGACCCGAGTTCGAAACCCCGCTCACGGCCAACACCGGTGACGGTTATCTCAACCGGTCCTGGGCCTCCCCTAGGTCTACTCAGCATCAAATGAGTACCTGGTGCGGTGTGTAAACATCGACACTGGAGAGACAAAGGCGGCCGGGCGTGGTGCTGGCCACTCACCCCATTTTGTGCTGTGCCGGCCGTCTTGGGTGCTCGTTAACAGCACTTGCCCCAACAGTCTGTTAAGGCTATACGGGGGATTGTTGTCTTTGTTATACATCTATATATATAAACACACACACGCACAGGTATTGTCTGCTTATTTATTGGCACGTTTGGTCAATTCTAATTCATCGCTTTTCGGTGCTTCGGGAGAAATCCTGGCAGTGCCCGGAGAAATCCCCTCCATACCAGGGGAGGGGGGGGCAAGGGAGGAGGGCATTGCTCAGAACTCCGCACAGATGGGCTCGCACTGCCCACCCTGGGGTCACCCGCGCCAAATCTCACCCCAGGTTTAATACCCTGGGCCGTGATCCTTGCGTGGACCTCTCCTAGATCAACTCGGCCTGAAGCGAGTTTATTGCACACTGGGTCAACCTATGAAGCGCAACCCATCAGAATTGCCTGAGCACAGTAAATATGAATCTCAAAGGGAGATCACCGTGGGGCACAGGAAGATAATACGATTCCTCTTTGATATGTAGGTCATTGCTGCGGCTATGGCTTTTGCAGTGAGGCAGTGCAGCCTGTTTCATATTAAG
This sequence comes from Lampetra fluviatilis, assembly GCF_964198595.1. Taxonomy (NCBI): domain Eukaryota; kingdom Metazoa; phylum Chordata; class Hyperoartia; order Petromyzontiformes; family Petromyzontidae; genus Lampetra; species Lampetra fluviatilis. Next base: position 2,136,193 of record NC_136318.1, on the reverse strand, counting down.
TCAAATGATGTGCCTTTGGTTCTCCGGCAAGGTTGCGGTGTTTATTTGTGCGTGTGTGTGTTTGTATGTATGTGTTTGTATGTATGGCTCTGCGTGTTATTATGTGTGTGCATGCATGTATGCGTGTGTGTGTTTGTATTTGTGTGTGTGTGTGTTTGTATTTGTGTGTGTGTTTGTATGTATGTGTTTGTATGTATGGCTCTGCGTGTTATTATGTGTGTGTATGTATGTATGTATGCGTGTGTGTTTGTATTTGTGTGTGTGTTTGTATGTATGTGTTTGTATGTATGGCTCTGTGTGTTATTATGTGTGCGGATGTATGCGTGTGTGTGTTTGTATTTGTGTGTGTGTGTTGGTATGTATGTGTGTGTATGTTCCTCTTGGTGTATTTTGTCTTGTGTGATAGAGTGGTGAGTGCTGGTGCAGTGGTTATCGCACAGCATTTCAACTCCGGCGACCCGAGTTCGATACCCGCTTACAACCAATAAGTGGTGAATGTCTTAACCGGCCTTCCCCGAGGTCGACTCAGCCTTAAATGAGTACCTGGAGTGGTGTGTAAACATCGCCACTGGGGAGACATAGGCGGTTGAGCGTGGTGCTGGTCACCCACCGCTTCGTGTGTCGTGCCAGCCTTCATAGGTGCTGCCCCATCAAGCCGTGAAGGCTACATGGGGGTTCTTTATCTTTGTGTAATATGGAAATCCGTGGCGTAGCAGTTAGTGCGCTGCGCTACGAACCTGCTGACCTGAGTTAGATTCCTGAACACCACCGCAAGTCAGTGGCGATTCATATCAGAACCGGTCCTGGGCCTGCCCTGCCACTCTGAATCCAGACAGAACAAACGATCGGACCTTTGCCTTGATAGAAAGACTCAGCACCTCATTCGAGACCCAATCATCGCACCCCTCCTGGCTTTAGCATCCCTCGAAAACACTGCCGGTGGTATGGCCATCATCTGCACGAGAACCAATGGGCAGATGCGCAACATCTCCATCCCGTATGGAAAATAGAAGAAGAGGCAATCCACAGTGGTGCAATTGTGGCCGTGCAAGCCAGAATTGTTCGTGCTCCTTCAATGCAGGAACAAACAAAAGCACACGAGCTCTCTCCCGAAGGACCCTCGGCTTGGCGAGCATTGTCCGGACATTGGCATTCAGCTCCTCAACGTATTGCTGATGCCATCGAGTGTAAGGAAGAAGCCAAGGGTTGCATATTCTTCTCTCGTGCGGTTCACGGGTATTCAAAACTAGCGTTGTTAATCCGTCACCGATTTAGATTCATGTTCGGCCGCTACGTTCTGATCTGGCAACCCGAAACAGCCAAACGAATTAAATTGCCACGTGTGTGCAGGCATTCGGTAATGCGCCAATTAACGATGGATTCTTCCTTTGATGTCACGACACCCGTTTGAGAAGCCCGGTCAGGTGATAACGACATCCTGGGACCTTGTCATGAAACATTCTTTGCCGCGGCTCCGAGAGGAACATCGTGTTTACGATTTGCTGAATTGCTCTACAACTTACCGGTGAGCTGTAACGACGTTTTTGCGCGTTGTTAAACTGCCTGCGGAGGATCTGACAACATAAATGTGGCCAAATCATGACGTGGCGCGTCCCAATAATCCGTTGGGAATAATAATATTGGCTGCCAGATGGTCCACCTGTTACGTTGCGGGTCGTTGCATTTTGCTTTCTTTTTGTCATCAACGTAGAAAATACATCGGTTACTGTTTGCCACCCGGACATTAATGCCAATGAACATACATGTCCGACCCTGTCCGTCATCGTGTCTATGCGTGAGCAGTTACACGCGCCGCGTGTCATTAAAGACCCCTCCAGTCGATGGAGCAGAGCTTAGCAGCAGCATTGCAGAACTTTTTCCTTTGCGCGGTGTGGGGGGAGGTGGGGTGGTTTGTGAACATCCATTTCAAGTCACAGCGACATAAACGGCGAAACCACCGAGCCGAATGCTCCCCGCGACTCAATCGTCGGCGACTCGTCGCCCGTGTACAGCTTTATTGCCCTCGCAATATGCAAAGCGAAAACTCGTGCGTACGCACGACAACAATAACGTTTCGACAACAACAGCAACAACAACGACGACGAAAAGTCGACACCGTTGTTTTCGTCGTTCTTGGTTACAAAGACCGGAGTGGTTTCCGGCGCAGGGATTGTCATTCGGTAGCCCCCTTGCAGAACCCTTCGCTGGAACGAGTCCGTGGAGCGAGTCCGTGGAGCGAGGTTGACGATTAATCTCCGGGGCGCCGTCTCGGCCAAGTTTTCGCCGTAGGTTTGGTGAAGCGGGCTGCGATTGGCACCCCATCCCTTGGCTAAGAGATCGGAATTCCCCCCCCCCCACCCCCGTCTCTCTCTTTCTCTCTCTTCCCATTTCCCTGTAACAACACCGGCAGATGCGAGAATAGAGGCACACTTGTCCCAGGGTTATCATTATCGTGTGTTTCGACTCCCACCCCGTACCTCTCCACTAGTCTCACTCTAATCACCACCGCACCGTTGGGTGAACTTCCGAGTTCAGCGAACAACCGGCTCATCGCAACCCAGCACCACCACGGCCGTGCCGGTTGAGCGCCGTTTCTCCGTAGCTGCACGGACAGCGGCCGTCTGGAACGCTCTCTCTCCCACTGCTGCGCGCTCACAGCAGCAGAAGTGGAAGAATATGAATCCTTGCAGTCACGAAAGCTTCAAATCTAGAATTAATGTCCTCTACGGGGAGGAATTCCACCTATCTGTTAGAGTTTTTAACAGACAACGAGACAAGAAGTCACAGCTTCTCGAGACGCTGGCCTTCCTCAAGAGATGCCGAGATAACAAGGTAATACCCATCGCTTTCACACTCACATCCGCTGCTGTGTACGGAGTGGTAGCTCTTGTAATCTCTCATTTACTTGATACAGCTGTCGTGGCTGTGACGGTTCCACCTGAAGACGGAAGCTTGTGTTGCCTCCGAAACGTCGTGATTTTTATTTTATTTTACTTTCATTAAGTTTAATTTTTTACCTACGTGACTTTACCGAAAAAAACCTAAGAATATCATCATTATCACCATCATCATCGTCACCATCATCGCCGAGGTCGTGAGCCTGGCCTTGAACAGGGGGCAGGGAATCAACAGCATGGACGTCTTGGGAAAGGCAGAGGTGCACACCACGTGATCAGCAAAGGAGAATGAGTGACCTCGTCCCCCGAGATTGGCCCAAACGTTAACGCCGGGAGTGAGAGATGTCGTCCCTTCCAAGCGAGCGTAACGCAGCGCTTGCTTGTGTTGGCACTCCGAAAGTGGCGGTGGAAATTCCATGTTGCCATGGCAGGGCAAAGGTTGACTGGGGGAGGGTGGCGTGGGCGTTATTTAAATCTTGGGCTGGGACCTCAAGAATTTCGATAGGGAGGAGACCGTGACCTGGTCCTGTAGTTCAGCTGACCACATTTATTTTCCTCTCTTCTTAGCTGTCAATCTCCCATCGTGATGACCCCTCCCCTTCTCTCGCTCTCCGCCTCTCCCTCTCTCCCCGTCACCGAGATCTCGATGATGCAGTTCATTCACCCACTTTGTCCGCGTGCTGAGATTTCATCATTAAAACAAAAAGATCCGAGGCTGCGAATAGTGTTGCTCAGTGCGCACTGCCTCCTATGACCATATGGTTCGGACATATGGCCGCTAACAATAAGCAGCAGAACGTTGGAAAGTGCACAAAGTAGCGTGGAGAGATGCACGCTGAAAAGGACACTTCTAGAGAGAGAACTACTTTTTTTATTGTACCAGGTAAGGCTCACTGAACTATATATTTTTGTTCAGAAGCGACCTGGCCACAAATGATAGCTCAACGAAGTGGTTTGTCATCATCCTGACCATGTGGAAATTTATAACAGCCCAATAATCTTCACGCACGTTTCTAAATGTGGAGGGATAAACGGGAGGACCCGGAGAAAAATCCACACGACCACGGGGAGAAAGACACGCCAACTCCAAATATACAGCAGGCGTCAGGGTCGGGATCGAACACACGACTTCCTGTACAGCAGGCGAGGTCGTCGACATCTCCTAGCCACCGTAATGATGACGATGAGAGAGAGAGACACGCAAACTCCAAATATACAGCAGCAGGCGTCAGGGTTGGGATCGAACCCACGACCTCCTGTACAGCAGGCGAGGTAGTAAACATCTCCTAGCCACCGTGGCGCCCCAAGTTGGAAAGAAAAACACAACGGAGTCGTCGAGAATACGCGCATGTCTAGTGACGTCATCTCAACTGTGACGAACATCACGTGGGGGCTTGGGCAGCAAGGGACGACGGTCGATTGCCAAGCAGAGAGTGGCGGCGGGTTTGCCAGTCGTCGTCAGGCTGAAGACCCGAAGAGCCAGCCTAGAATTGGACCCTGGGGACCCCCGGACTTGACGTCCTTCTCAGGGCCGGGACCGAGAGGGGCTGTGGCCTGGACCCAATGACCTTTGGCTGGGTCGGGTCAGCTAGCCTCCCCTAGGTCCCGCTAGCCCGAGGGCTGATATATATAGAGGAAGTGGTCCCAGTGAGTAGGATACACTAGCTCGGAGGCTCTGCCTCCCCAGGGTATCGGGTGGAGGGGCCGATACCCCTTTGTGCTAGCGACCTCGCGTTATAGTCGTTACTGTTAAATAGACGCGTTGCCTCCAGCAGAGGACTGTGTCTCCATCATTACCACTGCACATGTAATTGGCCCGAGGGTTGCGTCCATCCGACGTGATGGAGCGATGAAAGCAACGCGCATTAATTTAACGAGGCGCGCTTAACGACGGCATCGTCGCTGAGCCGCCGCACGCGTACACAGTGCGGCGATAACATTTGAGACGCACGAAACGATCAATGGCACGAGCCGTTAAAAATGTGTAAAAAGTTGCTGAAAAGAGATTTATAAAAGACGGCTTCATCAGCTGGCGTGGGGGTTTGCCGGGCGCGTTGTTAGAAAGCGGGAGACGGTGGCGGATTGGGGGAGGCCTTCATCCAGCAGTGGATCGATCGCGGTCAATTGCTGACACGCAGATCTCCTGCGCATTCAGCGGAGACAATTTGCATATCGAGGATGCGGCCCCCCCACCCCCCCGACATTATCCCCGTGTCCCCCCCCCCTCATCACCCCGTCGGCCCGGTTCCCCGCGGGGACCGCCTCGCTTACACACTGTGCTTCGGGAGTTGTATTACAAAGGCGAATATTAAGAAATTGAATTATTGAATGTAATTATGGCTAATTGGCTTCACCATCAACTATCAAAACACGCCGCTTGATGCTCGGTGCAGCGTAATGGATGATTACATCTTGCCATCCTCTCGCGAACTAGGTATGTATATTTTTTTGCGTGCGTTTGTGCTGTACGCCGTTGATGGCTGCCGGCCTGTGTCGTTCTTGCGCACTTTGGTTTTTTAAGTTTCCCAGAGCGGAGTTGTGAGTGCGAACAAACGACGCACGTGTGGCTGTGTACGCAGCCTGGCAGCGGAATTGTGTCTAATTGGGCTCATCTCGTGGTTTATAGGAAATCTATCCATGCATCCCACGAGGATTAGGGTTCACGTGTTGTCGACCGACGGATTGATTTGGGAAAAGCAAATCAGACAATTTGGACTGGATAATAAAAATAAGGGTTCGATTTTTTTTCTTTGTCGGATTTTATCTGAGAAATGTCTTGTCACGTGACATCACAGCAAGTGACATCACGCATCGCGGTGTGGCCATCTGTGCCTTTCCTGACGAAAGTATCCGCTACGTGACCTCACTGACACGTGACCTCACCGTGATCTCACTGTGACCTCACCGTGACGACGCCGTGACCTCACAGCCACGTGACCTCACCACCACGTGATCTCACCGCCATATGACCTCACAGTGACCTCACTGTGACCTCACCGCTGATGCAGGGTGTAGCTTTTTGTTACATTTCTGAAAGCATGAAAAAGAGATTTTCATAAAAATGATTGCGTCACTCACTTAGGTTTATGCTAAATAAATAACATTTAAATGCATTGCATAAACAGTGTAAGTTACTTAATGGTTATGCATTTAAATCCGAAATCTTTCGTTCATGTAATTGGGCCCACAAATCAAAGCGTCCAATATCCAAAGAAATTAAATCCAATGCTCACTCACCTGTATGTTTACCTGCCTGTGCACAAATTCAGGAGAGGGGTGGCAATTGAACCTTCCACCCACCTCCTACCCCTCGTGACCTTGTGAATTGTTTAACGTTGTCGTGAATGTAGCAGCCACGAGTGGCTACCAGCATTACGTGAACCAATGACATGCAACAGGTTTTGAAACCAAAATCATTGATTCTCACCCATGTATGTATGTACGTACGTACGTATCGCGAGATTAAGAATCGATTTCAATCGATGAATCGATGCACCGTCAGCCCTGCGCAATGACGTTACCCAGCGGCGCAGCGTTTGCCGTTTGTTGCTGAGGTTCGTGATGCAAATTCGACGGGCCGCCCCAGTTAATACTGCCGGTGTATTGGCACTGTCTGCTTCACAAGTGGGACGTCACAGATTCCCGTGAGGCCATCGTGTTGTCGGCGTCATGGGTCCAATCTTTTTTTTCTCTCCTAAATTTGAAAATCGCCTGCAAATGACTCGGCGGGACTTCTTACACATCGAGTGGTGGCCACTGGGAATAAACGACTCGCGATTTGAATCCGCTGCCCCCACCCCCCGAGTCCATCGCCGGAGTCACGTGGGGGCGGTGAATTATTACGATCTCGCTACGGGGCCGCCTACCCGTCCACCCAACAGCCACGCACCGATTCGACTCGCCTGTTAAACTGGAGGCGCTGGCCACGTGCGGTGTGCGTGTATTTGCTCGTGTTTCTCTACACGTTGTGACGGATGGGTTCACGTGTGGCCATTGGTGGCCGCTTACATTCGCCCCAAAGTTCAGAGAACGATGAACACTAGGAATCGAATCGTTGAAAGGTGAGATGTTAGCCACCTCGCCTGGTATGCAGGAGGTCGTGGGTCCGATCCCGGCCCCAGCGCCTGCATATTTGGAGTTTGCGTGTCTCTCTCCCCGTGGTCGCGTGGATTTGTCTCCGTGTATTACACTTTTCTCCTCCACATTTAGAATAAGCGTACATTTAGAGTATTTGGCTGCTTTACATTTCCACACGATGATAACCCACTTCATTTGTGGCCAGATCACCTCTGTAAAAGAGCTACATAGCTCAGTGGTCCTTACTTGGTAATATAAAAATAGTTTAATTTATAGTTGAGTTCAGACAAGTCACTGATGGCAATCGATCGCCTGCCAGGTGCCTGATTAATCATCACGGTGGTAGTGGGGAGCTTGCCGTGCTGTTTTGGTCATATCGCAATGGACTTGTGATACAGACGTCGGCGGTTCGATCTCCCGGCAAGGCATTTGACTCTACGGTGCTCCTGCCTACCGGGCGGCTCATGACATTGGCAGGTCGCGTACGCTGGGGTCAAGTGGGGTCAAGTGTGCGTACCCTCGAGCGCCTCTTCCAAGACGTCAACGTGCAGTCTCGAGGGTGCTCTCCGGAGCGCCCTCGAGCGGAGGCCCTTCCACCAGCAGTGGCGCGAGCGAAGAAATTGCAGGGGCTGCGCCTTCGCCGCGGCCAATACAAGTGGGGGGGGGGGGGGAGAGGCTACCATACAGCAGGCGACGGGAAAACGTGCCGCTTTATTTTTCATTTGCGCCAAGTTGTTTTGTTTTGTTTAATAGCAGCGTGAACATGTTTTCGAAATCGGAGTGCGCGGGTCAAGTCGGAGTGGCTCAAGTCGCAGTGACATGACATGCTCGGCAGGAGCTGCGGGGTGGCGGCACTGCTCCCCGTTGACGTGGAGAGCCGCTGTCACATGGGGTGGTCTTCTCTTGCCGGTTCCAGATCCATTGTGCTGAGGCGGCAGGAGGAGGGAGAGGAGAAGCCGCAAGATGCCGTTCAGCTGCGTCTTTTCCAGCCAGAAGGTCTACAGCAAACTGAGCGATGTCACCCTCAAGTACGAGATTGGCCAGCTCATCAAATCGTGAGTCTCTGTCTCTCTCTCTCTGAGATAAAAAAAATAAAATTTGGGTAATTTAATCGCGACGCGCTCGCCTACCCAGGAGCGTTGCACGCGCAGAGAAAAGCGCGCGTTCCATCTATCACCTGTGCAGTTTGCGCGAGGTCACAAGGAGCAGAGGGCACGCCAAGGCACGAGGGAGAGGCACTTGCTAACAACTCTTGCGGTGAGCGGAGTAACCGACATTCGGTCACGTAGGGGCATCTTCCCCGCGTGCTTTAACGAGGAACGCCTCACCGAGTCTCCGTGAGTGAGTGTCAGGAGGGCCCTGCCAAAGTTTTCTCAATTGAGTAGATTTTTTGAGCGTTGTTAATGTTTGACCAATAGCAGTTGCACGGTGTGACAGGGACGTGCGGTCAGGGGAGGCAGGGGAGGCACAGCCTCCTCTGTCATACTCTAATGAAAATAGCTGTTACGAAAAGTAAAACAAATAATAAAATAAAAATGTAGATTTTTTTTTTTCCCCACTGATCTACGTTAGAAATGTCACTTCTGTATGATTCCGATCATTACAGAGAGAAAGTAACGGGTACGCGCTAATTGCCCGCGCTCCATCCAGTTTCCGAGGGGTTGCGCAATCAGAGGGGAGGCTGAGCTCGTCGCTGCCTCACCTCTCATCTCTCGCCGGACTTGCAGCGGAGATCTGCAGAAATGACATAACACAGATCAGTGGAGAAAAAAACCATCGTATTTTTTTTTTACTTAAGCGGTGTGCTTTCGCTAAGTTGTCTCCACCTGTAGAAGGACGCTTGTGTTGCGCCCGAAATGCAAAGGAGGTCTCATAGTGTAAATGCTCACCCCGAGCTCTCAATACTCTGATAGTGCGCTGTTTTTGAGTTGTACGCCTTTTGGCGTCATCTGATCCAACACCATGTGAGACTAGGCTCTAAGAAAAGCCGTCTCGGGTGTGGACAAATACATTTCAAAGACAGTGCATATCATTATCAGAGTTGTCTAATTTTGACTGCTTGTGTTATTGCAAACATGATCCCTTGTATAAAGGTGTCAGTTTTGGTGCCAGATAAAAGGGTATAAACATGATAATTGTTTTTTTACCCTTCTATCTGGCAACAAAACTGACACCTTTTTAACAAGGAGTCATGTTTGTATAGACCACAATACCTGCAGCCATAATGCAATCAACTTCAAGGACAGTGCACATTTTCAGAGTTATGTTTTTTGTTTGCATTATGGCTGCAGGTATTGTGGTCTATGCAAACATGAATCCTTGTAAAAAAGGTGTCAGTTTTGTTGCCAGATAGAAGGGTAAAAAAACAATTATCATATGTTTTACTGGCAAATGAGGTTCCAAAGGGTATAAACCTATTACTATAGTTTTCTTCATCTTGGTGGCGACGCTTCGCGACCGAACAACAACGAGGTCGTGGGCTTGGCAGCAGTGGTCGTGGCCACGGTGAGCTACCGACCAAGCGACGGCGGCGGTGAAGGTTTGTTCCGTGGTGGGGCTTGGGCGACGGTGGTGAGAGGGAGAGAGAGGGAGGTGTGTTGGGAGAGAGTCGGAATCAGAATCGTTTATTTTAGACTTCAGGAGGAATCCGATGAGCTGTGAAGTTATTTTATCGCACATGTCCAGTAGGGGCGGGTCAGCGAGTTGCAACAGTCAAACAATTAAACAACAAACACGATTGGAGTGCAAAATACAGGAAAAGCGAAGCAAGTCACTGAATATGAATAAATGATAAGTACATTCATTATATACATATGTTCCATTTGATCAAGATTGGGCATGGCGGCAAAAGCGACGACAAAACGAGTCCCAGACCACGCCGAGATAACCACACAGCAGTCATCCCTCAATCAGAGAGTGGAGTGGGGGGGGGGGCGTGTGAAGGAAGTTGCTTTCATATCCTTCGGCGCGTTCATTAAGAGATGATTTGCAATTACTTGCTCAGTCTTTCCGGTCATTTATTTCTAACGGTGCGCCCATGCATGTGTTTGTATTTATTTATTTATTCCGTGCCCCACCCCCCCCTCCTCTCCTGTTCATATACTCGACTCATGTCCACGCATTTGCTTGAACGCCGCTGCGTGTGCCCATTAAACTGCGCACGCATTCATTTAGCCGCTATCCTCGTCGCAATCGGTGACGGGAGATGTTAACTCCCTCGCCTGGTGTGCAGGAGGTCGTGGGTTCGATCCCGAGCCTGACAATGCCTGCTGTATATTTGGGAGTTTTCGTGTCTCTCTCTCTCGTCATCATCACGGTGGCTGGGAGATGTTAACTCCCTCGCCTGGTGTGCAGGAGGTCGTGGGTTCGATCCCGAGCCTGACAATGCCTGCTGTATATTTGGGAGTTTTCGTGTCTCTCTCTCTCTCTCTCGTCATCATCACGGTGGCTGGGAGATGTTGACTCCCTCGCCTGGTGTGCAGGAGGTCGTGGGTTCGATCCCGAGCCTGACAATGCCTGCTGTATATTTGGGAGTTTTCGTGTCTCTCTCTCTCTCTCTCGTCATCATCACGGTGGCTGGGAGATGTTAACTCCCTCGCCTGGTGTACAGGAGGTCGTGGGTTCGATCCCGAGCCTGACAATGCCTGCTGTATATTTGGGAGTTTTCGTGTCTCTCTCTCTCTCTCTCGTCATCATCACGGTGGCTGGGAGATGTTGACTCCCTCGCCTGGTGTACAGGAGGTCGTGGGTTCAATCCCCACCCTGACGATGCCTGCTGCTGTGTATTTGGAGTTTGCGTGTCTCTCCCGTGGTCGCGTCGTGTTTTTTCTCCGGGCACCACCGCTGGGCCCGGTCACCGCCCCAAATATGTCTCTCTTTCTCAAAACATCCAGTCACCAACAAGGAACACGTGATGCATTCAGCATGACAGAGCAGCAGACAGCATGGAAGAACAAACCATGGATTAATTGATTTCATGCGTGGCTCTCATGAAAAGAAGCCAATTCCAAGACGAATTAATAATCCGCTGCTTATTACAAGCACCCACGCTCGTAGACCCACAAACACTTTTGCGGCATGCTCAGGCAAAGGCAATTACTTCGGTGGAAACGGAATTACGAATTCTGTTCATGGGGATTCATAAAAGTGCCTCCCAATGAGTCCCACGGCTTACAGATTGGGCGTCGTCATGCAATGACATTCCGTTATCTCGTCGCTGGAATGATGAACGCGACGGCTGTTTCCATCTCGTCATTACAATGGGCGAGTTATAATAAAATAATAAAAATAAAACATCATGAAATAATTATCACGACGTTTCGGCCACAACGCAAGCAGCCGTCTCCCCGACAGACCTGGTCTTCACCTGAGGACGGCTGCTTGCGTTGTGGCCGAAACGTCGTGAGAATTATTTTATTATGTTTTATTTTTATTATTTTATTATTTCCCTTCTACGTTACTTTACCGAAAGAACCATGAAGATGAATCCCTGCAGTCACGAAAGCTTTAAATCGAAATTTAAATGGGCGAGTTGTGTGCCTATGTACGTCTCTCTCTCTCTATGTATCTCTGTGATATCTGTCTCTGCTTATATGTCTGTCTATATGTCTCTGGTTCTGTGTTTGATCTCTCTCTCAAATTTAGCATTCTCAGGAAGAACGTAATCAACCAGGTAGGGTGTTGACTGTTATGTTATCCGACTCTCTGTTGTATTACATTACATTTCTAAGTATACTAGATTTGTGTTTCTATTTCATTTATACCTGATGACGATTGCTTGTGTTGCAATCTAAACGTCGTATGCTAGTATTTAATTTATTATTTTCTCTTTATACGTGACTTTGCCGAAAGAACCAAAGAATAATTCCTGCAGTCACGAAAGCTTCAAATCAAAACTGCCTTTCAGTTTTCAGTTTCATTTATTAGGTGTAGCCCTGTGAGCCACGCGGCTCTTGACTCGGGTGCAACTGCAACAAACAAAAACATGAACAAGGAAACATCTTAAAGTGACTACGCGCAACAGAAAAATCCAGGAAAAAAAAACAAAGTCTTCCAGAAAAAGCACCGTACTTCAACGCTGTGTGCAAAAATCCCGGTGGGATGCAAGTCAAACAATAACAACCATAAGACAATTTAGATTAAAGTTACCAGGCTAACTCTGTACTACAACAAACAAACATGGCTAAACCAAAACGCTTTCGAAATCACCAAAATAAATCGATGAAAACAACGTAAGAGCGATCATATTCTTAAATAATTTAATAAAAATATAAAACAATAAAAATTTTCACGACGTTTCGACTGCAACACAAGCAATCATCATCAGGTGTGAAATCCACAGCAATAAAATTTGGATTTCACACCTGATGATGATTGCTTGTGTTGCAGTCGAAACGTCGTGAGAATTATTTTATTATGTTTTATTTTTATTATTTTATTATTTCCCTTCTACGCGACTTTACCGAAAGAACCAAGAATATGAATCCCTGCAGTCACGAAAGCTTTAAATCAAAAATGTAACAGCGATCATTTGCGGGCGCAGCCTCGTCACCAGCCGCCCTGTGCCACTTGTCCGCCGAAGACTTGTGACCAATTAAATAAATACGCCCACTGCAGCCGGAGAAGTCATATTCGGTCACGTGCAGGGCAATCCCCTGCCTGTATTGTGGCAGGGAAATTGGTGGTGGTCGATTTTCAATAATTCAAACAGTAACGTTGCCTTTCAGCACATGCTGGCAGCGAAGTTGGCAAAACGTTGTCTCTCTGGGTTGATTATAACTTGGCAACTCCGACGATTGAATCAGAATCAGAATATGTATTACAACTGTAGGAATCCGATGAGTCACACATCTCCTTTTCACAGATGTCCAGTAATGGGCCGGGGTTAGAAAGTTACTGTGATTGATGTGCTGCTTGTGATTGATGATTGATTTGTTTACTGTAATTGATGTGCTGCACAGAAGTCGTACGATAGGAGCTCTGCGCACTACGCTCGATTCCACCCGTAATTCACTCCCGATTGAGAAAGACTTCTCCCAGCGCCCGCCGCATCAACAAACGGACGTGTGGTCGTTTGCAATATTCATCCCGTGAGTGAAAAGAATAAGCAGCTCTGCAGCCCCCCCCGCCCCCCGATTCTTGACGCTCTCACATTAAGTCAGCGGCGAGATGTTAACTACCTCGCCTGGTATGCAGGTGGTTGTGGGTCCGATCCCGACGACCCTGATGCCCTGTGTGTTTGGAGTCGGCGTGTCCTCTCTCGCCGTGGTCGCGATCGGCTTGGAAACCCGTCGTAGATGCAATCTGCTCACGAATGGACTGGGCCAAACATTCCAATATAGGAGCACTGCGCGTGGACAACTGTTGATAAGTGCTGCTTCTGGCGTGCCTTCATCGCTTGTCTCTGGCCTCCAGCACGCCTCCGTAGCGAAATCTGCGCGACGCTCATTTTACCGTGGCGTTTTGAAATGCGATTAGCGCGAATGACCGCCGCTATATAGAAATGGCCCACGTTCTTTTCATGTATATTTTTTATTATCTCTTCAAATGCCTTGGGACGTTGTCAGTGAGCAAGCAGGGCCATGCAAATGAGCGAATGAGTGGCTATCGGCATGGAGGGAGACGCTTGGCGAATTTCACAGTAACCGCCATCAGTGGTGCAAAAACAACACTCGCCTCGGTGCTGAGTTAGAACGACGAGGCAACTGCTGCAGCTTCACTGCAACTCCACTGACTGGGGCCCGGGGATTCGTTCGTGCTGATTACGCTGATACACTCGGTGTTGCATTCGTAAAAGCAACGGACAAAAAAAAACCCACCCCGGTTAGCGTGGGTGCCGTGCCGCCTTATCTTTTGAGTGCCTCCATTTGGAAAATGGATCTACAATTGGCCGTGCTTAAGCGGTGCTTTGTCCCCCAGCCCCCCCCACCCCCAGCATTTATTGACTGAAGGCAGGATGTGCTTGTTGGTCGTCGTCTCACGTGGGCACGAGCCATCGTTTTGCCGTTTGCGGTTTGAATTGAGTTTCTGCTGCTGCACGAAACGAGAGTTCGAATTCGTCGCTTCGCTTCCTGCGAGGGCCGATTTGCGCTGTGGTCGAGCGATTGTGTGGGCGCTTCGAGTTCAGATCCCTACTGTGGATCGGCCCAGGGGATGATGATGATATCTCTGACGGATTGGCCCAGGTGATGATTGGCCCGGGGATTGGCCCAGACAATCATTGGCCCAGGCGATGATTGGCTCAGGTGATGATATATCTGAGGGGCTGGCCCAGGCGATAATTGGCCCAGGTGATGATTGGCCCAGGTGATGATTGGCCCAGGCAATGACTGGCCCAGGTAATATCTCTGATGGGCTGGCCCAGACGATGATTGGTCCAGGAAATGATTGGCCCAGGCGATCATTGGACTAGGGATTGGCCCAGGTGATGATTGGCCCAGGCGATGATATCTCAGAGGGACTGACCCAAGCAATGATGGGCCCAGGCGATGATTCGCCCAGGCGATGATTCGCCCAGACGATAACGAGCCCAGGCGAAGATGATATCTCAGAGGGACTGTTAAAATGAGCAAATACTTTTTTCGGAAAGTAAACGGTGGCCTTTCTGCGGAGAGCCAGGCCTCTGCCATAGGAATGGCGAATGTTCGCTGTTGGCGTCCACGACAGGGATGAGTGCCGCAAAAATCTAATTTACCATCAGAGAAACACATCGAGTGGATTCTTTGCTGGGTGCCTTTATTCACCACGCATTTGCATTCCTAACGACGCTGCCGGTCTCCATTGACCCTCGTAGACATCGTCATTAATGCGAAAACTACGAGGAGAGTCCTGCCAAGTTTTTGCAGTTGGAAGGAGTGGGGGGGGGGGGGCGATTATTGCGATGTCCATTCCATATGGGCGGGTGCCACAGTGGCGAGATGTTAACTACCTCGCCTGGTATACAGGAGGTCATGGGTTCGATCTCGACCCCGACGCCTTTAGCCGACCGTATTAATCGAAGGTGTGGGGGTGAGGGGGTGAAGAACAACAAACTAAACACAAAAAGCAATTCTTAAACAATGAGTTTCCAATCGAGACATTTCCGGACGGGTGACGTCCAGGCCATGGGTTCGGTCCGTGTCCGCTCTGCGGCGTCTGCCGCTCACGCTGTTCCTCCTCCAGCCGTCATCGTCGTCGTCATAACGCCTCGGAGTTCTGAGTCCTTATACTCTTAGGTTTTTTCGCTAAGGTCACGTAGGTGAAAAAAAAAAATTAAACTTAATAAAAGTAAAATAAAAATTCACGATGTTTCGGAGGCAACACAAGCTTCCGTCTTCAGGTGGAACCGTCACAGCACGATTGCTGTATCAAGTAAAGATACATTCTAAGAGACCCGACCTTGTATATATACTGGTTGAGGGGGGAGGAGCCAAGGTAGGCACCTGGATATTACTGTATTGTGAGGTTGGTGCGGCTGATACTGCTGCTAGGACTGAGCCTTTGTTGCGTAGACTGGTTGAACTGGGAGGTGCCAGAGTTGTTAAGGTGCGGCTGCTGCAAATGGGACTGAGCCTTTGTTATGTAGATGGTCGAAGCAGACAAGGAGGTCAGGAAGAAACAGCCCTTTGCTATGTTGCTGGGTGGGTAAAACTTAAAGCAGGAAACCTGTGTGTGAAAATCATGTTGCTGCTGTACAGCCACCTGCGGTCGTAACGGACGCCACACAGACACAACAAAAAAACGATCATTGACGTCTTGGGCGGCCCGCGTGAGCCTCCAATGCAGCCTCCGGCTTCACCACCTGAGCCAGTGATGGAAATTCCGCGTTCACACGGCAGGGGCTGGACACTCCACTGAACAACCACCAATGGACGTCTTCACACAGCGGTAACTCATTTTACCGACCCTCGAGAGTGATGATGGTCCGAGTCCCCTCAAGGCCAGGATTTCCGACTCGTCACGAATTCCGACGATGAGTTCGATGTCTTACAACCACAGCGCCACCTGGGCTGGTGACAGGTGCCCTCACGATGGGTCTTGCCCAGGCCTATCCATCTATCCATCTACCTCCCTCAATGCAGCCCAAGCCTCGTCAAGCCTGGAGCAAGCGCCTCCAACCTGGAGCAAGCTCGTGCAGCCTGGAGCTACAGACGAGACTCTGGGTGGGGCGTTTCGCCGTCGCATCTGCAGCTCCCACTCCGTGTTCGTCAACTTCAGTTTCTTCCTCGATTTAAGTCCCCATTGAAGACAAACAAAAAAACAACGCTTTGTTTTCTGTGGCCTATAATTGAGTTGAACCTTGGTTTGGGTATTGCTATGTTTTTTTTTAGATAGATATACAATATATATCTACAATATATATGCAGTGATTGTTTTCGGTAGTCTTGTGCAACGTTGTGAGACGCAGTTTTGCATAAACGACGCGAGATAGAATATGTATTAATGTGAAGACACTTTACACGCGGCAGACACGTGACAGGTAACACGCGTTTGACGGGGGTTTTTTGTGTGCGCGTGTGTAATCTACTTCTTTTATTTCTTTTTTAGCCACGTGTAATTACCATTCATTAATTTGTTCACACTGGGCCGACACGTGCGGAGCTATTGTATCTGGATTAAAATTGAAATTATTTTTTCAATCATCGGCTAAGATGACGCGTGATTGTCACGAACGATGCAACCTCCAGATGGCCCCAAGGCTGCAACAGTTGTAACGCGTGATCAAATGAGGCACTTTAAATTGATAATTGCAACGCGTTCACTAGCAAGCGCCGTGCCGTTTCGACGATTATCCGGTGCAGTGAACGTGATGAAATCTGCCTTGTTTCGCTCCCTAATGCAGATTATAACAACTTTGTCACGCTAATTATGGTAGCGTTCAATCAACGGTCTTTATGTGGCCAGGCTCTTTGGATAAACCACTTTTACGTGCTTCTTTTTAGGCTACAAATCTCAAAGCGCCTCACCGTTCACACAAGCAAAGAAGTATCGCTCATCTCTGTTGGTGCCATTGAGACGGAGGTCTGGAAGCTCCACGTTCCTCTGCCGAGCAATCCGTTCTCTTCCGACCACTGTTGATTTTTTTGTTGTTGTAATTTTCATCCAGTTTTGTTGCAATTGTGCTATTGGCGTCACGGCATGAAACGGCAAATCCATTCGGATATCCCACAGGGGAGCACATTAGAGAATGGCCCACGGAAGTGGATATCAAAGAACTACTTCTGAGATACATTTAAAACGACCGATTGGTTCACACAAGGAAGGGGGCAGTGCTTTCTCGCCCGCTCTGCATATGACTGGCGTGGAAGAGTAGGCCAAACACCCTCGAGTGGGGCTTTCCAGAGCTCCCATCAAGAGGAGGCCCTTCCTGCAGCAGTGTCGTGAGAAAGCAGTTGTATGGCTGCGCCTTTATCATTGATATTATTGCGTAATGGAGAGCGGTGGCACCGTGGTTGGCCCGAGTTGAACCCGTCCGATCCGCACTGACCAGGGTGGTGAAGTACGGTCGAACAACGGCCCATGACCGGCAAAAATGTAGAGAAGCGTTAATCCAGCAGTGGATTGGCAAAGGGTTTAGTTTTTTTTCTTCTAAATGCTTATTGTATCTTACGTGATTTAAAAAAAAAAATACATTTCATGCAGTTGTTTTGTTTGTCAAGTACATTTTCAAACCTGGCCACAAAACATGATTACCACTGTGTGGCACAATATGCACGTGGCTTAGCCTCCATAATGTAAGCCCTAATGCCCACTTGTCAATTCAGGTCAATATTTGATGTGATGGGGGCAATACCGTGCTAGGGATTGTTTTTTGTATTTTTCATTTTCTTCCATCGGCATTAATTCTCGCGGTAAATACATGCTCGTGTTCTACTGCGGATCACGACGACGCTTCACCATTGTGAGCAACCCTAATGTGTAATTTTCACGTGGAAAACACAAGAAATGTAAGCCCCGTGGAATTACCCTGCCGCTATGGCACATGGCTCTGCAAAGTAATGCATACATCTCGCTCATGAATACTACAAGCAGGACACATCCCGGCGAACGTAATGTCTGTGCAGCACCCGCGCCCATTTTTAAATCCTTTATATTAAGTTCGCTTGCTTGCTTGCTTGCGTGCTTGCGTGCTTGCTTGCTTGTGTGCTTGCTTGCTTGCTTAGGACCGTGCAAATCTTTCGCTCGTTTTTTAACCCACTTCCCGTGATCCAATCGAGCTGACATTTTCCACACAGACTCGTTGTGCCAGACAATTAATGTTCGTGAAAAAAATTCGCAAAATTTTACACTTTTTAGGCAAAAAAAAAATATTTTACATATATTCAAATAGTACTCATTCATCGCTTTGGCTGAACGTCACAGTAAAAGAGCCCAGAGCGTAACCCTTCCACAGGCCGTGGCGGAGTAGCGCAGTTGGTAGCGCCCTCGCTTCCCATGCCAAAGGTCGCGGGATCGTTCCCCGCGTCCTCCACACGCGAATATATTTTTAAATCCTTTATATTAAGTTCGCTGCCACGCATATAAAGGATTTATAGTGAAAAACTTTGTTTTTACGGGTTATACTTATTAAATCCTTTATATTAAGTTCGCTTGCTTGCTTGCTTGCGTGCTTGCTTGCTTGCGTGCTTGCTTGCTTGCGTGCTTGCTTGCTTGCGTGCTTGCTTGCTTGCGTGCTTGCTTGCTTGCGTGCTTGCGTGCTTGCGTGCTTGCTTGCTTGCTTAGGACCGTGCAAATCTTTCACTCGTTTTTTAACCCACTTCCAGTGATCCAATCGAGCTGACATTTTCCACACAGACTCGTTGTGCGAGACAATTAATGTTCGTTAAAATTTATTTAAAATTTTTTACACTTTTTAGGCAAAAATTTTTTATTTTACATTTATTCAAATACAACTCATTCATGGCTTTGGCTGAACGTCACAGTGTAGGAGCCCAGAGCGTAACCCCTCCACAGGCCGTGGCGGAGTAGCGCAGTTGGTAGCGCCCTCGCTTCCCATGCCAAAGGTCGCGGGATCGATCCCCGTGTCCTTCACAGGCGAATATATTTTTAAATCCTTTATATTAAGTTCGCTTGCTTGCTTAGGACCGTGCAAATCTTTCGCTCGTTTTTTAACCCACTTCCCGTGATCCAATCGAGCTGACATTTTCCACACAGACTCGTTGTGTGTGACAATTAATTTTCGTGAAAAATTGTTTCCAAAATTTTACACTGTTTAGGGAAAACAAATTAAATATTTAATTACCAATTGCTTAATACTGGCAGACAATCATCTGACCCATAGGTGGCAGCCATCTCAAGCCAGAGGACGAGAAGACTCTAGCCGCCACACATATAAAGGATTTATAGTGAAAAACTTTGTTTTTACGGATTTACTTGTTTATTTCTTTCATCCACCCCACTGTTAAATGAACACGTGCCACTCCCGTGAAACACTGGCCGCACTGCTTTGGATCCATCCTCTGCGTCTGTCGGACCATTGCGGGAGATTAACACAAGATTACTTGGCTGCTCTCGCTGGCGAGGAGGCATCACGTTGCCCACATGCTTAGCCGCCGCATGCCCGTGTGGCTGTTATTGCCCAAATAAAGAGGGCCAAGATGGACACGGCGTGGGCTGGAGAACAGATGGGCCGAGGAGTTGGAGCTAAACGGACTTGGTTTATGGCTGGCTGCAACGGTGTCAAGATTGGCTTCGTATGGAGGTGACTCGATGTTGCCGTACGGCTGGAGATCGGTCGTCCTCCAGCCACAACGGGAGGGTGGAGGAGCGACGCTCACAAAAACGAGTGCGCCGTCGGGTGGCTAAATCGCGACAACGAGGTGACACGGTGAAGACCACAGGTGGTGTCATCCGCCAAGTCACCTCAGTCATCTTCTTGGTTCTTTCGGTAAAGTCACGTAGAAGGAAGATAAAAAAATAAAAAAATAAAACATCATAAAATAATTCTCACGTTTCGGCCACAACGCAAGCAGCCGCAGCCTTCTCGACAGACCTGTTCTCCACCTGAAGACGGCTGCTTGCGTTGTGGCCGAAACGTCGTGAGAATTATTTTATTATGTTTTATTTTATTTATTTTATTATCTTCCCTCTACGTGACTTTACCGAAAGAACCAAGAAGATGAATCCCTGCAGTCACGAAAGCTTTAAATCGAAATTTAACCTCAGTCAGTCGACTCACGGTCACCTGGGTCTCTTCCCTTGACCTTGCTCCAGCGAACATTCTCCACTCTTTGCGGGCTGCCTTGGCACAACCGACGCAGTGACATCGCCGCCACGTAATCCGTGGGCAATGGACCGTTGCGTGTTGCGTGCGTGCGTGGTTATGGGGAGCGGTGGCACGGCGGTCAGCGCACTGCGCCGCGAAATCCGGCGACCCGAGATAAATTCCCACTTAATCTGGAATATTTGAACCGGTCCTGCGCCTCCCTCTAGGGCGACTCAGCCTTAAATGAGTGTCTGGTGCGGTGTGTAAGCATCAGCATTGGGGAGACGGCCTTCCGAGTTGCTTGCGAACAGCACTTGCCCCAACAGCCTTCCAAAGGCTATATGGGGCATCTTTGTCTTTGTTGACTTTGCCTCTGTTCATTAAACTAATCACAGTTGAGATTAATCAACATGTGCTCATCCCTGGATCAGAAATTGGTCTTCTTCTATCGCATTTGCATTGCAAATGTGAAATTTATTAAAAACATCAAATGCAATGTCAATAGAAGATTGTGCAATGCGTGTTATGCAAATGTCGCATAATCACAAGAAAACCAGTTAATTCATTTTTCCTATTGCCTCAATTGTGTTAAATTGGGTTTGCACAATTGGCAATTCATTTTGATGATTTGAATTAAACAGCACACACACGGAGACGCAGCCATAGATCTCCCCGTATAGCCTTGAACAGGCTGTTTGAGTCTATTAGCGTCTACACACGTAGACACAAAGACAAAGATCTCTCGCACCTACAATTATCACGGCTGGGCTACTTACTGTGCGAATGGAGTTCAACATACATACGAGAGAGGCTGTACCAGACTGTTGGGGGCAAGTGCTGTTAGCGAGCACCTACGAAGGCCGGCACGGCACACGAGGGTGTGGGTGGCCAGCACCGCTGATCTTCACACACCACACCGGGTCCTAGTTCAAAGCTCGTAGAGGCCCAGGATCGTTGATAAGAGATTCACCACGATTACTGGTCGTGAGCGGCAAGCGAACTCGGGGCGCCGGGTTCGTAACGGAGCGTGCTAACCACTGCGCCACCGCTCATATATATAAAGACACAGCCATTCACGAAGCAATACGGAGATGCGGTGGCTCGTGCTCTCAACGAGCCTCTGCTCCGGCTGCCTTGGTACACGTGGTAGCCCTTAGGCCCGGATATCCGTTAATCTAAAGATAATTCCGCACTCTTATCTCTCTGTTACATGATCGCGCTGTTGAACGTTTTGGATGCTGTGGTGTGATTAAGCAACAAGACGTTATCCTTTCACTGCCGATATTGAACACACGGCGCCAAGTACTTCATGCTGGGTCAACCTCGGAGGTTTCCCAAGCCAGATTGCGATACGCGTTCGTTGTTGTGAGTCATGGCCACGCCTTCAACACAGAGACAGGTTCACCAGGATCGTAGCGTGACTCGGCTCATCATCATCATCCCTTCATGGGGTTGGATAAAGCGAGGAAGCCCCGCTTTTGTGGGAAGTCAACAATTGTCATCCGGTGGACAGACTGGCCTCTGCCATTGGAATGTGGAATTGTCATCCGCTGGCCGAAGGCCACCAATGGAAAATGAGAATATCGCAAGAGGGTTATTTCAGTCAAATAAAAATCGGAGTGTTTTTTGTTTGTTCCTGTTCAAATTAGCGTCGAAGAGCTGGAGTCATCTCCTGGTTACGGCTCTTGAGTCAGCCGGGGTGTTCGCTCGCTCGCTCGCTCGCTTCCAGCCGCAGAGCCACCTGGGACGTATTAGTTGTTGAAACAATGGGGGGGGGGGGAGGGGGTCGCACACATTGGCACGACTTTGAGCAAATATCGTAACGGGCATGGCACGGCTGTCAACATGACCATGTGTCGTGCGTGGCAGGGGTTCGCGGTGCGATGCTGGGACAATGTCGGCGATGGGAGGCGGCCGTGCCATGTAATGAAACATCTTGTTAATGACTTTATTTTAAATTGTTGTGACATTTTTTGTTATTGCACACGAGCCCAATGCAGAACACGCACGTCGGGCAGAGAAAAGACAAGTCTCTAGCGAGCAACAAACTAAACTCTTTATGAAACGACATTATTTTTTATTTTACCGGGTAAGGCCCACTGAGCTGAATAGCTCTTTTTCAGAAGCGACTTGGCCACAAATGATCGCTCAACGAAGTGGTTTATCGCGTGTAAATGTATAGTAGCAGCCAAATAC
Organism: Lampetra fluviatilis; assembly: GCF_964198595.1. NCBI lineage: Eukaryota > Metazoa > Chordata > Hyperoartia > Petromyzontiformes > Petromyzontidae > Lampetra > Lampetra fluviatilis. The sequence continues at coordinate 2,113,840 of NC_136318.1, read as the reverse complement.
TTCAAATACATGTTCCTAAATGTTGAGGGAAAGACCGGAGGACCTGGAGAAAAATCCATGTGACCACGGGGAGAGATAGAGAGAGACGAAAACTCCAAATATACAGCAGCAGGCGTCAGGATCGGGAACGAACCCACGACCTCCTGTGTACCAGGCGAGGTAGTTAACATATCCTAGCCACCGTGATGATGATGATGATGATGAGAGAGAGAGAGGCACGCAAACTCCAAATATACAGCAGGCGTCAGGGTCGGGATCGAACCCACGACCTCCTGTACACCAGGCGAGGTAGTTGACATCTCCTAGCCACCGTGTAGAGAAATCGATGTCAAGTACGCACGAATCGCTCAACGCGACCTTTTTCCCTGGGGGCGGGAACCCATTAACACGCGCACGCTACACGCGCGCGACAGCCTCATTTGCACGTGGCTTTTTTTAGATTTAAATGGACGGGCAAAATGAGAGGGCCAGTCACAGCACGTTACGAGTACCCGGCAAAATTAATCGAACGCTGGTTGTTGCGACGCGCGCGATTGCTGGAACCCGAGGACCCGCGTGCGTGGTTTGATTGAAATTTTTAGTCCATTTAGTAAATGGATTTAAAAGAAAAATAATTATAACGTTATTATATTTTTATGCTGAGCGTCTGTTGCAGCTGCTGCAGCTGCTGTGTCCTGGTGCAGCGCTTTGAGATCCTTGATGAAAAGCCGCTTTATGAATGCAATCGTTATTATTGTTGTTGTATCCGTTGCGTTGTCCGTGCACCTACGCGATCGGCGTCTGCCTACATAGGAGTGGGCACTCTGCTCCGCTACGATTCTCATTTCCGAGACACGCAAATCGCTAAAACTGGAACAATTCATACCGCGACAAAACGTGGCCCTTGGGTGGCGTGGGTCATAAAAGCGAGTGCCTGGCAGTGCAGGATTATCCTGGTAGCAAAAGTAGCTACACATGTAGCTACGGTCGCCGCACTTTCAAGGGCCCCGCGCTTAATGCTTTCAAGCTATCAATTCCGGTTCAGTGATTCTGCACTTGCTGTATTACTATAGTACTATACCGTCTTCAACTTTTATGAACGGCTGGGTGTTTAAGGCTAGCGATTTGTCGTATTATCTGGCTGTATAGCAAATGAACAAATGCAATTACTTTACATTTGTTTGTTAATTTAGTATAGGACCCCTTTATAACATATGCTACAGGCCCCGTACTAGCTTAATCCGGCACTGGTGCCTGGTAATAAAACAAGGTGGCGCTGATGTTACCACTCGGTAGTTGCGTGTCTCCTTGCTGGCCTCATGGGGGCAGTTGCTGAAGCGGTATTTGTTGTTGTTGTTGTTGTTTTGCCGCAGTGCCCCCACAAGCTGCCCGCTGTTGTTGCGTGATGAGCCACCAACGTTGGGCTCTCATTTGTGGGCCAGGTCGCTTCTGAAAAGAAGCTGTTTGTCGCTCAGTTGACCCTTACCTGGTAAAATAAAAATTAAAAAAATAAAGTTTAGTTTCGTTTAGAATACTATTAGCATCGCAGGATGTAGAGTTTGTGCGGGAACATCAGGATTGAGTGTAGGGCGTCACGAAAACGAGAAGGGACCATGCACACTGTAGAGATAATGAAAGATGTGTGTACGTGTATTGAACTTCTTTCGCACCATAAGCAGTCAACCGTCCTCATTGGAGGTGTGGCGGGAGGACACAAGACTAAACATGAAAAGCAGTTCTACAGAAATGGGGTTTCAACCTGGATGATTTAAAATTGCGTAGCTGCAATGGCTTCCTAATATTGGAACAAGGAGCGTTCCAGACGGCCGCAGATGCGCATCTGAAAGCGAGCGACGCGGTGACCACCTGTGTTTTGACTTAGTGTGCTGATCTTAAAGGTGCATTGAACAATGTTGATACTCCGACTGATGCTCCTACTGTTGTGGAGTGACTCATGCAGCCAGCTATGGCTGCAGAGTTTGGTAGTACATGTTGTTTATGTCGTTTATTGTGAAAATTCGGTCACAGTTCCTATGACCTGCACTGTTTCATTGCTTTTATGGCTTTATTTTGGTGATTTTCGAAAAGTGTTTTGGTTTGGCCATGTTTGTTTGTTGTAGTACAGAGTTAGACTGATGGCCTTAATCTAAGTTGTCTTGTGGTTGTTGTTGTTGTTTGACTTGCATCCCACTGGGATTTTGCACAGTGTTGGTGTACGGTGATTTTTTCTGCAATATTTTGCTGTCTTTTCTTGGATTTTCTGTTTGCACTTAGTCACTTTAAGATGTTTTCTTGTTCATGTTTTTGGTTTTTGTTTGTTGCGGTTGCACCTTGATTCAAGAGCCGAATGGCTCACAGGGCTATACCTAATAAATGAACTTTGAACTTTGTTCGATGGCTTGCAGCCAAAAGCCGCTGCGAGGATGATCGGAGTTCGCGTGATGATCTCATGCTCCTTGACAAGATTAGCAAGGCATTGTGGGTCATTTGTGGCGAGCACTCTGTGTGTGCGATATGGTGGGCACCTTCTCAAATGCTCGTTTAAGCCAAGGAGATGTCTTCCTGTTATTTTACATGTATATGTAGAGAGAGGAAGAGAAAATGTCAAGTTGTGTTGCTGAATTCCGTTCAATATATAGGCATGCAAGGGGCCCGCCATGCATGTTTAATGCCACCTGCGATGATTAGCATTCACGGTGAAATGCCACGTTCGGAGCGGGAATGGGGCACACTTGAAGGGGCACAAAATGACTTGTGTCTGCATATTTTAAGAGTCACAATCATGCAAACCTTCCTCGGGCGAGGCAACAAAACGTTTGCGTGTTGAATTTTGTTTTATTCTCTCTCTGAAATGTTGGTTTTGTAACGGCAGTGCGGTAACACGATCTTTTCGCACTGCCGCGTCTGTTGGGCTATCTTTATTGGGAAATATAAATATAGATCGTAAAAGTTGATTGTCTAATTAAAATAAATGGCCAAAGTTATTTTGGCCCTTGTGCATATGTGTATAAAAAACTATCAACTATTTTATAGCTCCATTTAAGAAGTAGCGTGGCCACAAATGATAGCTCAACGAAGTGGCTTATCACGTGGAAGTGTATAGCAGCCAAATATTCTAAACGCGTGACGTTGATTCTCAATGTGGAGGGAAATACCAGAGGACCCAGAGAAAAAAACCACCCGACCACGGGGAGAGAGACACGCAAACTCCAAATATACAGCAGGTGTCAGGGTCGCATCGAACCCACAGCCTCCTGTACACCAGGCGAGGTAGTTAGAATCTCACCACCGTGGCACCCCTGTGCATATATATATACAAACACACATTTTATATAATTGTGATAAGCGGTATTAAAGGGATTAGCGCACCACGCTACGAACCCTGCGACCCGAATTCCATTCCCGCTCACGGCCAAAAAAAGTGAAATATCTGAACTGGTTCTGGGCCTCCCGTAGGTCGGTTCGGCCTAAAATGAGTATCTGTGTAAACATCAGCACTGCTGAGGCAAAGGTGGGTAGGCGTGGTGTTGACGTGCCTGCCTTCATAGGTGCTTCAAAGTCTATACGGGGCACTTTTGTCTTTGTTTTGTAATTGTCATAACGATGAACAAAACCACGGCAGGTGTCGAATGTTTAGCTTGGATAATATGCAGATGTGCTTTGTTTTAACTTTTAAGTTCATGTTTGTTTAATCAGGTTAAAGACTCAGGTGACCGGGATGAGTCTCATTTGCAAGAGTGACCTGGGGCATTTGTCTGCCAGCAGGGGGCGACAATTAGTGTTGTGCGTAATCTCAAGTGTACGTGTGTTGAACTTCTTTCGCACCGTACGTAGACAATTGAGTAATTGTCAGTCACCGCTTGCATCTCCCGTGATGTCAGAGCCCTTGTAATGGTTGGCCACGTGACAGCATGAGAGAAGTTGCTTTTATTGTTATTAAATGTATTCTGAGTACTAATGATTTCTGCTTATGGGCCTTAGCCAGTGGTGGAAATTGAACATTGCTCAAATGGCAATAATGCCCTTCATTTACCCAGGAAAAGCCTCACTCAAGCCTAAATTAAATATTCTCCGGGTCTTCAGGATTCCACACACACACACGAAGACAAAGATGCCCGTATAGTCTTTAACAGAATGTTGGGGCAAGTCCTGTTGGTGAGCACCTATGAAGGCCAACACGGTACACGATGGGGTTGGTGGTCAACACCACGTGCCTGACCACCTTTGTCTCCCCAGTGGCGATGTTTTTACACGCCGCACCAGGTATTAATTTGAGGCTGAGCCCACCTAGGGAAGACCCAGGACCAGTTCAGACAAACATCACTATTTTTGTCCATGGGCGGGAATTGAACTCGGGTCGCCGGGTTCATAGCGCAGTGCGCTAACTGCTACACCACCGCTCCCCAAACACACAAAGACAAAGATCCCCTGTATAGCCTTAGCAGATTGTTGGGGCAAGTGCTATTAGCGAGCAGCACCTATGAAGGCCAGCACGTCACACGAAGGGGTGGGTGTCCAGCACCACGCCCGCCCGCCTTTGTCTCCCCAGTGACGATGATTACACGCCGCACCAGCTACTCATTTCAGGCTGAGTCGACCTAGGGGAGGTCCAGAACTGGTTCAGACAATGGCCAGTGGTGTTGGCCGTGAGCGGGAATCGAACTCGGGTTTGTCGGGTTCTTAGCGCTGTGCGCGCTAACCGCAACACCGCCGCTCCCCAAACACACACAACGAGACATTTGCCAAGCAATTGAGACATTGGCCAACAATTCACAACCACCAACACAATAACTAAATATTATTGTTCGAATTATATTAACCATGTTAATCACATCCAGACGGAGCCTATGGGTGGGCCCCCACCAATGCATGCCAGGTCGCCACGGGCTTTGCCGTGGGAAGAGGCTGTGGGTTCAAAGGCTGGACACGGGGCCCATCCACTTTGAGGGCTGCTTAAAACGAGTACCACTTTGTGGGAAGTTTAACACGTAGGAGGCTTTCGCGACCAATATCATCCATAATAGAGGTTTTTTTTGGGGGTTAAATATATAGATGTGTCGTTAAACCCGCCACCACCCGACACAGCCAACTAGTAAGGGTTGTCACGTAAACAGAACGTGGCCAATTCGTCACTAGTACAGCACTAGTGTGTAGTGTAGTGTATAGTAGTGTAGTGTATAGTGCAGTGTATAAGTGTAGTGTATAGTAGTGGAGTGTATAGTGTAGTGTATAGTAGTGTAGTATATAGTGTAGTATACTAGTACAGCACACCGGTGTGTTGGAGAGCCAAGCCACAACATTTACAATCTTTGTGGGAAGTAAAAACATCTTTCCGCTGTCGGCCCCTGTCATGGCAACAATGGACTTGCCACCACTGACCCGGCTCTTGTCAGCGGTGGATGTGCCCTGCACAATGTCTTGTTTGAGCGTGGATCCAATTTGTTCGTTTGTGTCAAACTTTTTTTTCATAAATACAGTTTATGATAAATGGAGCCACTTTAATTGCTTCCACAATTACCATGGGTGATATTTAAATTATCTTAATTGGGGTGCCATGGTTGAAAGATGTTAACTACCTCGCCTGGCATGCAGGAGGTTCGATCCCGACCTTGACGCCTGCTGTATATTTGGAGTTTGCGTGTCTCTCTCTCTCTGTCATCATCATCATCATCACGATGGCTAGGAGATGTTAACTACCTCGCCTGGTGTACAGGAGATCGTGGGTTAGATCCCGACCCTGACGCCTGCTGTATATTTGGAGTTTGCGTGTCTCTCTGTCTCATCATCATCACGGTGGCTAGGAGATGTTAACTACCTCGCCTGGTGTACAGGAGGTCGGGGGTTCGATCCCGACCCTGACGCCTGCTGCTGTATATTTGGAGTTTGCGTGTCTCTCTCTCTCCCCGTGGTCGCGTGGATTTTTTTCCGGGTCCTCCGCTTTTTTCTCCCTTTCACATTTAGAATCAACGTCCCGTGTTTGGCTGCTGCTATGAATGTCACCACGATGGGAAGCCACTTCGTTGCGCGATCATTTGTGACCACGTCCCCTTCTGAAAAATTGCCGTACGGCTCAGTGGGCTTTACGTAGTTAAGTAAAAAAAGGTTAGTTTAGTAATAATTAGCATCATAATAGAAGCAAGCAGTGGCCTTTTCTTAACGTCTTCCTTGAAGCAGTTTCCTGCTGCTTCCCCAGGCAGCTGTGAGGACTGGAGCCTCCGCTCGGTGACATTAGTACAGACACGTGAATAAAAATATAAATAATATTCACAAAAATATAAACCATCGAGCTTACTTGCTCTGGCACCTCATGCTCCCATGCTATGTTTGCAGTGTCCTCCTCCTCCCTCCCCTTCTCCCTCTTCCTCCTCGTCCTCCTCCCTCCCCCCACTCCCCCCTCCTCCTCCCTCCTCCTCCTCTCCCCCTCCCTCCTCCCCCTCTAACCTCCTCCTCCTCTCCCCCTCCCTCCTCCCCCTCTAACCTCCACATCCTCCCTCCCCCTCCTCCTCCTCCCCCTCCTCCTCCCTCCTCCCCCTCTAACCTCCTCCTCCCTCCCCCTCCTCCTTCCTCCTCCCTCCTCCTCCCTCCTCTCCTCCTCATCCTCCCTCCCTCCCCCTCCTCCTCCCTCCTCCCCCTCTAACCTCCACATCCTCCCTCCTCATCCTCACCCTCCTCCTTCTCCCTCCCCCTCCTCCTCCCTCCTTCTCCACGATCCCTGTCGCCTGCTGTATATTCTGAGTGTGTATGTTCGTTTTCTCTCCACGTTTAGAATCGTGCGTTTAGAATATTTGGCTGCTATACATTTACACGCGATTAGCCACTTTGTTGAGCTGTCATTAGTGGCCAGGACGCTTCTGAAAACGAGCTGTATGGCTCAGTGGGCCTTACCTGGTAAAACATAGAAATAGTTAATAGTTTATAGGGCCGCACGTAAATTACGCGATGTGGCATTTTCCGCCATTTCGTGTGAAAATGGGCAAAACGGTGGTAAAAAAAAGTGGCAAATTAACAGCGGGCTAAGAAACACAGCTGCAAGAATCGGGCCTGTGGTGTGTGTGTGTGTGGGTCTGCATTAAATAGGGATTCAAGGTCGTGGCAACTTCCACAGCTGCTCAAAAAACGTCTCAAATCGAGCACGAATGGGTGGCTTAGGTACAGTCGGAAGAAAAAAGATCATGAGGGAACCAGCTTAAAGACTGCCGCTTAAAAATGTTAGCTGTGTGAAGCGTAAGCCGTGCATTGCTAAGCTTGGGCCTTGTATTCTGCAGGCAATGTCTGCAGTGTAGAGGTACCGATTGAAGCAACCCCCTCACGCCACTCTGCCACTGTTACAGCTCATCCCGACTCATCAGAGTGAATGGCCACAGCTCACGTTTGCTGATGAATATTTTTGTTAAACTAAAAATAAACTACACACGTGAGGCTCACTGAGCTCTGTGGCTGTTTTTCGCAAGCGAAGTGACATTTATAGCAGCCAAATGCTGTAAGCGCACGGTGATTATAAATGTGGAGGGGAAGAAAACCCGGAGGACCCGGAGAAAAATCTACGAGACCAGAGGGACAAAACGCAAACTCCAAATATTCAGCAGCAGACGTCAGGGTCGGGATCGAACCCACGTCCTCCTGTACACCAGGCGAGGAAGTTAACATCCCCTAGCCACCGTGATGATGATGAGAGAGAGAGAGACACGCAAACTCCAAATGTTCAGCAGCAGACGTCAAGGTCGGGATCGAACCCACGATCTCCTGCACACCAGGCGAGGTAGTTAACATCTCCTAGCCACTGCGATGATGATGAGAGAGAGACACGCAAACTCCAAATATTCAGCAGCAGACGTCAAGGTCGGGATCGAACCCACGACCTCCTGTACACCAGGCGAGGTAGTTAACATCTCCTAGCCACTGCGATGATGATGAGCGAGAGAGACACGCAAACTTCAAATATACAGCAGCAGACGTCAAGGTCGGGATCGAACCCACGACCTCCTGTACACCAGGCGAGGTAGTGAACATCTCCTAGCCACTGTGATGATGATGAGAGAGACACGCAAACTCCAAATATACAGCAGCAGGCGTCAGGGTCGGGATCGAACCCACGACCTCCTGTACACCAGGCGAGGTAGTTAACATCTCCTAGTCACTATGATGATGATGAGAGAGAGAGACACGCAAACTCCAAATATACAACAGCAGGCGTCAGGGTCGGGATCGAACCCACGATCTCCTGCACACCAGGCGAGGTAGTTAACATCTCCTAGCCACTGCGATGATGATGAGAGAGAGACACGCAAACTCCAAATATTCAGCAGCAGACGTCAAGGTCGGGATCGAACCCACGACCTCCTGTACACCAGGCGAGGTAGTTAACATCTCCTAGCCACTGCGATGATGATGAGCGAGAGAGACACGCAAACTTCAAATATACAGCAGCAGACGTCAAGGTCGGGATCGAACCCACGACCTCCTGTACACCAGGCGAGGTAGTGAACATCTCCTAGCCACTGTGATGATGATGAGAGAGACACGCAAACTCCAAATATACAGCAGCAGGCGTCAGGGTCGGGATCGAACCCACGACCTCCTGTACACCAGGCGAGGTAGTTAACATCTCCTAGTCACTATGATGATGATGAGAGAGAGAGACACGCAAACTCCAAATATACAACAGCAGGCGTCAGGGTCGGGATCGAACCCACGACCTCCTGTACACCAGGCGAGGTAGTTAACATCTCCTAGCCACTGTGATGATTATGAGAGAGAGAGACACGCAAACTCCAAATGTTCAGCAGCAGTCGTCAAGGTCGGGATCGAACCCAAGATCTCCTGCACACAAGGCGAGGTAGTTAACATCTCCTAGCCACGTGATGATGATGATGAGAGAGAGAGAGACACGCAAACTCCAAATGTTCAGCAGCAGACGTCAAGGTGCGGATCGAACCCAGGACCTCCTGTACACCAGGCGAGGTAGTTAACATCTTTGGCACATTGCAGGTGAAAACAGCCGCCTCTGGCACCACGGGTTCCCAGCCCGCCACCCGCGGGCACAGCGGGGTCCCACAACGCCTTGGAACTGTGGCAGATGCATTGCGATCCCTTGCACAAACCGCCGTGCATAGCGCAAGCCCTCGTTCAGCGCGGTAGTAGATGCGTTCCAGAAAAGTGCCGCGTTCAGCGGACCAAAAACAACAACAACCGCGTTAAAGGCGAGGGAGTTTCCGCAGACGCCGAATCACATTTGCGATGTCAAATTTAGCCTGCGGTCATCCCGTAGCAGGACGAAGAGCTCTGAGATGAGGCAACGTCGCCACGCAACGTTTCATTCCGCATACTGCATCGTACCGCTCAGCTGCGCGCCTACAGAGAGGAGGTGAGCGCAGCGGTTTAGGGGCCGTCCATAAATGACGTCACGCACCTGGGGGGGGGTGGAGTCAGACATTTGTGACGATGTGTGACGAGGGGTGTTTGAGAAATGTGACGTCACATCAAAATGCGCAACTTTAAATAAATATAGACAACACGTTCTACTTAATTAATTAGACTTTTAAGTAAATGTTTTCTCCTACAAAATCAGAGTGCAGCGGTACATTAAATACGCACTACAATGACAATAGTTTAAAGCGATTTGAAGCATGTTTCTTTTTTGGGGGGGGCAGAGCTTTGTGACGTCATATTTGAGGGGGCGTCTGACTTTTCGTGACGCCGTGTGACTAGGGGGGGGGGGGAAATCGTCCAAAATCACGTGACGTCATTTATGGACGGCCCCTTAGCGCACTGCACGATGATCCCGGCAACCCGGGTTCCATTCCCGCTCGCGGCCAACCATCCGTGACAAATGTCCGAACCAGTGCTGGGCCTCCGCTAGGTCGACTCAGCCTCAAAACGTACGGTGCGTGAACATCGCCACTGGGGGAAGACAAAGGCGGGCGGGACGGAGCGTGGTTGCCGGCCTTCGTCGGTGCTGCTGCTCGCTAACAGCATGTGCCCCCAACGGTCTGTGAAGGATTCCACGGGGGGGGAGGAATCTTTGTCTTTGTTGCGTGCAAGAGTGACTCTCAGCGCAATGGATCCGCGTGCCGAGGGTGCGTTGTGGGATTGTTATCGTTCACGGCACGCGCCTTTGGCCATTCCTCGTTGTTCTGCTCCTAGCCTTGGCGAGTGTGCGCACGATTAACGCATCAAAACACATTACACACAAAGACAAAGAACCCCCCCCCCCCCGCCATATAGCCTTCGCGCACTGTAGGGGCAAGTGCTGTTAGCGAGCACCTATGCACAGGCGGGAACGATACACGAGGGGGTGGGTGGCCAGCACCACGCCCGACCGCCTTTGTCTCCCTAGTGGTGATGTTTACACACCGAACCAGGTACTCATTTGAGGCTGAGTCGACCTAGGGGAGGCCCAGGCCCGGTTCAGATAATCGTCACTGGTGTTGGCCGTGAGCGGGAATCGAACTCGGGTGGCCGGGTTCATAGCGCAGCGCGCTAACCGCTGCACTACCGCTCCCCACACACACACAAAGATCCACACAGACACACACAGACACATGCACACAGACACACGCAGATACACGCACACACAGACACACACCGACACGCACACACAGACACACACAGACACGCACACACAGACACACACAGACACACGCGCACACAGACACACGACGACGACGATGATGATGATAATGACGACGATCTTCGGTTTGACCTCAGAAGCTCAATGGGAAATGTCTGTTTGCGAGTCATCTGTTCAGGGCGGAGCGACACGCGAGAGGGTTTTATTGTCATCGTTGTCGTTACGAGCCATCCCCCTCCCAGATGTCTTTCCTCTGCTCAGCACTCGAAGTCCTGCACCATGCATCAGGCACTCATTTAAGGCTCAGCTCACCCAGGGGGCCCACGACATGACGGAATGCATCGCTCCATCGCTTCACTGCCGAATTTGGACGCGGCTTCGGAGTCGAACCCAGGCAGGCGGCATATCGCAGCTCCTTCGCACCCAATGATGCTGAGGGTGCACGCGCTCCACCAAACCGCGTGTCGCGTCAAACGCTCGTCGCCGCACAACCTCACAGCGGAGAAATACTAAATATAGCAGGCTTCGGGTGCAGGCAAAGTGGTTCTCCTTGGGAAACAATCATAGCCTGAAACGGGCTATTATGACGATGCATGTTTTCTCTTTTGAGGCAGTGCTATAGAAAAAAAACAAGAGGGAGAGTGCGTTTATTTCCATTCGTGGGTGGTAGGTGTTCTGCCGATACAATCCGTTATTTTAAATGCATTTTCCTCCCCTCACCCCCACAATTCTATTCTTTCTGTTGGTCTCTCGCCATCCTATCACGGGATAATGCCATTCGTCACCCCATGTGTTTGTGTGTGTGAGAGAGAGAGAGAGAATGCCCCGCGGGAAGTAGAATAACAAAACTACTTCTGAGATCCCTTTAAAAATTCGAAATTTAGATGATTCAGTTGTGTGTGTAATATATCGCTTTGCGTCAAACTCGGAACCATGTCTGACAGAGGGGGGGTCCATGGCAATGGACATCTTGCAGTTCATCAACATTGCTTGAAACAATCTCGTAAACTTTATTTTTGTTGGCTGATGAGACCTTGAATTGCATTCTATGGCTTGATATTTCACGCAAAATAACCCTTCGCGTCGTTGCGGAGAAATTCACGGAGCAAACGTTGCCAAGTTGACAAAACGCATCCTTTACCAACTTGTCTGTCCACGTAAAAAGAAAGGAAATACATTCCATCGGCCGCACGGCCTTCTGGGAACATGATTTTTTCTCAGTCTAAATGGGTCGGAGGGTTCTAGATTTGAAGTTTTCGTGACTGCAAGCATCCATACTCTTTGGTTCTTTAGGTAAAGTCACGTAGATGAAAATAAAAAATGAAAATAAAAAATAAAAATATAGAATAAAATATAAATAACTAAATTAAATCACGACGTTTCGGAAGCAACACACGCCTCCATTCTTATTGTTTATTGTTTATTTTTTTATTTTCATCTACGTGACTTTACCGAAAGAACCAAAGAGTAGGGTCTGAGGGTTTGCATGTTGTCAACCCAGTGCTGCTGCTGATGCTGCTGCTGTGGGGTAAACAAAAAAACAACCATTGCGTTTATATTGATGTGGTGGGACAGACATGCACAAGAGGACACGCTGCTGTGGAGAAATGTTCATCACATGGCAGTCAAACCCAATGTATTTTATTCTCAAGGCTGGAATTTAATCAAATTCAATGAAAAAAACACACTCAATCTGACGTGTTTTTTTGTTGTTAAGCCATTCGTGACCGGGTCGACATAATCACCTCAGCGCACTTGAGAACTTGATTTGATCACGGACTGCTTAAACCCCCGATTCCAAGAACACAGTTCACCTGCTTATATTTTTATTTGAATGCTCGCAAAATATTGATGTCATTTTGAAACCATCCTTTGTATCTTGGCTACATTCACCGCGGTAATCTAATGTCCCCTTGGACACACTGGATGGAATTTGTTGGTATGTTTAACACGCGGGCTTCCACGACCAATATTTACCAAAATAGAGTTTGTTTTGGGTTAGATAGCGCGATTTAATGTTATAGAATGGTATGTTATAGGATTGTATGTTATAGGATGGTCTGTTATAGGATGGTCTGTTATAGGATATGTTATAGGATGGTATGTTATAGGATGGTATGTTAAAGGATTGTATGTTATAGGATGGTATGTTATAGGATGGTATGTTAGAGAATGGTCTGTTATAGGATGGTATGGTATAGTATGGTATGTTATGGGATGGTATGTTAAAGGATTGTATGTTATAGGATGGTCTGTTATGGGATGGTATGTTATGGGATTGTATGTTATGGGATTGTATGTTATAAGACGGTATGTTATAGGATGGTATGTTATAGGATGGTATGTTATAGGATGGTCTGTTATAGGATGGTATGTTATAGAATGGTCTGTTATAGGATGGTATGTTATGGGATGGTATGTTAAAGGATTGTATGTTATAGCATGGTCTGTTATGGGATGGTATGTTATGGGATTGTATGTTATGGGATTGTATGTTATAGTACTGTATGTTATAGGATGGTCTGTTATAGGATGGTATGTTATAGGATGGTCTGTTATAGGATGGTATGTTATAGGATGGTCTGTTATAGGATGGTATGTTATAGGATTGTATGTTATAGGATGGTATGTTATAGGATTGTATGTTATAGGATGGTATGTTATAAGATGGTATGTTATAGGATGGTCTGTTATAGGATGGTATGTTATAGGATTGTATGTTATAGGATGGTATGTTATAAGATGGTATGTTATAGGATGGTCTGTTATAGGATGGTAGATTATAGGATGGTGCGTTATAGGATGGCGGCGGCCACTGCACCGAGCGCTTTCAGACGCGCTTCTGTGGCCGTGTGAGCGCGTGACGGTGACGCGGTGGGGAGCGGTGGTGCAGTGGTCAGGGCGCTTCGCCACAAACCCCGGCCACCCGAGTTCGATTCCTGCTCATGGACACCACCACCACCACCACCGCCAGCACCAGTGTCTCACGCCGCCAGTTAGGCTACATCCTGTTACATGTACCCTCAAACTGAGCCCACGGTGAAAGATACTTCGAGAAACAATACAAACGAGACGGTGAGAACGACACCAACAGATATGGAATGCACTTGTAAGTAGTGTAATGCGGGCGTAAGCGACCTTCCGGAGGTGACGTCACGGGGGGTGGAGTCATGTGACGTGGGGGTAAGGTTCGGGGCTTTAAGCGGGTAAACCGGAAGGGGAAGGTAGTCGGGGTGTGAGCGGAAAAGAGTGAGGCCACGCGGGCAAGTGTGGAGAGGGGGGGCGCCGACGGCGATCGGGAGCCAACCCCGAAGATAAGAGGAAGCTGCGGAGTGGTGTGCAGCTGGGGAGGAGACAGCCAGGAGGGCTGCGTGTTAGAGGCAGCGGTGTGGCTGCCAGGAGGAGCTGCGGAGAGAGAGAGAGAGGGGGCTGCTTGTTAGAGGCAGCGGTGTGGCTGCCAGGAGGAGCTGCGGAGAGAGAGAGAGAGGGGGCTGCTTGTTAGAGGCAGCGGTGTGGCTGCCAGGAGGAGCTGCGGAGAGAGAGAGAGAGCAAGAAGCTGTGAGAGCTGCGGAGGGAGAAGAGCAGCAGAGAGTACAGCCAAGGGGGGCTGTGTGAGAGAAACAGCAGCGGAGCTGCTGTTGTGGATCGGGCCGACATTGGAGTCAGCACCGTGGAGAAGCTACAGAGTAAAGACAGCCGTGTGGGTGTACAGCACGAACCGAATAATAAAGGACACTGGGACAGACATCGTGGTCCAGTCGTTTATTACAGTAGGATCACGGTGCTGAATGAGCGTGAATCATCACATGCGTAATTAGCGGTGGCGACTAATAGACCCTGCGATGCGTCCAACCAATCGATCCTTCCACGATCGATCGGCAGGTATCTTGGGGACGATTCCCATCCGCTTTGAGTGAGAAAAGACAAAGATCACCCGTGTAGCGCTAACAAGCTGTCGGGGCAAGTGCTGTGAGCGAGCACCCATGAAGGCCGGCGTGGCACAGAATCAGAATCTGAATCTTTATTTCTCCTGGAGAAATCCGATGAGCTATGAAGCTCTGTTTCACACATGTCCAGTAGTTTTCACAGATGTCCAAAAGTCGTAAGGGGTTGGGCGGCCAACAACCAGGTCCGCCCGCCCGCCTTTGTCTCCCCAATGCCAATGCTTATACAATGCACCAGTCTACTAATTCGAGGTTGCGTTGACCTCGCAAAGGTGTCAGCCATGAGTGGGAATTCAAACTCGGGTCACGTGGACCGTAGCACAGCACGGTAACCACGACAGCAGCAGTTCAGGAGCTGTACCACGGTTCGGGCTGTGTGGAGATGTTATTTCTCTCTCTTGGTGCGCAAGAGGTTGTGGGTTCGATCCCAGAGCCTGGCGATGCCTGCTGTATATTTGGATTCATAATCAACGTTTTTGGGTTAGATCGCGTTACTTATAAATATGTCGTAGCCATCCACCACCCGACACGGGCAATCAGCAAAAACAAGTGTCACGTTGACAAAAGACAAACAGTTCACTGCTTTAGCCCACCGGTGTGTTGAAGCGTGAAACCACAACATTTACAAGTTTTGGGTGCTGTGACGTTTCACTGCTAATTGCATCCAGCATCATCGGGCAATTCGCCAGCATGGTGTTGTGGTTTCACGCTTCAACACACCGGTGGGCTAAAGCAGTGAACTATTTGTCTTTAGTCAACGTGACACTTTTTTTTTTGCTGATTGGCCGTGTCGGGTGGTGGAGGGTTACGACACATTTATAAGTAACGCGATCTAACCCAAAAACGTTGATTATGAATAATATTGGTCGCGAAAGCCTGCTACGTGTTAAACTGTATATTTGGAGTTCGCGAGTTCTCTCTCTCTCCCTCCCCGTGGTGGCCGTGCGGATTGTTCTCTGTTGCTTCTCTGGTTTTGCCCTCCACATTTTACAAACATGGGCTCAGATTACTTGGCCGCTACTATAAATTCCCACGTGTGATGATTTCAGCCACTTCGATGAGCTATCGAATGTGGCCAGGCCGTCCCTGAAAAAATAGCTGATAACTCAACAGGCATTAGCTGTTAAAATTAATTAAAAAATGTTTATCCCGAGCCAAACGTTGCAGCCGTCTTCTATATTGAACCCTTCGAACATATCTTACAGTTCAAACCTCACTGGACATTCGTAATGGATTGTACGGCAAGATCACGGAGTGATTGGATGCCGCTCTTCAGATCTGCAAAGGGACTTAATGATGGAATCTATATCTCGCGGGAAATCAAGAGTTTTTGCTCGGAATATTTGAATAGTGATGAATTATTTCAATAACCGACACGGCAGTTCCCTATGAACGGTCACTACATGGCGCAGTTTTTCACTCGGCCACAATAAATGATTTTAATTAAATATTTTTTCTCTCTCTTTCTCACCCCGTCTCTTCCTTGGATGTTGGATTTGTAGACAATTATTCTTGGTTGTATATCCATGGCAGGTCATCTGTTTGTATTTTGTGATATTGTGCAGGAGAGCTTGGGACTTGTTCTTGTGCCCTGGCACCTACGCTCAAATGCTTATCGGGTAATCATAGCCCCACCGCAGCCTGGCACGACAGTGCAGCTATGATTTAAGCGACAAAATATATGAACAGACAATACCATCTCCTTTCCACGTATAGATATATAAAAATGCAAGTTTTTTTTTACACATCCCATCAATCAGCCACACGTCCTTCTGGGCCTTCTCGACAAGTTTTGTCATTCACTGCCTCATCAGCAGAGTTGGGCTTTCTTCAACTGAAGCTCGTGAGCTGCCAGATGTGTCCAAGCAAGGGCCCTCTCTGTCAAACACGGGTCCTAGTTTGATGAAAAACTTAACATCAAACATTAATTATGGTTGAAAGGAGCGGGTGCTCTCTTTAGTGAATAAAAAAAACATTGAAAGTAATTTCACCCACTCGTTAGGACGGTGTGATCCATGTCCTCATTACAATCCCTGAGCCAGGAGTGGAAATTCCACGTTCGTATGGCGAGGCCACCTTAAAGGCAGTCACTGCTGACTTTCCGCGAAGTGGTACTCATGAATAATAGCCCAGATCAGGGATTATAGCCTCGATAATCTCTCGAGGGATGATGACAACGATGATGTCATCATCCCTGGACGGATACTCGTTTGAGTTGGCACCTGGCTGGGATTTGAACTCGTTTTAGAATTGCACATTATGGAATCTAATCAAAATTCCGTTTACATTATTGATGGTCTGGCGCTGCCTGCCCGCCTCTCTCTCTCTGTCTTGCCCTTCTGTCACCTCGCTCTGCCTCTTCCGCTCCAAGCTCCTGGGACCATGGCTCTTCTGAAGTCCCTCGCCTTATTCCGCCCGCCCCGTCTCTCCGTCTGTGGACCGGCTCGCGATGTGTCCTCTCCTGTTGATGTCGCCGCCCTGTGAATTGTGTGTCCCCCGCAGGGCGAAGCGCTTTGCCTCGTCCTTCACACCCCACCCAACCCCGCCACCGCGTCGCTCAACTTCCTCGCCGCTTGCCGCCCCCCGCTTTCTCTTCTCCGACATCGATGATAATTTTCGCCGGGGCCAGCGGTGGCACCGCGCGTGGCCCTCTCGGCGCCCAGCCTCATTTATTCTGAGCTCGTGGCTAGGGGCGAAGGCTCATTGACAGGAGGACTCGGGACACCACCACCCCGGGTTTCCGTGGGCCGCAGCGCCGCGCGTTATTTGACGAGCGTGGAACGCCGCCGCCGCAGCCACGAGCGCGCGCACGTGGAATGCGCGCACGTGGAATAATCGCACGTAGAATGCTTGCACGTGTGCGCTAAGACAAAAGGTTCCCCCCGCAAAGCCTGTTTGGGGTAAAGCGCCCTGTGAAGTCCAACAACAGCACACGACGAGGTGGGGTGGATAGCGCCACGCTCGGCCGCCTTTGTCTCCCCGATGGCGATGTTTACGCAGAATATCATGACCTTGTTTGAGGCTGAGTCGATCTAGGGGAGGCCTAGAACCGGTTTAGATTTTCGTCACCGATGTTGGCCGCGAGCGGGGACTCGGGTCGCCGAGTTCGTATCGCAGTGCGCTAACCACTGACCCACCGCTCCTCACGTGTACAAGTGTAAGTGTACACGTTGACACGTGTACACGTACACGTGTTCATGTGTAAGTGTACACGTGTACACTCAATTGACACGTGCGCAACGAGCGCGCGACGACGCGTGTACGAAACAAGTCTTGTCGCTAGCACAGTTTGAATTTATAGAAGGGAACATTCAGGACCTCGGCAAAAATTAACTTTGCAAGTTTTTCTCTCTACAAATGTTGCCCTGACACAGCTGACAGAATTGTTCAGAGTTCCCCTTTAGGATGTTTAAAACAGCCTCGTTATTTATGCTAATGCCTGCAATGCGTGATTTTTAATGCAATCCAAGAATTATATGCACGGCCCTCGAGCGAAACAGTTTTTGGTGATAGGTCTCTTTCAAATACTCCAGTACCCTATTAATCATCACGTTGGGTAATCTGTGCTGCGTTCTTAGAGGGACTGAAGACCGCAAACTATGGGCAGCGTCGACCGATAATTCCATTTCACAAAGCAGCCCTGCTTCCTGCAGATGTGCCGTCGTTTTGGCCGTCCATCGCCGTGTTTACCTTTTGATGTTTTAATATATGGAGCTGACAACCGCCACGGGTTTCAGAAAAAAAAAAGAGGACTCGAGCAGCTTTTGCTCCGTGCGGGCAATTTAAATTGAACGCCGCTCAACGAATGCCTCTTCATAGCTCGTTCTATTCTCCACGCGCGTGCGTTCGCGCACGTGCACGCGCGCGCACGTGCACCCGCGCGCGCGTGCGTTTGTGCGCGTGCGCGAACTCGGCGACCCGAGTTCGATTCCCGCTCGCGACCGGCGCCAGTGGCGAATGTTTGAACCTGGTTCCTGGGCCCTCCCCTAGGTCGACTCGGCCCTAAGTGAGCACCTCGTGCTGTGCGTAAAACATCGGCACTGGGGAGACAAAGGCGGCCGGGAAATTATGTTGGCTACCCGGCCGCACGTGTCGGCCCCAACAGTCTGTTAAAAGCTATACGGGGGATCTTTGTCCTGCACTGCGTTTACATATTTGCACACGTGTGCATGTGTACGTTTACATATTTGCACACGTGTGCATGTGTGCGTTTACATATTTGCACACGTGTGCATGTGTACGTTTACATATTTGCACACGTGTGCATGTGTACGTTTACATATTTGCACACGTGTGCATGTGTGCGTTTACATATTTGCACACGTGTGCATGTGTACGTTTACATATTTGCACACGTGTGCATGTGCACGTTTACATATTTGCACACGTGTGCATGTGTACGTTTACATATTTGCACACGTGTGCATGTGTACGTTTACCAATGTGTGTGCGTGTCTTTTTATGCGTGTGTGGGGAGCGGCGGTGCAGTGGTTAGCGCCCTATGCTGTAAACCCGGCCACACGAGTTCGATTCTCGCTCATGGCCAACACCAGTGACCATTATCTGAACCGGTACTGGGTCTCCCCTACGTCGACTCAGCCTCAAATGAGCACCTGGTGTGGTGTGTAAACATCGCCGGGCGTGTTGCCGGTCACCCACCCCCTCGTGCGCCGTGCCGGCTTTCATAGGTGTTCGCTCACAGCACTTGGCCCAAAAATCCGTGAAGGCTATACGGGAGATCTTTGTCTTTGTTTACGCCTGTACTCATGTGCGTCACCCATCACCCAAATCCCAAGTTTCCCTGCAATCACATTACAAACTTACGGCTACTCATGGCTGAGGCTACTCATGGTGTGTTCAGGGCTACTACGTATTCAGTGCTCTGATCCTGGTGCTGCGATACGCAGGTGTGCGTATGTGCACTGCCTACCGCCTTGACTATGCAAATGAAAAAAAAAATCGTAAAGAAATAATCTCATAAAGGTTTTTTTTCAAAGTCCTTGAATTAAATTCGCAGGCTTGATACTTGAGACAAAATAATCACGTACGGGACCCTCATCCGTCATCGGATAGATCGAGGCTCGTGATGTTGAACCTTTCACGCTAACGTAAAACAAGACGGACGCACTTATTCAAGGAGAGGGAGATATAAACAAATTGAGGCATCCCAGTAAAGGTGTGTTTTGCAAGTTGCAAGGAAAACCTCTGCGGAGATGGAGCAAATGGGCTCGTGTGTACGAGTTTGTTTGGACCGACTCGTTGAAGCATCTGCAAACGTACGTTGCCCTAAGCTCGCTAGGATGTGGTCGTAAATATTTCATCGCGCATTGTGCAGGCAATTTTACATAATCTATTCGCTACACTGAGAGCAGAAGTGAAACATTTTTTTTTGTTCAGCGGAATTGCCTCTAAAACAAAAAAGCACCAATCAGCAAAAATGTGCGAAAACTATTGGTCAATTTTCTCTCCCGCACCTCCGATTAACACGGTTGGCGACGTACGGTGCGAAAGAAGTTCAACATACGTACGCACATGAGGTACATGATACAAAACCCCCCAATGCTGATTGAGCATTGGGGCTATGCGGCACATGATGACGGTGAGTTTTTGTTAAAGAGGCCCTCTGTCAAATTCCAAGAAGTTGGTACTTTACTTTTTTTTTCCATCAACACCAGCGGGATGATGGACTTTGTCAGCCCAACGAGGATTTGAACTCACAACGCTCTGACAGAGGTTCAAGCTGCGCATTCATATGTTTATGCATCTATATCATATTATCACAATTATTGTCACCATCATCATCATCATACCATGCCTTATCCAGAAAAGCCTCACGGAATCTCAACCCTCTTTCAGCAGGATGTCAGGTGATCAGAGCCATTTGAAACGTCGTAGCCAATGTGGGGAGCTTTTCAGAGACTCACGACGCAGTGCGAAAAGCCTTCAAGTCCCTGCAAGATCTGAGCGAGCCGCTTGCTGTCATCGCCGTCATCGCCGTCTCACTGACCCCAAACTCACTGACACATCTAAAAAGCCCCACCACGAAACGGTCGTTTCTTGTTATTTTATTTGAACCTATCTACGTGACTTTAACCGAAAGACCCAAAAATAAGAACACGAAATGGCGTCCGTTGCGTAACGCGCCTCCACAACTGTTGCTCACACGCGCTGGGAGACGACTCGACATTGGCTCGAAACGGACTTTTTTTAATAAGCCAAACGCCGTGGCACCTGACTGGCAGCCCAGCGCATTATCCCGTCGAAGAGTAAATGTTTAATTGAGGCATCCTTTATAGTGCTCGATATTATAGCTTGACATTGGCGCTTGTCTGCGTTTCGCGAGCCCTGTTATTTGCCGCTATGCGAGCCCTGTTATTTTCCGCTTTGATAAAGAACGGTGGCTTTGGTGCACGCGGACAGGACGTTAATTACATGGGCTGCCACCGCAGCCCACAGGCCCGCATCAGATGCCTTGATAGGGCCCCGTCGGCTGAGGGGTTAATGCCTGTCATTTACATCGTCAGTGTCAGAGCAAATGACTCGGTGGGGTGGATCGCGTGCTAATGACTTGTGTAAGCCAGTGTAGCGCAAAGCAAGGGGTTTCCCAGAATGCATTAATCAGCTGATGTTTTTTATATGAAAAAAATCAGCGATTGTGTAACACGCACAAAATAGACATCTGCATTGCTCTGATGTGAGCCGTTGGTCACTCAAGTTGAGTATTATCACATCGGTGCGTGTGCGCGTGGTCCCCTCTCAGTAAGCATGGACGTTTGGGCCTGCTATGGGCAAAGACGTTTTTTACAGCCATTCCTCAGATGCACAACATCCGATGTTCATTTCGGCCTGTTCATGAGCGGTGCATCTTGAGTCGTGAGATTTCTCAATTCCCGAGCCACGTCAAAGCCACATCAGTGCCCCACGCTGGGCTGACTGACTCGGGACAGTCTGGGAATCGGCATCTTTATTCGCGTGGTCAGAATTGATTTGTACCAAGATCTGGTGGCAATGCGTCGAACATTATTATCGTTTACTGCACAGTTTCAATTGGCCTTGGCTAACTGAGAAATATATCTGGGGTTCATCTTCTTGGTTCTTTCGGTAAAGTCAACTAATTCTCACTAAGAGAATAATTTTATTATGTTTTATTTTTATTATTTTATTATTTCCCTTCTACGTGACTTTACCGAAAGAACCAAGAAGATGAATCCCTGCAGTCACGAAAGAAGCTTTAAATCGAAAAATCTGGTGTCGGTGTGCAGTGGGAACGGTGGCAATACCTTGCTCCACAGCCCGCAACCTTTCGGCATTCGCGGCGTCTGTGCTCATGGCCTTCACAGACTGTGAGGGCAAGTGCCGTTAGCGAGCACCTATGAAGGCCACCACGGCACACGAGGGGTGGGTCGCCAGCACCACGCCCGGTCGCCATTGTCTCCCTCGTGGCGATGTTTGCACTCCTCACCAGGTACTCATTTGAGGCTGAGTCAAACTTGGGGAGGCCCAGGAACGGTTCAGAAAATCGTCACTGGTCTTGGCCTTGATCGGGAATTGAACTTGGGTCGACGGGTTCAGAGGGCAGTGCGCTCCCAACTGTGCTACCTCTCCCCATAGACGAGCACACTCACGTACCAAGACCAATACCCGCCATTCGCCACGAAGTGTCACCACAGCATCTATGCCAGGCCAGGTGCACTTGGAGGCCACGTGAAGTGTCGAAAGCTCGCCGACAGGAGGTCTCGGGACAGACCCAAGTGCCATGGGTTGGCTGACTAAGTTGACTGGTAGATGCACCAGCTGTACCCCCTAATGTGCCAACTTGCTTTATTTTATTCGCCCAGCTGCTCTGCTCGTTGTTGTGAACGTCGCTCATCTGCCCTCCGTTGTTGTTGGAGAGCGACTGCCTCCCACTGCCCAGTAGCAGCAGCGTCCTTCACGAGCCTCCTCCACAGAGGCCGATCTTGACACCGCTGGTACCGGTTTTAAGCAAGTCTACTCATCTCCACATCCTCCCATACCCCATCAACTCCATCTCTTTTCCAGCCCCGTGTCGTGCCCGTTTAGCCCCCTCTCTCTCTCTATCCGGCCACACAGAAGCTGCTCACGTACCCCAACAATCACACACACGCACACACTCACACACCCCTCCACCTTGGCAGGTGCAGCTCGCTGGCTTTAAACTCCAACACGGAGCTTCCACACCGTTGGGTGTGGGAATTCGGCCTAATCCGGGCTCTTGGCTTCTCCTGCACAGCTTTAGCAAATGCGCGTTTTTTTATTTTGTTACGGAGAAGGACCCGTGTTGTCAATTGAGTTTCAGGCTCCACCTTGCCTCGCTTTCATGTTTTATGGAGCGTTTAAGACAATTTCAGCGCTGCATTTGGTCACGATAAATATTCATGACTTATCATGCGTTGCACCTGGGATCGTGAGAGTATGCAACACTGCCTCACTACCAAGAGTGATGTTATTAATATCTATTCATGCATATCACCAAAGTCTCGCAATACTAATAAAACACGCTTCATGTTTCTGCTTAATACAGAAAGATCGGAGGTTCTGCCGGTTGGCACTCAGGCTCGGGCAAAAGAAAAAACAATTTGTGGAAGGATCAGGCGTGGCAATCGCAGACTATGTGACGCAGCTTTCTACACGTTTCTAAAGAGCCTCAGCACCATACTCGACCATAATCTCTCATTTGGTCACCACGTGCAAAATATCGTCAGGTCCCTGCAATTGTCATATCAGGGCTCTGCGACGCAGTCGACCACTATCGAGTCGTGACGTAGCCAACACGGTGGCGCGCAGCGTAGTGCATCGACAAGGCTCGATTGTTGCAACTCGCTGCTCTACGGGACGTCTGGCAAATGTATTACCAAGCTGCAGCGTGTACAACAGTATTAGGCACGTGTCGTGACGGGTGCTGCAAGGTCCCACCGTGTCCGTCCAGTGCTCGCCGAGCTGCATTGGTTTCCGGCTGCTGAACGTATACATACGGTCGCACTCATTACACACACACAGAGTACTTGCAACAAATGAACCGCAATGCCTTGCTGGCCTAGTCAAGGAGCTTGAACCATCATCACGCGAACTGCGGTTCATCCTGGCAGCGGCGGCGTTTGGCTCAGCCGTCGAACAAAGACGGTGGCCACCGCGTCGTGCGCTTTCAGACGCGCTCCAGCGGCCATCTGGAATGTTCTTCCCTCCACTATTAGGAAGCCACTGGAGCTATGGACTGATTTTCGTGTTTAGTTTGTCGCCCTTACCCCGCACCTGTGATTAGCACGGTTAGCTACGTACGGTTCGAAAGAAGTCCAACATCCATGCGTAATATTAACAGAGTATTGACTATTATTCAAGTCTGTATTTACACTTGCTGTGCTGGGTGGCCTGCTTTGTAACCTTACACCTCTTTTCCACTGGCACATCCGAGCCAGCGCAGGGCCACATACGATTTGGGTAACGGCTTCCCACCGGCTATTATCATTGCACACTCTGCTACTCGTCACGCGCTTGTCTGGCTTGACCACCTCAATGTGTTCACTGTAGCTGATCGCTCTGCATCCACATCAGCCACACGAAAGCACAAGTAGATGGCTAGCTATGTGCCGTGCCGTGCCCTGAATCAGACGGTGATACGGTGGTTTCGCAAGGAGACATCTGGCTCTGTGGCCAAGCCAGGGGCAAGGGGAGTGGGGCTGATGCGCGGTGTTGCTTTAGTCAGGACACCGTTGAAGAAGAATCACTAACGTGGCATCACCATCGATCGATCCGAAAACACGAAATGGCAACCACGTGCAACGATACCACCTTCCGCAGGTTTTCCCGCCAAATGCGGTGTCACGTGGCATCCGCTGATTAGAATCAGAATAGTTCTACTGCAGGGGGAATCCTATGAGCTATAAAGCTCTTTTTCACAGGCGTAAGAACGTCACGACGGCAAACAATAAACAGAAAAAACACGATCGGAGTGCAACGTCCAAGAAAGGTCAATATTGTGAGCACGGAGACATTTTGCATGCCCACAAAGTGTCAATGTTCTGAACATCTCTGAAAAGATCTGAAATTGTCTTTAAAATAGGCAGGAGAGGGAGGGGTGGTAGTTGTGGCTCCCTTGACAAGCACCACGAGATGTGTTTTGAACAACAGTGTTAAAGAATAAAAACCGTCTTCTTGGTTCTTTCGGTAAAGTCACGTAGAATGGAAATAATAAAATAATACAAATAAAACATAATAAAATAATTATCATGACGTTTCGGCCACAACGCAAGCAGCCGTCCTCAGGTGGAGAGCAGGTCTGTCGAGTAGACAGAGTCTGAATGACACACTCCAGGCTTGGAGCGACTATTTAAGCTGGGATGGAGGGGGGGAAGGGCGCCTTGACAAAATAATTTGCATATCAAGAGGTTGAAAAACTCGGATTAAACGCATTGACGCGATGAGGCTAGAGGAGCCGCGATGTCGAATCGCCTGTGTGCGAGCGTGCGAGACAAATCATATTTTGGGGCCCCCCTCCTGACCGATCGCCTCTCCTCCTGAGCTGATAATGTCGTTACTGGGCCACTGACCCGGACAGGAGGCTTGAGCGGTTGGTGTTGGTTGTTGAGAGGGTTACTTTCATTAAAAGGTAATCCAGCTTGATCGCTTAATTACGCGAGGTTGCAGAAATAATGTGGAGTAATCTAATTCCAACATTGTCGGAATGCTGAAAGTAATGTAATCTGCCTCACTTGATGCTGTTTGCGGTCATGCCCCTTGAATGATTATCTTGCGTCCAGGCTGATACAGCCTCTGAGATTCAAGTATGCTGCTGCATTGGCAGGTCTAGATCCATGATCTGTATGCACACGACTGCTCTTGTACGCTTTTATTATCCCAAGCAACTCGTGTGATAATGTTTTTCTATAATAATAATAATAATTATTAAACCCTCCCCCCCCCCCGGCGGTTTTGAACTTGAATTCTTTTCGTGAGATATTCCTCAACGCAACTGTGCTCTGAGTGTGCTGGCAGAGTGTTGTCCCGACACAGATAATAATCCATTCGGAAAGTCTTGCGCTCTTGTCACAGCACTTCTGCTGAAAAGAACAACTTCAAAAGTGGTCTTTTAATTTGACACAATGGGGGGGGCAGACTTCCCCGTATACTCTACTGTGAGATCGGTGTTCTTCGTATGAGAGTCAGACGTGCATTATGACTCCCGGTGTCAGATTTTTGTTTTAATTATTCACGTGATCCGCGATCATTTTTTTTGGCTTCGGCCGCATAGTGGTTTGTATAAACCTGCAATCTTTCACCACCCGACACAACCCAATACACAATTATTTTCACGTGTGCGAGCATTTAACGCCCCAATAATTATTAGTATTATTAAATTTCGATTTAAAGCTTTCGTGACTGCAGGGATTCATCTTCTTGGTTTTTTCGGTAAAGTCACGTAGAAGGGAAGTAATAAAATAATAAAACATAATAAAAATAAAACATAATAAAATGAAACAAACATAATAAAATGAAATTGTTTCATTTTATTATGTTTTATTTTTATTATTGTATTACTTCCCTTCTACGTGACTTTACCGAAAAAAACCAAGAAGATAGTATTATTAGTTCAGCTCACCGGTGAAGCTGAATATTAATCCTCACAATCGAATTTTGCAATTAGATGATCACGTGGCCTAACCGCAAACATCTATTACGAATTATAATATTATCTGGGCAAAAAACAAACAAACCTACGTTTTAGGTGATATCATTGGTGTACAGTCGTCGGCGAACCAGGCCGTGACCACAAACTCATCACTTTTGATGGCCTGGTTTAATTGTGGGTGACAGCCCAGGCACAAACCCAGGATCTCAGCAGCGCTGACTCAGTGCTCTGACCTCTGAACCACCACGGATCACAGAGAGCAATCAACCGGCTGATGCAACGTATAACACGATTTCGAAAACAGAGCAATAATCCGGTGTTACTGCTACCATTGGTAATCTGATTGCAGGAACGCGGTACGCTAGCCGATGCGTTCCTGGTCGTGAAAATTATTTAATTTGATGTTTTTGTAGCTGCCATGTTAGGGACGCGAATGAGCCGACGGGTCCGTGAGTAGTGTGCATCGTGTGCAAAAACAGCCTGAATTATTTGTGTTACCCGCAGAGTTGGAAAGTCGAGGATGAAGTGTGAATTCTGATTAGGTCCGTGCTGAGCAGCCGGAGTCCGCGTGCGTGCGAGGCTGCGGTGACCCCCTTAGTCCGCGTTCAGGCGCCATGCTGGTTTGATTTTATTTTAAAGGAGCTCAGTTGGTGCTCAAAGCCCCAGGACATCCGATGGTGGCTGTCATGCCGTATCGCCTCATGGTCAGCATCCTTAGACAATGGGCCCTGTGAATATCAAAACGTGGGCCAAGTCAGTCCATTAATTCTAGATTTGAAGCTTTCGTGACTGCAAGGATTCATATTCTTAGGTTTTTTCGGTAAAGTCACGTAGGTAAAACATCAAAATTAATGAAAATAAAATAAAATAAAACTAAAATCACGACGTTTCGGAAACGTCGTGATTTTTGTTTTATTTTATTTTATTTTCATTAATTTTGATGTTTTACCTACGTGACTTTACCGAAAAAACCTAAGAATATGAGTCCATTAAGTGAGTAAAAAAAAAATTCTCCCTACTCAAGCAAGCATTGGGCAGGGCTTAGCTCTGTTGCCTGTTTGTCTGTCCTGGGCCAGTGGTGGACCATTCACATTCCTGTGACAGAGACCAGGGATTCCAAACGGGCCCTAATTCAGTGAGGATCTAAGACATTCATAACGTGTCAGTCACAACCACCGAGCCGGTCCCATTGACATCCTGGGTTTGAACATGGCTCTCAGATAGCGTGGCGCTGCTACGAGGTGGGACTTTGGCTCCTACTGAACCACTTCGATTATTTTGCTGCTATAATTGTCCAAATGATGGGCCACTGCGCTGAGCAATCATCTGTGATTGCCAGGTGGCTTCTGAAAAATAAGTTAATACCTCTGGGAGCGTTGCCCGGTAGGGTGGGGATGGTTTAGTTTTATTTTACGTGTTTGGATGATTTGTTTACCTTGCATGTACTTTGCACCCTTGTGTTTTTGCACTGCTTGTTGTTGTAACGTCCCGACTGGACGTTTGTGAAATAGAGCTTCATAGCTCATCGGATTTCCTCCTGCAGTATCAATACAAGATTCTGAACGGTGTGACGTCACGACGTGGCCCGCTCGGCCAATGAGGGCGCAGCTTTCCATAACGTTCGCTAATGGGGTCAGTCCCATAAGAAAGCCCTCTGGAGCACTCTGCCCAACGGACGAACCCCGAGTACTGTGACCTGATAAATCATCGTCGCAATACGTAAATCACTCTTTTTTTTGGGGGGGGGGGGGTCATCTCGATTGGTGGTCGCAAGCAACGTGGCGGGAAGTCGATGTTGCTGAGGTCAAGGATCAGTCCGCTGTCTATCCATTGGATGACAACTGTTTACTTCCCGACGAGGTTACTCATTTCATCGGTGGGCTGACGAAACATCTCGGGATTTGAACTCGCGACCTAATCGTGAAGCCGAGTGCTCCGCTCAGCGTTGCCGCACGGCTCGATTGAAACGTTTTTGAAATAACAGCGCAAATGATGGTTTAAGGTTGCCGTGCACAGGGTTGGACATCTGGTGGGCCATACGGTCTGAGATGCATGTTCAACTGTGGGCATGTGTGTCATTGAAATCCCACCAGATTCGGATTGCCTCTTGGACTGCGTCCAGCAGTGAACAAAGGTGCAATGTTAATTATTAATTCGACATCGGTGGTACTGGCAGAGTCTGAAATGGCAGTGCCCATACGTGCCTCCCAGTTATTAATTAGCGACATCGCTTGGCGTGCGCGATGACCACCACAACCACGTGACTTTTCTTTCGTGTTGTGCGCGGTGCTTTTAGCGCCACATCGCGTGCATTTGTAGCGTTTAGTTTCATTTGTTTGCTGGTGACTGTGTATTTCATCATTAGACCTCCTTTGCCAGTACCAAAATATAATAATAGGGTTTTCCCCCTTTTTTATGGCGATAAAACTGAAACCTTTTTACAAGGATTCATGTCTGCATTAACCACAATACTTGCAGGTAAATGCAAACAAAAAACACGCTATGATAATATATGCATTGTCCTTGTCGAGGCTCAAAAAAAAGCCGTCCCTTGGTGTGGACCAATCAGTTTCAAGGGCAATGCATATATTATCATAGTGTGTTTTTTGTTTGTATAAAACATAATAATATACAATTGTATTTTATTATGTTTTATTTTTATTATTTTATTATTTCCCTTCTACGCGACTTTACCGAAAGAACCAAGAAGACGCCTCCTGTTTTATTGACAGAAAGGGAAAACACATATTCTAATTGTTTCATTTCCATACTCCCCCTCGCATTGGCGTGGGGAGGTGCCCGCACTTCGGCTCGTCGGGAACAAAAATCTGTACAGGGACTCCTCGACTTACGAACGAGTTAGGTTCCAAAGGTCTGTTCGTAAAGTCGATTTGTTCGTACGTCCAACTTCACTCCTGTCGATTACAAACACGCTGTATGGCATGTATCCTAAACACGGGGAATGGCTTCAAAAGTTAAACAATCTCCTGTAGATGTAGATGCCACTGGTTTTTCATGTTCTGCAGATGTAGATGCCACTGGTTATTTATGTTCTGCAAATGTAGATGCCACTGGTTCTATATGTTCTGCAGATGTAGATGCCACTGGTTGTTCAGGTTATGCAGATGTAGATGCCACTGGTTCTTCATGCTCTGCAGATGTAGATGCCACTGGTTCTTCACGTTCTGCAGATGTAGATGCAACTGGTTCTTTATGTTCTACAGATGCAGATACTTGAATGACGCTGCCGTACACAAAAAAACACTGCGATTGTTCACGTTTGTAAAGTAACGCCTTAATCACTCGAAGCGAAAGTGTTTTGCGATGCCACACGTGCTAACGGTCAATGCAAATATATTGATTTAGTGCTTTGCACACACAGATTGCCACCGTAATTACCACCAAAAAAACAGCATGATAATTACTTAAAGTAAGACACTTTAGTGTTTGGTTTTACAGCACGGGCATTGTCTTGTTTTCTGAAGCACTTTGAGATATCGGGTGTCAACTTAACACGTAGGATTATTTTGGCGACCAATATTACGATTCGTATTAGATTTTTTGGGTGAGATCACGTGAGTAAAATTGTGGCGATGTTAACTCTTGCCAGGTATGCAGGAGGTCGTGGGTTCGATCCCGATCCTGACGCCTGCTGCTGTATATTTGGAGTTTGCGTGTTCTCCCCATGGACGCTTGGATTTTTCTCCGGGTCCTCCGTTTGTTCTCTCCACATTTTGAATTGTGCGTTTCGAGTATTTGGCTGCTATAAATTTGCACACGATAAGCCACTTCCTTGAGGTGTCATTTGTGGCCAGGACACTTCTGAAAAAGATCTACATAGCTCAGTGGTTCTTACCTGGTAAATATTCATCTTTTATTTGATTTAAGGCCCAAGACTGGAGGGAGTTTTCGCAATAATGGCAACTGCCTTATGATGCTGGTTGTATCTACCGGCGAAATGTCTGCATCTAGTTATTGTATTTTGTGGATTGCTCTCGAACATTGCTGGTGCTACTGAAGCGGTAATACATCTGCATGTTTGTTCATCGCATGCTAACTTTATTAACTGGCTGCATCGGGTGGAGGAGCGAGTACAACACACATTTCACCCACGCGATCTGACCCAAAACTAAATTATGAATCACGCTGATTGTATTCGGGTGCTGAATAGCATTTAAATCCTCATTCCCTTGAGATGCTTTTAATTCCTTGGCTGACATTCTGTCACCAGTCCCGTCTGGAGGAACGTCGCCTGCCTAAGCCCAATTACCGTTCTTTAATACGATGCCTCCGATATGATGCCTCCGGATAGTACGCTCGTTAATTTTTTTTCAAAGTCAAAGGTGGTCATCCTCTGAAAAGGCTGCCTGACCCTCGCTCTGGCAATGTGGAATTTCCGCCAACGGCGTAGACGCTGCCAACGGCACTGTACGGTGGCTTGCGTGAACAGAGAGGCGTTTTTTCACACTACCACATCCCCTTACGTGTATATAACAAAGCCAAAGATCCCCCGTATAGCCTTAACATACCGTTGGGGCAAGTGCTGTTAGAAAGCACCTATGAAGGCCGGCACGGCGCATGATGGGGTGGGTGGCCAGCACCACGCCCGGCCACCTTTGTCTCCCCGGTGGCGATGTTTACACACCGCACCAGGTACTCGTTTGAGGCTTAGTCAACCTAGGGGAGGCCCAGCACCGGATCAGACAATCGTGAGCTGGAATCGAACCCACGTCGCCGGGTTCGTTAGCGCAGCGCGCTAACCTCTACGCCACCGCTCCCCATCCATATATAACCACATATACATGCGGTGTAGACTTAGACGTTTCACCATATCCCTCGAAGCCGATTTCGCTTTGCGGTTCATCCTGCACTGTGCAGTCGGGAATTGTAAGCTTGTCGGACGCGGGTCGGAGTTGCGACGACGCGCTGTGTTCCGCCGGCCCGTCTACCGCAGAGAGGAATACTGCGAGATCTACCGGGCGAAGGACAAGTCGACGGGGAAGGTCTACGCCTGCAAGAAGTTCATAAAGAAGGACGGACGCAGAGTTCGCAAGATCGCCAACAACGAGATCACAATCCTCAAGATGTGAGTGTTGACGACGACGCGCCGGCTTCAGCGAAGGCTTTGCTACTCTTAGGTTTTTTTCGGTAAATAATAAAAATAAAATAATATAAATAATAATAGAAATACTATTATTATTACTATTTCTATTATTGTATTTTTATTATTATTTTGTTACCTACGTGACTTTACCGAAAAAACCCAAAGAGTATGAATCCTTGCAGTCACAAAAGCTTCAAATCTAGAAGGCTTTTCTGTCGTTAATATTTCATTGTTGTAATAATCAGAATGATAATCGATTGTGAAATCACAATAACAATTGTCAGTATCAAAAGCAGCAGCGGATTGAGCCTCAACAGCGTCATCGTCATTATCGATCGCAGAAGCATCATCAGCAGCTTCATAATCGAGAGCAAAAGCATCATCATCATTGCCATCATCATCATCAGCAGCAGCAAAATGGGCTTCATAGTCAACAGCGGAAGCTATCATCATCATGATGAGCAGCAGCATGTTCATCATCAACAGCAGAAGCGTCACCAACGTCATCATATATAACAGCACCACAATTAGCATCGTTGGCTACGTACAGTACGAAAGAAGTTCATCATACGTACAGCAGAACCATCATCAGTTATAATCATCATCATCAGCAGCAGCAGGGTCATCATCGTTATTAAGAGTATCAGCACCGACTTCATCATCTTGATAATCATCACCATCATCGGCAGCTGCAGCAGCAGCATCATCATTATCATCATCAATATAATAATAATCATCATCAGCAGCAGCAATAACATGTGTGCGACGCGTCCCGTGCCCCCTTGCGTTCCAGGGTCAAACACACCAACATCCTGCAGATGGTCGAGGCTTTTGAGACACGCAAGGAGCACTACGTGTTCCTGGAACTGTGAGTCCGTCACCCGGCACCACCTCGCTCGCCCGTCGATTACAAGCAGGCACTCAAACTTTGAGTTCATCAAATGCGCCATCGTTCTTAAAAGCAAGGCCCCTCGTTGTGCATAATGTATTATCCTCCGTTTAAAGCGGGGGGGGGGGGGGGGGGAACTGTGCCATTAAAATAATTACGTCAATCTGCACCGGTGCATTTTGTGACATTAACCGCTTTCCTGCTCAGATACGTCTGCAAGTTGCAGGGTGGGTGTCTCGTACACCGCTGAATCTCTGAACATGCAAGCGGTGAGCGTTAATGTTTTTTAGAGAGGCGTAGTAGCGACACGACCGCTCTCTATGATAGCTGGTGCCAAATTGTGCCACGTCCTCCCGCGTGGCCTTGTGGGAGCCTCGGTTCGTCTTACGAAATGAAGTTACTTTACGTCATCGGAATGGGAAAGGGTTCATTTAGTTTTCATCTGTGAATGCCGGGCTGAATAGGTTCACATTTTAAGTCCTTTTTTTGTTTTACTTTTGATGGTCATGGCGGTCCCCCTTTTCTGGCGAGAAAGGTAAGTTCACATCGTGGGTAGGAGCCGTGAAAGCAACAGGACAGGCTCCAGGTGTTTGCAGTCGCAACCCTGGGGATGTTTAGCGATCTCTCATTGCCATGGGCAGTGTCTGTGCGTACGCGCTGACAACGATAAGCGTGGACAGCATCCCTAAGGCTAAGCCTTTCCAGGCCACAGGTTGCAAGTGTCGGCGTGGTGCACTTCAGATGTTATGGATAGGGCCATGCCCGGCCACCTTGGCCTTCCACCGGATGCCAATGTTCACACACTGCACCAGGTACACATGCTATGGTCAAATCAAGTTAAGGGGGCACTTTAAAAATTAAAAATCACAGTGGCTGAGCACAGGCCTAAAGGCCCGAAATTCCAAGTGGCCGGTAACAAACAGCGCGTTCAAAATATTTAACAGATGAAAGTTAACGCGTTTCTTGAATTGCGCAGTTATCATCGTCGTCGTCGTCATTATTATCATGAGAGCTTGGGGTAAAAGAGACGATGGGAGGGAATTCCCAAGTGGAGCAGGGCGAGAGAGAAGTGTTGCGGACAGAATTCTGGTGATGCTCTCATTTATGCTTGATGGGTGGCGCTTGGGATTTTTTTTTGTTAAGTTCAAAGTTAATTTATTAGGTATAGCCCTGTGAGCCTTTCGGCTCTTGAATCGGGTGCAACCGTAACAAACAAAAAACAAAAACATGAACAAGAAAACATCTTAGAGTGACGATGTGCAAACAGAAAATGCAAGAAACGACAGCAAAATATTGCAGAAAAATCACCGTACACCAACACTGTGTAAATATCCCAGTGGGATGCAAGTCAAACAACAACAACAACAACCACAAGACAACTTAGATTAAGGCCATCAGTCTAACTCTGTACTACAACAAACAAACATGGCCAAACCAAAAAACCTTTTGAAAATCACCAAAATAAAGCCATAAAAGCAATGAAACAGTGCAGGTCATAGGAACTGTGACCGAATTTTCACAATAAATGACGAACCCACGACCTGCTCACAACTCTTACTGACTCCATCGCGCACATTGAGTTTGGACTTCGTTGACTTGTTTCATGCAGAGTTTTTTTTACTGTCGAAGCGACGGGACATTGTGTTTAAGAGAGAGAGAGAGAGAGATGAAAAGAGACACATCAATATATTTACTTCTCAAAAAAAGTGTTTAATATACAGGAACGCGATATTATCCGTCGGTGTTTCGGGATGTTTCACTGTATAATACAGGTTTTTTAGGTTAGATCGCGTAAATATACGTGTCGTTAAACCCGCCATAGCCAATTAGTAAGGTTTGCTATGTTCTCAGATTGTAAATGTTGTGTATTTGCTCTCCAACACACCGATGGTGATGTACTAGTAACGAATTGGCACGTTCTGTTTACGTGACAAACCTTACTAATTGGCTGTGTCGGGTGTTGGTTGGTTTAACGGCACAACATTTATATATTTAAGTGATATAGCCCCCCCAAAGAATCCTGTATTATGGATGTGATATTGGTCGCGAAAGCGTCCTCCTCCTCCTCCTCCTCCATGTTAAAATGTTCCACTTTGCTGCAATTGTGTGGAAGATAGACACAAAATGTAGCCGGCTCTCCAATCCCGCTCAGTGTGAAGAAACGTAACTGTGAACACAAATCTGGCTGTCGCCTGATGAAGCTAGTTGTAATTACTGGCGAAACCTCGTACTCAGATTGCAAATGTTGTGTATCTGCTTTCCAACACACCGGTTAGTGCTGTACTAGTATACTACACTATACACTACACTATACACTACTGCTGTACTAGTATACTACACTATACACTACACTATACACTACACTATACACTAGTGCTGTACTAGTATACTACACTATACACTACACTATACACTAGTGCTGTACTAGTATACTACACTATACACTACACTATACACTACTGCTGTACTAGTATACTACACTATACACTACACTACTATACATTTGTGCTGTACTAGTGACGAATTGGCCACGTTCTGTTTACGTGACAACCCTTACTAGTTGGCTGTGTCGGGTGGTGGCGGGTTTTAACGACACATTTATAGACCTACGCGATCTAACCCAAAACAACTCTGTCATGTGAACACAACAGCAACAACAAAAACAACGACAACAACAACAGCACGGTGTGTTTATAGTGTGCACCCTCAAGCACATCCCAAGACTCTGTACAAAACAGTCGGTGGCATGCTGCACATCACGGGAGGGGCAAATAAGCAATTCATACAGAGCAGTGTTTGTCAAACTCTTCTTAGGCCCGCAGGCCACTCTGCCGATGTAAACATTTTACGTGGATCACCCAGTGGCCCCCTCCTCTTCCCCTGTGACAAACACACATTCGCTCATCTCCAGCTAAAAATATCCACTCGTACAAAATGATGCATTCATATTTACCGCAACGGATTCTTTTCCCCCTTTTTTTACGCAGCTATGAAGGCTTTTAGATTGTAGGGTTAGAGTCGTTTAATCGGGGTAATTGACCTAACTTCATTTTATAATTAAATGAGTAAAATATGAATTAATGTTCGAAACAAAAAGGTATGAGCGTTAGTCATTATTTGCGGATCAACCCTGCATTTGGATAACCGCCCGACGAACCATCTGGAGGAGCATCATGGACCACTCGTGGTTCCAGGGACCACGCTCTTGACAACCGCTCATATAGACAAAGGGAACGATCCTTCCGTATAGCCTTTAACAGACTGTTGGGGCAAGTGCTGTTAGTAAGTAGCACCAATGAAGGCCAACACGGCACACGACGGGATGGATGGCCAACACCACGCCCGACCGCCTTTGCCTCCCCAGTGGCGATGTTTTTACACACCGTACCAGGTACTCATTTGAGGCTGAGTCGACCTAGGGCAAGCCCAGCACCGGCTCAGATTATTATTCCTGGCGTTGGCCGTGAATTGAACTCGGGTCACCGGGTTCGTAGCGCAGCGCACTAACCCCTACCGCGCTATATACGTACACGCGCTGCTCGACTTTTGATTTCCCGACCCGTTGCCTCTTTTTTCCCCGAGACCTGAGTGAATCTACGGATAGCCCCGAGTATTACACGGTCCGCGATATTGGTGATCACGACGGACAACGTGGGACTTTTGTCGTTGAGTGGTCTAATGCCGTTCTGAGCCACGGCTGTGCCTCCCAGCTCAATCATCCCCCCCCTCCCTCCTCTCTCCTCCCCGTTGTTCTGTGGGGGAATTTTTTGTCCTAACATTCTGAAGGTTGCGGGTTTAAATCCTGGTTGTGGTCCGCCGAGCCAATCATCCCCGTTAAATGAGGTGCTGCTTTGTTGTAAGTCGGCGGCGATTATCATATGCGTATTCATCGATCGAACGTCATTTAGTGTAGCACCCTTCACGATCAAATTGTCACAGAGCGCTTCACAGACTGGGCTCTACCATAGCAATGTAGAATTTCCACCACCCGCCTGAAAGGGTTTCCCTAGTAGGTGACTGGGATGAGGCAGTCAACTGATTTGGGCAAACTGGGTTTAATCGTGGGTGGCACAAATCCAGATTCGGAACCCACGCTCCCCCATCGGCGATGGCCCCGTGACTGACGGGAGAGCCATCGTCCGTACCGCGAGCCACCCGAAGCCACCTAACGCGTATTTCCCCCCCAATTCTTTTTAAATGTAGAACCCTAATTGGGTATGTTTTAGCTTGCTTTGTAATTACGAGGACATCTTGCTTCTGATTTGCCGGTGAAAGTTAATTGCATGGGTTGCACCGGCAAAAAATAGCAATGCAATTACATGGCACACCAGGTGTGACACCCACATAATGTCAAGAAGTGTGGTTCAAAGTATATAACAGACGGAAATTGTTGTTTGTCTATTAATTTATTTTCTACTACTAACATTTTAAAGGGTGCAATTAAATGTAAACAGCCTTCATTTCTCCCCCCCCCCAAGTCTACTTCTGGCAAAAAAAGGCTGCTCTTGAAATATGTTCGAACCATTGTAAGCCACCAATTGTCGTAGTTTTTTTTGGGTGACGGTGTTTTTCGCGTGAAATACGAATGATTGTGTTTAAACACCCGCCCGAGGAAGCAGCAACGCGCACAATAAACACAGCGTCCTGAACCTCGGCGGTTTCCCCCTGCGGCGTCAATGGTGAGTCACCTCCGTTGGCTTAGGGGGACCGTAAGCCGAGAATCGGTGCCTTCTTCCCGTGCTCATTTTAGCTGGGGGGGCGGAGGGGGGGCGACACTTTTCACAAGGCTCGTTGGCAGGAGGGTCCTGCTCGCAACGGTTGGGTCGTTTTTTTTAGCTTAGCAGCGCCGGTTGGAAATTCGAGCGAACGACAGAATCCCACCGGCTGGGAAAGACGACGTTGAAATCGCAACCCGCGGAGGTTCGAGCGCCTGCTTGCTCCGCTTCCCACTCGCCTGGCAGCTCTCATCGTACCGCGCGCCGGTGGACGCCTCGCAGGGAGACGCTGACCCCACACCCCCAATCCAAGCGGGGGTCGCAAGCGCGCTTTGTGTCCTAAACGGGGCGCGCGCCAAGGAAGGCATTTGTCGGATGAAACCCGGCCGGGATTTAAAGTCAATCTGTGACGGGAACGTGTGCTGTGCACGGGTAGCCCATTCATTTCCGAGTGGTCACAATGCCTTTGAATTCCCATCCAGAATCTCAGCGGCATTGTGGCTTTGTGTCTTTAACGCGGTAATGCCGCCGGCAAAAAGCCCCCACCCCCCCCCCCGCCCCCCCACCTAGATGTCCACCGACCACACCATTGCCATTTTTACAATTCAGTGCGATGGAGAGTTTCAATTTTGCCAAGCGTCTCACGGCGAAGGTTGTGGTTCGCACAGGACTTGGGGGGTCACGTAAGGTGGACAAATAACGAACGAATGAATGAATGTGGACGAAACGAAAGCAGATGGCCACCTGGGGAAGAGTGCCATGTTGTGAAGGCCGCGTGTGGTAGGGTAAAGTGTGGGTACTCCCACCCCTTTGAAGTTGTCCGACTCGCATGGAAGAGTAGGCCAAATACGGTCGCGAGGGGGGCTGTCTAGGGCTCCTTCTAGTCGAGGCCCATTCCGCCAGCAGTGGCGCGAGCGAGCAGTTGCAGGTCTGCGAGTTACAGTGGTCAAGCTGGCCTTTGACGAACGGCACACACAGCAACCTGTTGGCAATTGACCGGTTAATTCAACGGTGAAAGGTCAATCGCAAGTGCAGACTCCGAGAGCCGTCGTCTCAGAGGTCGTCGCTCACCCTCACCGTGTGCCCTCTGGGTGGTGGTGGTGGTGGTGCTGGTGCTGTGTGTGGGTTTGCAGGGCGACGGGCCGGGAGGTGTTCGACTGGATCCTGGACCAGGGTTACTACTCGGAGAAGGACGCCAGCCTGGTCATCAAGCAGGTGCTGGAGGCCGTGGCCTACCTGCACTCGCTGGGCATCGTCCATCGCAACCTCAAGGTGCGTGTCCGCCCTGCGGCCAGGGTGGTGGGGCCGGCGCCGCCGTCACCTCCCCGATTCGCGCGATTGGCTACGTACGGCGCGAAAGATGTTCAGCGCACGCACGGTGCAATCGGGGGAATTGGCGTCTGCCTTGGGGTGGCAGCAGTTGATTTTTTTAAAATGAGATCCAGCACCGGCGCTCCGCTGAACAGCCGCCGGTCCGGCTGTGGAGCGGCTCGCGATGTCGCCGTCGTGTGAGTGAGTTGTGTTTTCCCTGCTGCACGGAGCGTTTTGCATCGCTCAGCAGGAGTCAGGGTCGGGATTGAACCCACGACCTCCTGCATACCAGGCGAGGTAGTTAACATCTCCTAGCCATCGTGATGATGATGATGCGAGAGACACGCAAACTCTAAATACACAGCAGGCGTCAGGGTCGAGATTGAACCCACGACCTCCTGCTCACCAGGCGAGGTAGTTAACATCTCCTAGCCCCCGCCGTGTGCTGGATCCGCTTGACAAGTTCAAGCTCTCATCATCATCATCATCACCACCACCGCAGTATCCCGTCCAGTGTTTTGACAGCGAGACCGAGCGTCGAGCGAGAAACGCGTCCGACAGAAGCTGCCCACTGGGCCAGCGAGTTTCGTGCCCAATGGACTCTGTTCGTCGCGACCTCCGTGCCGCGCCGAGGTTGCCCCGTCCGTGTCGCCCCGATGATGTCGTCGTCTCGCGCAGCTCGAGAACATCGTCTACTACAACCGCCTGAAGCACTCCAAGATCGTCATCAGCGACTTCCACCTGGCACGCGCGGAGGACGGCCTCATCAAGGAGCCCTGCGGCACGCCCGAGTACCTGGGTGAGTGGTGAGCGTCGGTTACGAACGCCGTATGTGTGTTGAACTTCTTTCGCGCCGTACGTAGTCAGCCGTGCTAAACGGAGGTGCGGGGGGCAGGACAACAAACTAAACGCAAAAATAAGTTCCAAAGGAATGAGTCATCGATCTAGATGATGATTTAAAAGTGCTCAGCTCCCAATGGCTTCCTCGTATGAGAATAAAAAACGTTCCAGACGGCATCTGAGAGCGCCGCGCGATGCGGTGACCCGACACAGCCGCTGCCGCCGCTGCGAGGGTGAGCGGAGTTCGCGTGATCGTGGTCTGCGCTCCTCGACGAGGTCAGCGGGGTGCTCGCAATCGTCGCATCTCATGTCAACACATTTGAAAAGCGGCATCCCGAGTGGCAGCAGCAGCAGCTGTCTCGGTGCGGCGCAAGGCGACTTGGGCACCGGGCATGCGAGTCGCCATTAGTCTGGCAGTCGGGGGCGATGATTGCTGATGTGCCGACTCGCAATCGAGGAGCGCAAGGCATCACGCGAACTTCGGTCATCCTCGCAGCGGCTTTGACTCGTCACTGCATCGCAGCACGCTAATTGGGCCGTCAACCCCCTCTGTGCCGGAGCGCAGTGTCACGAGCATTACCACCTCACGTTTGTTGATTTTTCCGTGCGGTTTTTTTGTTTGTTTTTGTAACGCCACGTGCAAGATACTTGTAAACAAAGGCGCAACGAACGACTCTACTGCGGAGGTATTCCAAAAGAAGGGTCCTAAGGCTGAGCAGAGCTTATTATTATTATTATTAAGGCTGAGCAGAGCTGTTGCCGGGTCAATCGAGGAGCAAGT
Organism: Lampetra fluviatilis; assembly: GCF_964198595.1. Classification (NCBI taxonomy): domain Eukaryota; kingdom Metazoa; phylum Chordata; class Hyperoartia; order Petromyzontiformes; family Petromyzontidae; genus Lampetra; species Lampetra fluviatilis. Next base: position 2,074,063 of record NC_136318.1, on the reverse strand, counting down.
TCTGTATTTACTAAACTATTCCGCGAACAATAAACCAGCACCAAAAGCCCGCACGCAGGATGTACAACTTAAACAAAGACAATGATCATCCGTACAGCCTGACTGGACATCTGGGAAAAAGGGCTTTATGGCTCATAGGATTCCTCCAGTAGAAATGCACATTCTGATTCTGAGACTGTTGGGCAAGTGCTGTTAGCGAGCACCTATGAAGGCCGGCACGGCACACGAGGGGGTGGGTGGGTGGCCAGACCCACGCCCGGCCACCTTTGTCTCCCCAGTTGCGATGTTTACACATCGCAGCGGGTGCTCATTTGAGGCTGAGTCGACCGAGGGGAGGCCCAGGGCCGGTTCAGATAATCGTCACTGGCGATGGCCGTGAAAGCGTAGCGCTGTCCGCTCTGCCACCACGGTGAACGCGCGCACACACGCAGTGCGAGTACGGCGCCGAATAGAGGACAGCTTACACCACAAGTCACAAATGGGCTGCAGAACGCCGGCGTTGGAACCTTTTGTGCTTTTCTCATTCGAAATAAGTGGGGCAAAAACACAATCTGAAAAGAGCCGTGGCCGAGATTGCCATTTTCCTGCAGCATTTGCAGTGAGGGGAATCAAGCATTACCCCCCCCCCCCACACACACACACCTCCACCATCCCTGCTCCCGCTAGACAGAACACGGCACGCAGTGCTCGAATGTAACGCGTAGTGGAACAAGGGCAGTCGAACAGAGACAGCCCCTCTGAGGGAGTGCCGGTAAAAATAGGGCCCCACAAAGCCTGCAGACATGGCCTTTAATACGGCAAGGTATGTTTGAATAAAATTATCATTAGCATGTAAGGCTCCTGAGATCTGCATACGAAATGACAAGACGAACATCTCTCACCCTAACACCCCCCCTATAGTATAGTCTTGCCAGGAAGTGGCGATGTTTTTTTTACACACCACACCAGGTACTTATTTGAGGCTGAGTCGACCTAGGGAAGGCCCAGGACCGGTTCAGATAATCGTCACTGAATCGGATTCGTGGTTGCTGGGTTTTGTAGTGAAGCGCACTCACCACTTACACGGCCGAACGTCGCATATATGTTCCAGGATTGGGCTGTTTGACCAAAAGCAGTCACATTGTGCGTGGTGCTTTGCGCTACAGGAACAGAATTTTAGAACCTGGAGGGAACCCATCCAGAACAGGTATATAACATACAAACTCCAAAGACAAAGATCCCGCGTGTAATCTAAACAAACTATATCATGGGACCTTTTTGCCAGCATCAAGGTATTAAATGTAAGAACAGGTGTTCTTTGGTTTCATAGATATAAAAAAAATGTAACTGTTGTGTTGTGATCGAAACGTCGTAGCTTTTTAATTGTTCTATGTTTCTATCTACGCGACTTTACCGAAAGAACCAAAGAATGTGAAATTCCTGCAATCACGAAAGTTTTAAGTCAAAACATAAGAAGAGGTGTTGATCCTTCCTGGCAATACCACAGGAGGTGCTGAGATGTTCGAACACCAAATAGAAACCTTTTGCACGGAATCGTGTCCGCATTAACCACACACCGCTACTTGTTGTGAACATGCAAACACAAACACGTGCTCCGGTTGTCTTTGAAACTGATTGGCCAACAGCAGAGACAGATTTCTTTCCACAATTACCACGTGTGATTAAATGTATCTCGTTGGTGTTCGAACATCTTAACAGCCCCTGTTGTTTTTTTTCTTCTTCTTGGTTCTTTCGGTAAAGTCACGTAGAATGGAAATAATAAAATAATTCTCACGACGTTTCGGCCACAACGCAAGCAGCCGTTCTCAGGGTTGAGAACAGGTCTGTCGACAAAGAGTCTTCTCGACAGACCTGTTCTTCACCCGAGGACGGCTGCTTGCGTTGAGGACGGCTGCTTGCGTTGTGGCCGAAACGTCGTGAGAAATATTTTATTATTTTATTATTTCCATTCTACGTAACTTTACCGAAAGAACCAAGAAGATGAATCCCTGCAGTCACGAAAGCTTTAAATCGAAATTTAACCGCAGTAATAGCCGGGGCTGCCCATTGGGGTCGCAACCGTGAACCTTTTGCAACAAGTTGGACTACGTCACCAGAACGAGCTCTGCGGAATCTTCTTCCGGGGACATTCTGTGACACGCGATGCTTTGGTGACGGTGGGCATGCTGGGAAGGGCATTTTTCTTCATCGCGTGGCACGGCTCGGGCAAGGTTGCGACTGTGATGCAATTGGGGGGGTTTCAAACAAAAAGAAGACAACCGCTGATTTGTAGATTTGAAGTTTTCGTGACTGCAAGGATTCATACTCTTTGTTTTTTTCGGTAAAGTCAAGTAGGTAAAAAGTTTTAAATAAATTAAATCACGACGTTTCGGAGGCAACACAAGCCTCCGTCTTCAGGTGGAACCTACGTGACTTTACCGAAAAAAACAAAGAGCACTGTTTTGTAGCTGCCGTTGCTCGGGTCTCTCCTTTGAAAAATAGATCATTACTTTCAGTGGCTTCTCTCTCGCATTTCATACAAAATATCGATAGATTCCACAAGCCGGTAATTCTCCGGTAAGTAATATGGCAACAATGCGCCTTGAAAGGTTCCTCTCCCTTTGTTGTTATAGAGCTTTGAATGGAAATGTTATTGGAGAATGTCAGTCCGTCAGTGTATTATTTAACGCACCGTGGATGCATTTGCATAATTAATAGACACACGCTTTGGCTATTAGAATATTTTAGCGCAATAACTTATCGAAAGTTAATTTTTTTAAGACTTTTTTTTTTATGTCCGAGCACGTGGCTTCTATTATTTTTTAATTGCAAACTCTAAATAACTTCCCTTCCGTCCTGTCGGGCACACGCTGTGCTCGAAGTTTAAGCACGAGTCTCTGGGTAATAGCGCACTGCTTCATGTTCGTGAATATTTGTTGCGTGCGCATCAAGGGTAATGGAAGATTATCGCGTATTTACTTGATGGCGTTCGGGGTTTTTCTTTGTTGCTCGGGATATGTGCGAGCTAAAATGCACGGATGGGCGGCGGATAGCACAGCGCAACGCTCCCAATGCTCGGCAGAAGGAAATTGAATCTGCCAGATTCGCTTGAGCTACGTCTCGTAGGGGTTTCTCATCATCAAACTCGGACTCACACCTAAGCGGAGAGGGTCCTTTGCCGATAAAAACAAATGTGGCAGGTCACCAGCATTGGTGACCTGATGAGACACTCACCTGGCGGGCAGGAGGTCGTGGATTCGATCCCGACCCTGACGCCTGCTGCTGTATATGTGGAGTCTGCGTGTCTCTCTCCCCGTGGTCGCGTGGATTTTTCTCCGGGTCCTCCGGTTTTCCCCTCCACACTTACAATCAGCACGCGTTTAGAGCATTTGGCTGCTATACATGTCCACGTGATAAGCCACTTCGTTGCGCTATCATTTGTGGCCAGGTCGCTTCTGAAATAGAGCTACATAGCTCAGTGAGCCATACCTGGTAAAATGAAATATTTTAAATTTCGATTTAAAGCTTTCGTGACTGCAGGGATTCATCTTCTTGGTTCTTTCGGTAAAGTCACGTAGAAGGGAAATAATAAAATAATAAAAATGAAACATAACAAAATTATAATTACATTTTATTATGTTTTATTAAAAAAATAATCATTTAATTATTTTATTATGTTTTATTTTAAAACATAATAAAATAAAATTTCTATTATGTTTTATTTTTATTATGTATTATTTCCCTTCTACGTGACTTTACCGAAAGAACCAAGAATATTCAAGTTTAGTTTATTAACGTGCCGCCTTCCCCACCCCAACCCTCCCCCCAAGCTCTGCAGTGCCCTACATACGAAGGTTGTTGCGTGCCAATTAATGAGTGTCCACCCGTGACGGCGCCCGGAGAAAGCTCACGCACGTGCGAGAGGGCAACGCTCGATCCCGTACTGCCCTCTCCTCGTGAGCCAGGGCACGAGGGGCTGCCCCTCGACGCCCGCCGGAAGGGAGATTCAGAGCGTCTGTGCGGCGATCAACCCAACCCTCTGTGCAGCCTCCGCAGTGCTGGGTTACAGGCAGCCGGCCTAGCTGTGCAGCGTAGCCACCAACACCGGGCTAAGCTCATGGGGTGGATACATTCTAAAGAGGCAAGGGACAAAGGAAAATGCAAGCAAAGAATCGATTCGTGGCCGCATATCCGAACCAATGAATTGATTCGCTGCAAGGGTGGATCAATTCGGGCCTAGTTTTGATTTTGAGTGAACCCCGCTCAGGATTTAAATCCGCATCCTTTGCACCGTGAGCCAGCGTTCGCACAGCGACATCCAGCCAGGTAATGACGTCGATGGACTGAATGCGAACAGAAATACGTACAAACAAACAAAGACTCCCCCGTGTAGCCTTAACAGACTCTGGGGGCAAGTGCTGTTAGCGAGCACCTACGAAGGCCGGCACGGCACACGAGGGGGTGAGTGGCTAGAACCATGCCCGGCCGCCTTTGTCTCCCCAGTGGCGATGTTTACACATCGCACCGGGTACTTATTTGATGCCGAGTCGACCTAGGGGAGGCCCAGAAACGGTTCAGATAATCGTCACTGGTGTTGGTGTCCGTGAACGGGAATCGAACCCGGGTCGCCGGATTCGTAGCGCAGCGTTGCCCCAACCGCTCTCCACATACGCACGCACACACATTCACAAGCACATACGTTACATACGTACACCCCAGTACATACACTGCATGCACATGCCCTCATATTATCTTGTTGTACAAGCGTGTGAGCGAGCCCATTGGGCAAAATGTCAGGAAGACACATTTCTGACCTTGTAAGAATTTGCTATTGATTCCTATAGGAATCGCTTCTGGGCCCATTAAAGTCCCCGGCTGCACAGTAACGATCGCCCCTAATGGTCCATGCGTCTGCACAATCATGATGTGCGCAAGCCTGCGAGGCGGTCTCTGACGAAGGAAAATGTCATCACACATCGGGGCTTTGGGGACAATTGCCCGCCAGAGTTCAGCATCATTATACGAGCATCTTCATTGTCAGCAGCAGCATCATCACGATATCATCATCATCATCTTATTAAGCGTTGACATCTACATCCTCTATCCCAGGGGGTCGGCTACCAAAATAATAAGGAAGAGACTTTTTTTTTATTCTTAAAAAAAAACAAAAACCTCAATACGAGACGGTGGCGGGCGGTCCTTGATACAATAACGGTCACGAAGCAGCGGTTCCTATGATCACTGTTTCATTGCTTTTATGGCTTTATTTTGGTGATTTTCGAAAAGTTTTTTGCTTTGGCCATGTTTGTTTTTTGTAGTACGGAGTTAGACTGATGGCCTTAATCTAAGTTGTCTTGTGGTTGTTGTTGTTTGACTTGCATCCCACTGGGATTTTTGCACACAGTGTTGGTGTACGGTGTATTTTCTGCAATATTTTGCTGTCTTTTCTTGGATTTTCTGTTTGTACTCAGTCACATATTCACTTTAAGATGTTTTTTTGTTCAGGTTTTTGTTTTTTGTTCGTTGCGGTTGCACCCGATTCAAGAGCCGAATGGCTCACAGGGCTATACCTAATACACGAACTTGAACTTGGTCCCTTGAAGATCTACCCCGCATGCGGGTCTGAGCGAGGACGCCGTAGTGGCGAGAGAGACAAGAACCCGAATAAAAGAAGTGGCTTCTGATCAGGTGGAAATTAATAGCAGCAAATACTCTAAAAAGCGTAATGGTGATTCTAAACGTGGAGGGAAAAACCGGAGGACCCGGAGAAAAATCCAAGCAACCGCAGGGTGAGACACGCAAACTCCAAATACACAGCAGCAGGCGTCAGGGTCGGGATCGAACCCACGACCTCCTGTATACCAGGCGAGGTAGTCAACATCTCCTAGCCACCGTGATGATGATGAGAGAGAGAGACACGCAAACTCCAAATATACACCAGCAGCAGGCGTCAGGGTCGGGATCGAACCCACGACCTCGTGTATACCAGGCGAGGTAGTTAACATCTCGCCTCCATGGCTCCCCTAAATGTTGTGATGTTCATCTCAGTTGAGTAGGTCTGAACCAGTTGTTGCAATTCCACATTTCCATGGTTTGGGGGGGGGGTGTAAGTCACCCCGACCAATGCTTGAAGTGGTGCTCGTTTTATATCGACCCCAGACCGATGACTTGAACTCCCCGACCTTCTAATAGCCGAGTCCTCGAAACCTAAATTGTTAGGGTTATGATCTTTCCATAAAACATTTAATGCATTAAATATATCAGAACAAAAATAAAGAAATGGGGCCATTAATTTTAATAAAGCTAAAAGCTGTTAAGGCTCATACCTTTTTTATAATCCCAAAACAACGTTTTTCTTTCTTGAATGCAAATCAGTCGTTCAATTCCAAATTTTTTTTTTAATCACTTTGACAAATTTTGAGCCGCATGCAAAATAACGGCAAGCCTCGACGGGGCTGGCTCTGCGCTCCCATCACAGGAGCTACGATGACTCTCCAGCCCACCGCAGCTGCCTTCTGCACTTCATCTCGACAACACCATCATCTCCTCGCCTCTCAGGAGGTCATCGTGGCCGAGGCCCGTCGGTGTCAGCGGAGCTTTGCTCGTCACTTTCATCTGCAAAACGCTTTTTGTTGCGCACGGCTCGATTCCCATTCTCCGTGGTCCACTCTGACGGTCCCGTGACCACCCGCTGGGTTCTGATCTTCCACGGAGCTGCTCACGGTTCCACCCTAAACCGCATCCACTGCACAAACCGTGGTAGCAGACGCGGATACCTGATGCGCACGTGGAAAACAAAAATAAAAGCTCTCCAGCGGTGCGCGGCTGTAGTCATCCAGAATAGACCGTACAACGTAGAACGACTTCAACGCCCGATCCACAACTACACGACTCCGCTGGTCGTCACGCGGTGGTCTGGGCCTGACCACCTGAATGTGAGATTGTAGTTGTTGCTCTGCAGCTACGTCAACAGCCTTACGGAAGAAGGTGACCACCACCGCCGCTACCACCACCGTGTGGCTTTGGGTCATCTCCTTCGTCACTGACCTCTGGGTGCCACTCCAATGGCCGTCTCGGTGACCTGTCCTCCTCCACCGTGCACACCACGTGTCCCGCTTGTCGCGGACCTCATCTTCCTGCCGCATCGGTCTAAAACTAGACGAGTTACCGCTGTTCTACTGTCGCTCACATCGTGGTGTCCGGGGAGCTGAATGCCAACGTGGAGGCGTGCTGGCCGCGAAGAGAGAGGGGGGCCTTCAGGAGAGAGAGATAGAGAGAGAGAGTTCGTGTCAGCGCGTTGCTAACACCGCCTCCGCTGGAGTAGCACGGGCGAGTTTCTGACCACCTCATCGCGTCCGTGAACACTTTTTGCACTCGAAAGGGCCAGAAGGATCTTTTGTAGTTGCTTCGTTGAAGTCCGGCTCTTTGACCTCTCAAATGAAATGCAGGCATTACTCCTCCCCCCAAACGTCCGTCCTTTAATGCTCGAGTTGACCTCCGCTCTGAGCGAGTGATTTTACGTAGCCTAGGAAAAAAAATAAACCCCTCTCCTGCTGCTACGACACATGTCACGACCTCCTTTTTCTCGAAGGGACAATTTATCTCGGCTCCAATTGAGAGCAATAATAATGATGTTAATTCCCTGTATTTACTGTTATTGTGAGTTTGTAGGATTATGATTCCTTGTACCTCTTAAGCCCTTATCATCATTACGCTTGTTTTCCCGGAATAAGCCTCGCTGAGCCTCAAACCTCCGATTAGCATGGATCGTTATGTGCTGTGGGAAATATATTCAACATACATACAGGGACGCCTCTACTTACGAACATTCGACTTGCAAACGTTCAGAGATACGAACAAACCCTGTCCGCATGTCCAGTTGCCTGCTCGGACCGAGAGTCGTAAGTTCAACCGCCGTGCAATAGATGGCGGTGGTGGCATCTACATCTGCAGAACATGAAGAACCAGTGACATCTACATCTACAGAACATGAAGAACCAGTGGCATCTACATCTGCAGAACGTGAAGAACCAGTGGCATCTACATCTGCAGAACGTGAAGAACCAGTGGCATCTACATCTGCAGAACGTGAAGAACCAGTGGCACCTACATCTGCAGAACGTGAAGAACCAGTGGCATCTACATCTACAGAACATGAAGAACCAGCGGCAACTACATCTACAGAACATGAAGAACCAGTGGCATGTACATCTGCAGAACGTGAAGAACCAGTGGCATCTACATCTGCACAACGTGAAGAACCAGTGGCATCTACATCTGTGTACGGCAGCGTCATTCAAGCATCTGCATCTGTAGAACATAAAGAACCAGTGGCATCTACATCTGCAGAACGTGAAGAACCAGTGGCATCTACATCTGCAGAACATGGAGAACCAGTGGCATCTATGTCTAAAGGAGATTTTACAACTCTTAAAGCCATTCCCCGTGTTTAGTGTCCATGCCGTACAGCGCGTTTGGAATCGGCAGCAGTAAAGTTGGACTTACGAACTAATCCGCGTACATAGAAGACTCGTTTTCAGGAGGAGCCCAGCCGAGGTTTTTCTCAGTAGGGGGGCGACGTTGCCGCTGTGAGCGATCTCGATGAGGTTAAAACGGCGAGTGGGTTTCCAGCATCGGGATGTTTGGCCAATTCACCGGTCTCACAGCATGTTTCTTTTTCGTTCAAGCTGTTGGAGGAAAGCGCAGAAACCCGGCGGTAACCCAAACGGAACGGGGCGGGGATGGGAGGGAGGGGGGCGGGGATGGGGATAGCATGCAAGAGAAAGGCATCTTAGGAATTGAACCCATGATCCATTGAAGCCAGCATGTATGTGTGCCCGTTGAACTTCTTTCACGCCGTACGTAGCCAGCCGTGCTGATCGGAGGTGCAGGGGGAAGGGCAACACGCTAAACACAAATAGCGGTTCTGAAGAAACGAGTTTTGCCATTTAGTTGCTCCCTAATATCGCATTCCGACCGCAGGTATTGTGGTCAATGCAAACAAGACTCCTTGTAAAAAAAAGGTGTCAGTTTTGTTGCCAGATAAAAGGGTAAAAAAACTATTATCATATTTTGCTACTGGCAAAGGAGGTTCCGATGGTGTTGTTGCTGTTGTCGCTGTTGTTGTTGCTGTTGTTGTTTTCGCTGTTGTTGTTGCTGTTGCTGCTGCTATTGCGGTTGTTGCTGTTGCTGTTGTTGCCACTGTTGTTGATGCTGTTGTTGTTATTGTTGCTGCTGTTGCCGGCTGCAGCTCCGGAGATGGTGGGGAGGCAGCGGTACGGGCGGCCTGTGGACCTGTGGGCGACCGGCGTCGTCATTTACATCCTGTGAGCACACACACACACACCTACACACACCTACACACACACACCTGCACACCCACACATACCTACACACACCTACACACACACCTACCCACACACATCTACACACACTTACACACACTTGCTCACACCTACACACACACCTACACACCCACACATACCTACACACACCTACACCCACCTACAGACACCTGCACACACCTGCACACACCTATACACACCTACACACACCTGCACACACTTGCACACACCTACACACACACCTACACACACACCTACACACACCTGCACACACCTGCACACCCCCCCCCCCGCACACATCTACTCACTGCTGGCAAGTTGACTGCTGAAAAGTCGTACGGAAATCCTTACGGATTGCTCCGTGCTGTTGAAGTCACGGAGACATCCGACAACTGCTACGTTCGCAGTCATGAACACGCATCTCTCAAATTGCCTCCTTCAACGCTCATTGGCTGCGGTTTGCCGGTCCTCGCCCCCCCCCCCCCCAAATGTCACGTGCGCTGTCGCGTCACGTGACGAAGGTGATTGTAACCACGTGGATCTGCGGTGCCGTGCGCGAAGCCTCCAGTCGGATAACGGCTCCCCCCCCTCGCCCCGACCTCCTTCGCTACCCCCCAGACTCTCGGGAAACCCACCCTTCTACGATGACCAGGACGAGGAAGACTACGAAAACCACGACAAGAACCTCTTTCGGAAGATCCTGAGCGCCGAGTTCGAGTTCGACTCCCCGTACTGGGACGACATCTCCGATGCCGGTGAGTCTCCGCCACCTCCGCGCGCAGGTTTTACACGGCGGTCCAGAAGGATGTTTAGTTTATTTTTTTGTATTTTGGTAAAAATCTGCGGAGTTTCTTTTTTTTTCTGGCATCCACGGCACCCCAAGCTCCACAAAGCCACGTTCACTGACACAGACAAAGATTCCCCGCTCCCCCATGTAGCCTTCACAGGCTGTAGGGGCAAGTGCTGTAAGCGAGTAGCACCTATGAAGGCCGGAACTGTGGCAAACGAGGGAGAAGTGGGTGGCCAGCACCACGCCCGGCCACCTTTGTCTCCCTCGAGGCAATGTTTGCACATCGCACCCAGGTACTTATTCGAGGCTTAGTCGACCTAGGGGAGGCCCAGGACCGCTTCAGATAGTTGTCACCGGTGTTGGTAGCCGTGAGCGGGAATTGAACGACAGGGCGGTGACGCCATCAGAAATATAAATAGTTTTTGTTACTTTTAATTGCTATCGTAGAAAGGTATTTGTTACAGTCTCCCCGGATTGCGGAAGACCCGACTTACGCAAACCCGACCTTACGGAAATGCTTCCCTGTGAATCGCGTCCACGAAAAAATAGTTCAGTGCGCGGAAATGTTTGCGCCGGTTACGTGAGCGCAAGCAGTTGCGGCGCGGCGAGGTCGCGGATGAATACCGCGGGGTGAGGAGGCGTAAGGCGGGCAGCGGCCTTGAACCTCGCTCGGGCTTCAAACGAGGAGTACGGCAAATGGAATTTATCTTTGATTTTTGGAAAGGAAAATTGTTCACTATGAGACCTCCTTTACCAACTTTTAAGAAAAGCTGTCTCGGGTGTGGAACAATCAACTTCAAGGACAGTGCATATCATTATCATCAGAGTTTTTTTTGCATTTTGACTGCTTGTGTTGTGGTTATTGCAAACATGATGCCTTGTATAAAGGTGTCAGTTTTTGTACTAGTTGAAAGGGTAAAAACCTATCGCGAAAACTGTTCAGTTTCTGACATAAGGAAAATTCGGGTTACGTATCGTTCTCGGGAACGTAATCCTCCCGTATTTCGAAATATATCTTCTTTCACTCGTTTTTTTTTGTTGAGCGTGTAAGAGTGAAGCCCGTAGCAGTGCCCGTGTGAAGTGTCTTCCTACAAGATGACTCCCGTAAAATTTCCATTTAAAGCTTTCGTGACTGCAGGGATTCATCTTCTTGGTTCTTTCGGTAAAGTCACATAGAATGGAAATAATAAAATAATACAAATTCAAATAAAACATCATAAAATAATATAATAATATATTTTATTATGTTTTATTTTTATTATTTTATTATTTCCATTCTACGTGACTTTACCGAAAGAACCAAGAAGATGACTCCCGTAACTTGCGAATTTGCGCTATGGGGGGGGGGGGGGGTGAAGGGGGGGGGAAGAACGTCTTACACACGGGGACACCCTGGAACTCGATATGGAAATTGTACAGCGATGACCTGCTGTTCTTACATTTAGGTTAATTTAATATAGATTTAATATTGAATGTAATATTGATTATGTCTGTGCACCGCTGTTTTCAATTTCTTCGGTATTGCCGTGGGTTCAGAGTGCTCAGAGACTTCTAGAGCAATTCAACTCACAGTTCCAAAGTTGCGAATTCAAATCCCAGTCGTGGGTTGGCTGAGATCATAATCCTTTTTGGGGGCGGCAAAAATGAGTGCCAATTAATGGGAAGTAAAATTAAGGTTTTCCTTAAAAAAAAATGTGATTGACTCCCGCCATGGTAATGTGCAATTTCCACCACGAACTTCCAAAGATGAGAACTTTCTCGTTTGAGTGCCTTGATTCTGAATTCGGTTTCATTTGAGTTTTCACCGCTGATGGCCAAATCGCTCGGAAATCGTACAATATTGTCGAATCTCAGAAGATTTAAGCCTGGATAGTGCCTGGATCACAATCTGGCTCTGAGCGGCTCTGCTCATTGTGGCTCTGAGCGGCTGTGTGGACATTGTGGCTCTGAGCGGCTCTGCTCATTGTGGCTCTGAGCGGCTCTGCTCATTGTGGCTCTGACCGGCTGTGTGGACATGGTGGCTCTGAGCGGCTCTGCTCATTGTGGCTCTGAGCGGCTGTGTGCGTGTCGTGCAGCCAAGGAGCTGGTGACGAGGCTCATGGACGTGGACCAGAACACGCGCATCACTGCGCAGGAGGCCATCGCCCACCCGTGGTAGGTCCCTGGTCCTCGCACAGCAACGACGACGCGGCGACAACAAAGACAAAGATACCCCCCACCCCCACCCCATAGCCTCTAGCACACTGTTGGGGCAAGTGCTGTTAGCGAGCAGCACCTATGAAGGCCGGCACTGTGGCACACAGAGGAGGAACGGGTGGCCAGCACCACGCCCGAATTTGTCTGCCGAGTGGCGATGTTGACACACCGCACCAGGTACTCGTTTGGGGCTGAGTCGACCTAGGGGAGGCCCAGGACCGGTTCAGATATTCGCAGGCAGATTGACAGTGTGAGTGTGTGTCGGTAGAACAGGGGAAGAATATACAACTTCCACACACACACGCGCGAACACATACTCTCACAAGCACACACTCGCCCACTCACGCTGTCACTCTGCAGAGCAGGGGAAGAACATACAAACTCCACACAGAAGTGAGACCGAGTCGGGAATCAAACCCGGGTCCTTCTTGCTGTGAAGCTCAGATGTTACCACCGCCGCCTCCCAAGTGAGTGTCGAGAGGGTGCGCATGCATCCGTGAACACCATGGCCCCCCGTCCCACCTCCCCTCCTTCTCGCCCCTTGCGCCGGCGTTAAAATAGTGTAGGGGTGTTAGAGAGAGAGCCCGTTATGCATGGCAGCCTATGGTAAACAAACACAGTAGGCGGGGCTACATGTGTGCACGAGCAGGTGCCCTCTGCGACGTCCGCGCCAGACACCCTGGGGGGTCGATTCGGTCATTATGATCCCCCGGGGCCCCACCCCTCAGGGAGGGGTTGGGTATAAAAGGGGAATGTATCGAAGGGCTCGGGAGTGTTGTGTTAGCTAAGAAGAGAAGAGGAAGACGTCCTAGATAGAGCCCTGGTCTCCCCCTGGCACGCCGTCCTTATCAGGACCGCGCAGGCTCGAGCCAGTGGCGTGGTACCAGAGCCAGAGCCAGTGCTGGTCTGGACTCTGGGTACCGGGCCCGACTGACCAGTGTCGGGCCAAGATAGCCTCCCCTAGCCCATTAGAGGAGGACTCAGAGGCAGGCTAGGGTTAGCCTAGAGGTGTGTCCTCAGATAGACGGGTGAGGGGGCCGATACCCCCTCAGTGTGTATGTCACAACGTATGGTGTTAAATAAACAAGTGTGCCTCCAACTCCGGTGTGAACGAGTCATAAGCGTTACTACATCTGGCGTCAGAAGTGAAACAAAGTACGAACATGGATACACGCCGGACGACTCGAGTCGGGGTACCAGAGGCAGAAGACACCACTGCAGTCGGAGGGCCCGAGACGGCTGAAGATGCCATCGACCAGCCGGGGCTGGGCGCATCCACGCCACAGCAGCTGGAGGAAGGGGAGCCGTCGATGGAGGGGCTGAGGGAGGCGCACGCGAAGCTGACCGAGCTGCTGTACGCCGCAGCCGCCATGCTCGACACCATCACGCAGCTGGGGGCTGCGGGACCGCCACGGGGCAACGGCAGCCGACGATCACAGCGCCTTCCCGCCATTTCCACGGAGCAACATTTTGAAACTCCCGCCATCGCCGCAGCTGCTGTTGAGGGCGTGGCCGCTCTAAGCATCGCGTCCAACGGCGGGAGTACAGTACCTGCCGCGTCACCACCAACGGGCGGAACGTCACCACGGGTGCGACCGGCGATGCCATCGCTGGTTCGTGCCGACGCTGACTTGAGTGAGGCGGACGAGGGAGTGCGTTCTTCCTCTGCAGCCGCTGCCTTACATCAGCGGCTACCTCCACTCAAGGAATTTGTGGGCGAGGATGGTGACTGGGGCGGCTTCCAGCGGCGCTTCCTCGCTCACCAGGAGATGGCACAGTGGACAGACGCCGAGGCTCTCCGCGCGCTGCCAGCACTTCTCGACAGCGACGCCCTCGCCACTCTAACATCGGCTTCGAAGGAGAGGCGCTCCACGCTGCGGAAGGCGATGCAGGTGCTGTCGGCGGTATATGGTCCACCATCGGACTGTCGCCAACTCTTTTACGATCGCCAGCGGGGGACGAAGGAGTCGCCCCTGGCGTACCGCACAAGCCTCCTGGCACTGGCGAAGGAGGCCTTTCCACGAATGGATGACGAGGGTGTCGACGCCATGGTGACAGAGAAGATACTTTTGCTGGCGGACGACTTAGACATCGTCATTGTCGCACAGGACGATGCAGAGATGTGCTCCCTCCAAGCGGCCCGTCTTCTCCACGCAAACCTGTCCTCTCAACGACGGAAGGCCAGCAAGGCGGCGAGCGGGCGTGCCGTCGCTGCAGCCACCCTCCCGGCGGAAGAGGTTTGCGCCATCGACCATCAACGGCAGCATGGAGCGGGAGTACGGGAGGACCGGGCCGGTTCAAGCCGTCTACAACATCCATCGTCGTCACCAGCGCTTCCACGCTGTTACAACTGCGGCTTCCGGGGCCACGTCGCCTCGGGGTGCCGCTCTCCTGGGCAGCGCAGGACGACACCTCAACGGGACGCCGGCCCTCGTCACAAGCTCCACCATCATAATCCGGCGAGTCGCGGCACCCCTCATGCTTGGCCCACGCACACGCCCATCACACACTCAAACACCGCAGCGAAGGGGGGGCCAATATCGCGTACCATGGCACCAACACGCACCGCTCTGGGTACTCAGATTGAACCCAGCCAGTGGTCCGTGTTGGCCCATCGGGTTGTAGCCGCGTCGTCAGGGTCGTCGGCCGTTGTGGGCCACATCGATGGGGTCGAGGTGCGCATCCTGGTCGATACAGGAGCATCGGCGACCATTATTTCGGAGTTGATTTATAACATTCTCCCTGCCCAAAGCCGTCCTTTGATGCCTGTTAACGTGCCATTCTTTGCTGCTAACGGGGGTTCACTTGGCATCATCGGACAAATTCGTGCCCAAATTTGTGTCGGGGATATTAAATTGTCTGGGCCGATTTTTGTTTCCTCCTCGCTGGCGGTTCCGTGCCTGCTGGGGACGGACTTCCTGGCCAAAATGCCGATTAGGATATTAATCGACCAGGGATGCATTGAGCTCCCATCGGGCCGACGCATGGCGTTTCTGCCATCCCCCGCTACGAGCCGGACGGCGTTCGCGACGGTGCCGGCGTTCGTAGATAGAACGGTGCGCGTTCCTCCGGGGGCGCAAATGTTGATTCCTTTGAAACTTCGGCGGCCCTTCGCTAAGGGCATTGGGGCTCAAGGGGTTCTGTTGGGACCGTCTAGGGCCGGGGTCAGTGGACCTGATTTACTCCCGGCCCAGACCATAGTGAGAGGGGAAGGAGAACCCTTCATCGCGGTCCTCAATGTGGGCTCGCAGACGGTGGTGGTCCCACAGGGGACCGTGCTTGCTCACGCAACGCCGGTGCCCTGTGAGGAACCCGTCGCGAGTCATGTCGGCGCTGTCCCTGCACCGCGACCACATTCGGACAGCGATGAAGGGTGGCTCGAGGCGCTTTGTGCGGGATCGACGGACCTGTCAAATTTAGAGCGTCAACGTCTTAAGACACTACTAAGGGAATTTTCCGACGTTTTCAGTCGAGATAAATACGATTTGGGCTGCACTAATCTGCTGCGTCACCATATTGATACGGGTGACAGCGCGCCAATACGCCAGAATCCTTTTCGGTTGAGTCCCGCCGAAAAGGACCATGTCAAATCGGCTGTTGATGACATGCTAGCCGCCGACATCATTTCTCCCTCCAACAGCCCTTGGGGAGCGCCGATCGTCCTGGTTAAGAAGCAGGACGGTTCGTTGCGGTTTTGCGTTGACTTTCGGCGCCTTAACAAAATTACGGTTGCCGACGCATACCCGCTCCCACGGATGGACGAATCGCTTGACGCCTTGGCGGGAGCGCGATTCTTCTCCACATTGGACTTACTTTCGGGATTCTGGCAGCTTCCTCTGGACGATGATTCAAAGCCTAAAACTGCTTTCCGTACTCCGCACGGCCTGTTTCAATTCAACCGGTTGCCGATGGGCTTACACTCAGCGCCGGCAACTTTCCAGCGGTTGATGGAATTGGTTTTGGCTGGATTGCAATGGGAGTCGTGCCTGATTTATTTGGATGACGTTATTGTCTTTGGCAAAACTTTTGATGAACATCTCCAGAGGTTGCGGGCGGTTTTCCTAAAGATGCGGGCTGCTAATTTGAAATTTAAGCCCCAAAAATGCCATTTGTTACGCGAGTCGGTGCGTTATTTGGGGCACATCGTGGGACGCTCAGGTATTTCTACCGATCCCGCCAAAACGCAGTGTGTAAGCTCCTGGCCGACTCCCACCTCAGTGGGAGAGGTTAGGAGTTTTATTGGGTTTGCGTCGTATTATAGACGCTTCGTCGCTAATTTTGCGACTATAGCAAAACCCCTACACGCTTTAACATCAAAAGGGGTTCGGTTCTGCTGGGGTCGGGAGGAGGAAGCTGCTTTTTGCTCCCTTCGGGACGCTTTGGTAAACGCTCCTCCCCTGATTTACCCTGATTTTTCAAAACCATTCTTGCTCGACACCGATGCGAGCAACACGGGTATTGGGGGCGTGCTCTCCCAGGTGGTTGACGGCGTGGAACGTGTGGTTGCGTACGGCAGTCGGGTGTTGTCTCCAGCGGAGCAACGATATTGTGTCACCCGTAGGGAACTGTTGGCAATTGTCCATTTCATCCAACAGTATCGCCCATATCTGTACGGTCGGCATTTCACCGTCCGCACAGATCATGCGGCACTGCAGTACGCCCTGAGGGTTCAACAGCCATCGGGACAATTGTCCCGATGGTTGGAGGTCCTCCAGGACTACGATTTCCAAACCACATACCGTAAGGGCGTTCGCCACACCAACGCGGACGCTCTGTCGCGCTTGCCAACCACCTCCGAGTGTGCATGCCTCCTGGGGTCTGGACGTTGCAGACCTCCAGGGGACACATCGGTTCCTGTCTTGGCGGCCGCCAACGACGACGATACAGTAGTTACTAATTCGATCGAACAACAGGGCAAAGATTCCCTGTTGGGGTTGCCCGTCATTGACTGGGGGCGCCTCCAGATGGAGGATGTGTCCCTCCTCGGGTGGCGACGTCGCGTTGGCGGTGCGGCGGGGGGAAAAAGAGGTGGTTCCGACGCATGGGAAATGTGCCAAGGCCTGCTGATGCATTGGGACGGGAAGTCGCGTCGACATCGGCTGGTGGTCCCTACTGGGTTGCGGGGCAGGGTGGTATGGGCCGCTCATGAGCGCCTCCTACACCTGGGGACCCAAAAGACTCTCATCTTGCTGTTGCGTTCTTGTTCTGGTTCCTGTTATTGTTCAAAAATAGTGAGGCACACGCGCGGTCAGGGGGTGAAGGCACCTTTATTGTCAAATTTTTGTATGTTGGCAGCCGGGACGGCTGCATGCTATGCGGGGGGGAGTGATGTAGGGGTGTTAGAGAGAGAGCCCGTTATGCATGGCAGCCTATGGTAAACAAACACAGTAGGCGGGGCTACATGTGTGCACGAGCAGGTGCCCTCTGCGACGTCCGCGCCAGACACCCTGGGGGGTCGATTCGGTCATTATGATCCCCCGGGGCCCCACCCCTCAGGGAGGGGTTGGGTATAAAAGGGGAATGTATCGAAGGGCTCGGGAGTGTTGTGTTAGCTAAGAAGAGAAGAGGAAGACGTCCTAGATAGAGCCCTGGTCTCCCCCTGGCACGCCGTCCTTATCAGGACCGCGCAGGCTCGAGCCAGTGGCGTGGTACCAGAGCCAGAGCCAGTGCTGGTCTGGACTCTGGGTACCGGGCCCGACTGACCAGTGTCGGGCCAAGATAGCCTCCCCTAGCCCATTAGAGGAGGACTCAGAGGCAGGCTAGGGTTAGCCTAGAGGTGTGTCCTCAGATAGACGGGTGAGGGGGCCGATACCCCCTCAGTGTGTATGTCACAACGTATGGTGTTAAATAAACAAGTGTGCCTCCAACTCCGGTGTGAACGAGTCATAAGCGTTACTACAATAGCAAACGTTCACCCATTTCCAGATCGTGTCCCAGATACTGCACCCCTGGGTTCGCGTCTCCTCTCCGCAGAGCCACCCAGGAGAGCCCCCGACCCCACCGTGACTCCAAGCGCACCACACGCACCACACGCACCACACGCACCACACGCACCACACGCACCACACGCACCACACGCATCACACGCACCACACGAACCACACGCACCACACGCACCACACGAACCACAAGCACCACACGCACCACACGCACCACACGCACCACACGCACTACACGCACCACACGCACCACACGCACCACACGCACTACACGCACCACACGCACCACACGCACCACACACACACCACACGAACCACACGCACACAGGCGTACACACCAGGGGTGCAGGCGCTGCACAGGGGTCGCATGCATTCACGGGGCGAGCGATGGTCTCAAATGCAATTCATCATTCCGCAGGCTTCGTTGGAATCACAGTACAGAGGGGGGGGGGGGGGGGGCTATGGGAAGGAATAGGCTCGACGCATATGCTTTATTGTAAAAATAATTACCATAATAATACCCAATACATAGGCTTATCGGTACACTTTGTGGATGAAGGCCACCACGCACTGTGTCGGTCATGAGGGATCTGTGACCAAGATGGATTGGTAATGAGTGGGGTCTCAAGACGAAGTTAATTAATTTCCCGTCACTGATGTAAAACTAAACTATTTATTCACCAAACTATTTTATTTTGTTCCCAGGTAAGGCCCCACTGAGCTACGTAGCTCTTTTTCAAAAGCGACCTGGCCACAAATGATAGCTCAACGAAGTGGATTATTGTTACGTGGACATTTATAGCAGTCAAATAGCTCTAAACGCACTTTGATTCTAAATGTGGAGGGAAAAACCGGAGGACCCGGAGAAAAATCCACGTGACCACGGGGAGAGAGACACCGCAAACTCCAAATATACAGCAGACATCAGGGTCGGGATCGAACCCACGACCTCCTGCATACCAAGCGAGGTCTTTAACATCTCCTAGCCACCGTGATGATGATGAGAGAGAGAGACGCAAACTCCAAATATACAGCAGACATCAGGGTCGGGATCGAACCCACGACCTCCTGTATACCAGGCGAGGTCATTAACATCTCACCACCGTGATGATGATGAGAGAGAGAGAGACGCAAACTCCAAATATACAGCACACGTCAGGGTCGGGATCGAACCCACGACCTCCTGCACACCAGGCGAGGTAGTTAACACCTCGCCCTTGTCCAACGTTTGAAGCGGTGCTCATGTTATAATGACCCCAGACGGATGATTGATAAGTTCGACTTCCGCATGGGACTTGAACTCCCCGACCTTACTGAGTCCTCAACCCCCCCGTTTGTTAACCATGAGCCGGGGGGGGGGGGGGGGGGGTCGTATCGCAGTGTGCTAACCGCTGCGCTACCACTCTGCGCCATGCACACGTGCGCTCGCACGCACGAAATGTTGCCCTTCAAAGCCAAAGTGATTGCTGCGGTCGTGTTAGCGTTCGCGCAGCCCACAGCGGGCGTGCGTCAGCGTCGTTCGGCTCGGAGAAAGGAGACAGATCGATAAGCTTAGAGAGGGAAAAACTACAAAAAAACCACGGGTAAAATATGTGTTCAGTTCAAGGGGTTAGACAAAGCATTGTGGATCAATGTTTCATTTGTTCTCACCTTGAAATCTGTGGATTTGAAGTCAGTTGTTATTTATACATCTATATATAAAACGTGAAGACTGCTGATGAAATCAACAATGAAAATACATGATGACAATAGTGGAATTATGTCCTTTCCTTTACCCAACTAACCTTTGCTCAATAACGCTCTGCTGACGAGACACTAAATGCAAGAGTTTGGTATTTTCGAAGAAGAATAGGAAGAGAAAAAAATTAACCCGTAAAAACAAAGTTTTTCACTATAAATCTTTTATATGCGTGGCGGCTAGAGTCCTCTCGTCCTCTGGCTTGAGATGGCTGCCTATGGGTCAGATGATTGTCTGCCAGCATTAAGCAATTGGTAATTAAATATAATTTATTTGTCACGCACAACGAGTCTGTGTGCAAAATGTCAGCTCGATTGGATCACGGGAAGTGGGTTAAAAAACGACCGAAAGATTTGCACGGTCGTAAGCAAGCAAGCAAGCACGCAAGCACGCAAGCAAGCAAGCGAACTTAATATAAAGGATTTAAAAAACCCACAATGCCGCTGATAAAATGCATTCCCAGAAGGCTGTGCGACTGATGCGTTGAGTAAAACAATCTCTCCTTTCATCTTGATTGATTTCAACTATTTGCCTTCTCCGCAATGGCGCTAATTATTGTTTGTGTGCGCATGTTGAACCTCTTTTGCACCGTACGTAGCCAACCGTGCTAATTTGAAGAGCACGACATTGTTTC
Source organism: Lampetra fluviatilis (assembly GCF_964198595.1). Classification (NCBI taxonomy): domain Eukaryota; kingdom Metazoa; phylum Chordata; class Hyperoartia; order Petromyzontiformes; family Petromyzontidae; genus Lampetra; species Lampetra fluviatilis. Next base: position 2,053,443 of record NC_136318.1, on the reverse strand, counting down.
GCCTCACGTCTCACGATGCCTTTCATTTTAGAAAGTTCTGCCGGCGATGTTTTGACAGTTCCAAAATTAATATTTCGTGCGCGTGAGGAATTTGGAGTGCCGGATGAAGCATTTGCAGGATGTTCATCTCACTCTACCTTTGTCTGCCTCAATGTCTCTCTCCGTCTTTGCCCGTATTACCTGCCTGTCTTGCAACTCAAAAAACAAAGATCTCACGTGTAGCCCCAACAGACTGTTGGGGCAAGCGCTGTTCGCGAGCACCTATGAAGGCGGTAACGGCACATGAAGGGGTGGTGTGGCCAACACCACGCTCAGCCACCTTTGTCTCCCTAGTGGCGATGTTTACACACCGCACCAAGTAAAACTTTTAAGGCTGATTATCATCACCGGTGTCGGCCTTGAGCAGGAAGCGAATTCGGGTCGCCAGGTTTGTCGCACCAACTGTTGTTACACCAGCGCCCCCCACGCAGGCAAAGACAAAGGTCCCCCATGTAGCCTGTATCATAGCGTTGGGGCAAGTGGTGTTTGTATACACCCACACGTACACACACGACAGTGCCCCTCCAGAAGCTGTGAGTGACAGGGAGACAGGCCGCGAGTCCCCGTCCCCTTCCAAAAAGAGTGTGCTGCACTCACTCACTCACTCTCTCACTCACTCACTCTCTCACTCACTCACTCACTCTCTCACTCGCTCACTCACTCACTCACTCTCCCTCTCTCTCTCTCACTCGCTCGCTCGCTCGCTCGCTCGCACACTCACTCACTCTCTCTGTCTGTGTGTGTGTGTGCCCTCAAGGGTGTCCGGAAATGCGGCTTCGGACAAGAACATCAAGGATGGCGTCTGCGCTCAGATTGAGAAGAACTTCGCGAAGACCAAGTGGAAGGTGAGTGCCGTTCGAGCGCTCGCTCGCTCTCGCGCTCTCTCTCTCTCGCTCTCTCTCTCGCGGCGGCTACTGACGCCAGGTTCCTCCTAAAGGCACGGGTTCGTTTCTCACAGCAAGTACATCCAGCCCGGCTGCCCTTTGCCGAAACCCACAGTGTTAATGACGGCCCCCGCTGGAGGTATCCGTTGAAGGCCCCTGCTAGAGACCCCCATTAGAGGCCGCCGCTAGAGGCCCCCGCATGAGGCCCCCGAGAGAGGCCGCCGCTAGAGGCTTCCGCTGCCGCAACGTGAACCTCCGGAAGCGTCGACCACGCCCGGGACACGAACTCCGTTTGCGGCGGCGAGTGGCCGGAGCCTCTGTGACGAGCGGCGACGCCGCAGCTGACGAGCCGGGCACGGCCTGCGGCACGCCGCTCGTCATCGGGCCTGGGGCACGACGAGACACAAAGCCACTCAAAAAACTTGGAGGGCCTCAATCTTGATTCGAAGCTTTCGTGACTGCAGGAATCCATACTCGTTGGTTCTTTCGGTAAAGTCACGTAGGTAGAAAGAGGGTCTCCTCCTACCTATCCATCCACCACCCCCCTCACCCACCCACCCACCACCCCTTTAATCACCCACCACCCCCCTCACCCACCCACCACCCACTACCCACCCACCACCCCGCTCACCCACCCACCCAACACCCCACTCACCCACCCACTCACCCACCTCTTCACCAACCCACCACCTCTTCACCCACCCCGCTTATACACCCACCCACCACCTCGCTCAACCACCCACCCACCACCCCCCTCACCCACCCACCCACCCACCACTCCCCTCACCCACCCACCCACCCACCACTCCCCTCACCCACCCACCACCCCGCTCACCCACCCACCCACCACTCCCGCTCACCCACCCACCCACCACCCACAACCCACCCACCACCCCGCTCACACACCCACCACCTCTTCACCCACCCCGCTTATCCACCCACCCACCACCCCGCTCAACCACCCACCCACCACCCCCCTCACCCACTCACCACCCCCCTCACCCACCCACCCACCACCCCCCTCACCTACCCACCACCCCCCTCACCCACCACCCCGCTCCCCCTGCGCCCCGCGCGCGCCACCCCCAACAGAAGGCGGTGCGTGTCACGGCCATGATGAAGCACCTGCGGACGACGCAGCACTCGGCGCCTCCGTCTCCCGCGGCGGCGATGGGCGGCCCACCGGGCGCCGCGGAGGTCGCCGCCGCCGCCGGCAACGCCGAAGACGACGGCGGCAGCGGGGGGGAAGGAGGAGGGGGAGGGGGGGAAGGAGGAGGGGGAGGGGGGGCGCCCGATCCCAACGGCCGCTCGCCGCAGCCCGGCTCGGCGCGCCCCTCGCCCCGGCGCTCCGAGGCCGGCCCGCCGTGCGCCACCGACGGAGCGTCCCCGCCGACGCCGACGAGGGGCCCGGCGGCGGCGGCAGCGTCGCGTCCCGGCGGGCAGCCGTCGCCGTACGCGGGCGGTCCGCGAGCTGCCGCGCCCGCCGAGGATGAAGCTGAAGCGGCGGTTGCGGCCGTGCCGGAAAATTCGATCGTCATTTGTGTTCACGCGAGCGATGGCGACGGAGCGGACGAGGCAGGAAACGAGTTGCGGTCCGAGATGTAGGGAAAGTCGTCGAAGCTCGTCGGTTTTGTCGTCGTTTCGTGATTTTGGTGATGGGGAGGGGGGGGCGGTCGTGTGGGAGAGGGAGGGGGGGTTGCTCACCGTGATTGCCGGATGAGATGTCTCGTTGGTTGGTTTCGCGGCGAGCCCGACCGGCGTTTGAAGTCGCGTCTGGGAAGTTTTGCTTGTCGCTCGGAGGACAGGGTGCGTGTGGGAGATGCGAAAATAAATACTCGGAGAAAAAAATAAACTAAAAAATGTAAATGAGAGAGTGGCACGCGTTCTTGAAAAAGGCCACGCACGTTTGAGAAATATATATTTTGGAGTAAGTAAATATATGCACACAGAAAATGTGAAATTGCATTTTTACACCGTGCGTTTTATTTTCTGATTATATTTGGTACGGATGTAATGATTCATCAAATCAATTAACTGACGTTGATTCGTAAACTTGTGACGCATGTATTGAATCATGCACGTAACAATTGATTCTTTTCAGTTTGTATATCAACTTAATTTCACCAGGCAGGAACCCAATGGGACATCAAGGGCCCCCATTGATGTCGAGTGTGTTTTCTTGTTTTTACGAAATCCTGGCATTAAGATCAGCACAGTGAGGCTTTCCTGGGAACACTACCTCTTCTGGATCATCATCATCATCATCAGCAGCAGCAATGTTAACAGCAACATCATAATAATCAGCAATGTATCTACAACATCGTTATCATCATAATCCGCGAAATTCATATTTATTTTGGGTATCCATTATCTCGTCTCCTTCACGTGCATGCGTGCCCTCATTCCGCCACTTGCTGAAAAGTCCAGGGCAAAACATTGCCCAGAGCAGTGGGGAAAACAAGTTGCAGAATCATCTTCTTATTCTTGGTTCTTTCGGTAAAGTCACGTAGATAAAAAAAAAAATAGCGTTTAAAATAATTTGCAAAATTTTTTCTTTCATTTTTTATTTAAATTTCATTTTTAAAATTTTCTATCTACGTGACTTTACCGAAAAAAATATGAATCTCCGCAGTCACGAAAATTTTAAGTCAAAATGTAATCCTCTTCTTCTTTATTATTGACACAGCGGGGCCCTGCTACGTGTCACGCCCTCGCACGCCAGGCGACGCGGCGCCCTGCGTCACGTCGTGAACTTTCTGCTCCCCGTCGGCTCCAGCCGAAGCCTCCCTCTCCCCTCCCGTCGTCGGGTCGTTCCGTGATTGCGCAACGCGGTGGCAGGGTCCGCCACCGCGCGTGGATTCTTATTCCCAGGGTCGTAGCAATTCTGGTTCATCGCACGACGAAGCTGTTGTCTCGGTAAAGTCACGTAGGTAAAAAATAAAAATTAATAAAAGTAAAATAAATAAAAAATAAAACTCACGACGTTATAATAATATGATAATTGGTTTTTTACCCTTCTATCTGGCAACAAAACTGACACCTTTTTACAAGGAGTCATGTTTGCATAGACCGCAATACCTGCAGTCATAATACAAACAAAAGAACATAACTCTGATAATGTGCACTGTCCTTGAAGTTGATTGGTCCACACCCGAGACAGCTTTCCTTAGAGTCTAGTCTCACATGGGTTGGACCAGATTCAGGGCCTACCTTGGCTCCTCCCACCCTCAACCAGTATATATACAAATACTGTGTTCTTGGAATTTCTCTCACTTGATACGGCTATCGTGCTGTGACGGTTCCATCTGAAGACGGAAGCTTGTGTTGCCTCCGAAACGTCGTGATTTTTATTTTATTTTACTTTTATTAATTTAAAATTTTTACCTACGTGACTTTACCGAAAAAACCTAAGAATTTGAATCCTTGCAGTCACGAAAGCTTCAAATCTAGAACTGTTTGTTGTCGTCTCCAGCGAAAGTGTGCGCTGAAGTAGTCACCGATTGTCACGTTTTGTATACGTGACAGACCTTGCTCATTGGCTGTGTCGGGCGGTGGTGGGTTTACCGACACGTTTATGTTCACGCGATATAAACCCCCCCAAAAAAACCTGCGATATGAAAAAGGGGCCCTCGCTCTGCCGAAAGCCGGAGGAAATGACGGCCTACATAACCAGGTGAATCTGGCCCCGAAGTCTCCCCGCATGCCACAGCTTCTTGGCTCGATACACATCGTACCCGCCGTAGAGTCTACGGCCCGAAAAAAAACACAACATGTTTTTTGGGACCGAAATCATGATCTCGAATCCGTATATAAATGTGCCGTTAAACCCGCCACCACCCGACACAGGCAACTAGTAAGGTTTGTCACGTAAACAGAACGTGCCAGTACATCACCGGTGTGTTGGAGAGCCAAGCCACAACATTTATGACGTTTCGCCAGTAATTACAACCAGCTTCATCAGGCGACAGCCAGATTTGTGGAGAAGTCCACCTGTTTCGTTCCTTATATAGACGCGTAGACACATGTATGTACGCGATCTAATCCAAAAATCCTGTATTATGGATGATGTTGGTCGCGAAAGCCTACGTGCTAAAATGATCCCGAACCCGTAACGCTTTACATTTTCGGTTAGGGATGAATCATTGCATCCGTCAAAATTTAAACGGCGCCGCTTGTAATAAGTTGTTTTTGGTTAAAATGTGTACGTCCTAAAACAAAAAACGTTACGCGTGTTCCTAGTCCCGTCTGGAATTGCTCGTGTTGCCAATGGCGAGGAAATGAATCTTCGCTCAAAACTCGCGCAGAATATAAAGGAATTATATTGTGTACCGTAGCGTTCATGTTAACAGAGACACCATTGCCTCTCCACGTAAATGCACTGACACGCGCGGTTGTAGATTCACCGATCGGGGACCACCTTATATTTAACCTTATTGCAAGGGAGCATGTCTAAGTATGTATTATTATCGTTATTATGAATCACTGTACTTAGAACAAAATAGAGGGGGGAGTTTAAGTTTCGTCTCATTGGGAAATGTTAACCCGTGTGTGCGATAAGGCGTGGAAATATTTATGTATATATATATTTATCAAAACCAGCAATGTTTATAACGCTATACCACGTGACAGTACAAAATCGGTGTTCCTTTAACACAAGGCAACTGGTCATATATCAAAGCACTGTTAGCGGCAACGTTTTCTAAGTGTCCGTTCCTGCAATCGAATGTAGAAAGTGTCGCGTCTATCGGTAATCCTGCATGAAACTCCATTTTCAGCGCGTAAACAAGTCAAGTCACCCTGTACGTGGCGATCACCGGCTGGTTACTCTTTTTACAATCACTCAGTCGTGTCACTGGCACGAGCTTGAAGCTAACAGAGCAGCAGCAGCAGCAGCAGTAGCAGCCCATGAACGTAGATATTCGTTAAAGATCCTACAGTCAAAGCATGGCGCTAAAGATCACGAGGTTAAGATCATTGACATTGATGGATGGTGATCTTGCCAATCCGTGAGGGTCATTGGGGTTATTTGACCATACTTCACCACACTTGTGAGTGTGGGTCGGTGAAGGGGGTGGTGATGTTGGCCATGACCACGAATGGAATATTAGGTCGCTGGGTTTGTAGTTCAGCGCGCTAACCACTACGCCACCACTCCACCCCATCTGTACGTTAAATGAAGAACGTATTCAAGAGTAGTCAAGTGACTGTATGACGCTCCTGTGAAAATACCAAATCGAGGGTTACGTTACTTCTAAAAACCTTGGTAAATTGGTAATCGCAGACTGATAACGTTTCAAAGTGACTCTAACCGTAAAACTGTACGTTTAAAATTCACTTTTTTTACGTGGTAAGAACAAAATGCCAACACAATAGCCTGATTATACTTCTTTTTTATATATATATATATTTTAAGCAGCTAATTTCAGAAGGCATGCACACGATGTTTCAGCGTAGTGAGTGTATTATAGAGCGTATCGTATCTAGAGGTAGCTTTCGAGAACGTGAGATTTGTGTACATACCAAGGTATACCGTGTTATTTTGTAAACGCACTTGTGCATGATGTTCACTCAAACTAAGCCACCTTCCAAAATGAGGGCGACTGCGATGGAAATGCGGCGGGTTCGGGCTGTCATCGTCGCAATCGTGTTGGGTCACGTGCACGTGAATTCTAACCACAACGAACTGAACCTCGTTTCATCATTAGACCTCCTTTGCCAGTACCAAAATATAATAGTAGGGCTTTTCCCCTTTTTTCTGGCAACAAAACTGAAACCTTTTTACAAGGATTCATGTCTGCGTTAACCACAATACTTGCGGTCAAAATGCAAACAAAAACACACTATGATAATATAGTGGCATTGTCCTTGAAACTGATTGGTCCACACCATAGTGTGTTTTTGTTTGCATTTTGACTGCAAGTATTGTGGTTAATGTAGACATGAATCCTCGTAAAAAGGTTTCAGTTTTGTTGCCAGCAAAAAGGGGAAAACTCCTATTATTATATTTTGGTACTGGCAAAGGAGGTCTAATGATGTAGATGTTCACCCCGAGCCCTAATTACTGTGATAGTGCATTGTCTTTGAGCCGTACGCCTTTTGGCGTCCTCTGGTTGAGCACCAATTGGGTCGAGGCTCGAAAGAAAGCCGTCCCTTGGTGTGGACCAATCAGTTTCAAGGACAATGCATATATTACCATAGTGTGTTTTTGTTTGCATTTTGACTGCAAGTATTGTGGTTAATGCAGACATGATTCCTTGTCAAAAGGTTTCAGTTTTGTTGCCAGAAAAAAAGGGGGAAAACCCTATTATTATTATTTGGAACCTCGTTTGTTTGGCGCCCCACTTGCACGCCTCGCCGTCGGGCAGCAGCAGGCCTCAGTGTTTCTCCCGCAGGGCGATGCTGCCGATGTGATCGCAGTCATCATCATCATCATAACGATGATGACGATGACATCAACTTGCAATGCGCCGCAGCCGCACGGCGCTCGCTTTCTCGCTCGCGAACAGAGAGAACGACTCGAAAGAGGCGCCGTGGGTGACGTGACGACGCCAACAAACTCCCAAGCTCTGCGGTCCCCTACATATGAAGGCGTTTTTGGCCAATTAACGGCTGTGCGGTCGATTACGTTGACGTATTTTTATTTTTGTTGCCCTCATTGACTCTTTTTATTGTAAGGACAACCTCCAGCAAATGTGTGCACGCAGAGAAGAAAACAACCCCCGCCCAGGAAAGTGGATAATCTCCAGCTGTGCCTCCTGGGAAAATGTAATCACTGGCGCAATATATATTTTCTAATATTAACAACAAACAACAACACAAAAACAGCCAATTAAAATCCTCTATACAAAGCACTCGCTGAAATGAAATAGCGGAGAAACGATTGCACTTGCGCGCGCACGCAAACCATTCGCGCGAGGGCCGTGAGTCCGCCAACAATCATGGTAATTAGCTGCCCGTAGCTAACAACAGATTCCTCCACCACCGCCGCGTGTGATCGACGAGCTGAGTAGCCGTGGGTCATCGCGACCTCGCCTGAGCCACGGCCGCACGATGCCACGTCCATAATCATTGGGCCCCGAGTTCGCTTGACGGCAGCATTTTGTTTGCAAGAGAATTGGAGACTCGCTGAGAGGAGGGCTGGGGGAGAGTGGATCGCCCGAGCCGAGCAATTATTTGGGAGGGGGGGGGGTGGGCAGGGTCGTTCAAATTCAGTGGCACGGTGCGGCGGGGAGTCAACATCATCGGTTGCACTCTACAAGTTTCTTCACCGCTTGGTTGAGGACCCCACAGACCCCCCCCCCGTCCTCCACCCTCCCCCTCCCAGTGTAACGGAGTGCTGCCCCAATGGCTACTTTTTTTGTATCTTTGGATTCCCCCCAAAAAAATTGTAATAGAAAAAAAACCCACGCCCAAGCACGACGTCTTAAGTTCCGCGCCTTTTCCATCGCAAGCGGAACTGCGTGGAGTGTTTCGGGCAAAACATTGCCGCTAATCGGAGCTGTGCAGGCCAGTGACCACGTGTAGCGGTGTGTGGTTGTTGTGCGTTCGATGGAACCATCTCCAGGCTATAGTAATAGGTTTTTACCCTTTAAACTGGTACAAAAACTGACACCTTTATACAAGGCATCATGTTTGCAATAACCACAACACAAGCAGTCAAAATACAAACAGAGTTGTTTCTTTTTGTTTGCATTTTGACTGCTTGTGTTGTGGTTATTGCAAACATGATGCCTTGTATAAAGGTGTCAGTTTTTGTACCAGTTGAAAGGGTAAAAACCTATCACTATATTTTTCCACTGGTAAAGGAGATGTCTCATAGCATCTCCAGGCTGTGAAATAACAATCTTACGGCAGCTCTTGAGTTTTCCGGAGCGCGGGGCGTGGTGCGTGGGGCGCGCTCGCCTCGTATTCAACTCTGAGCTGAGCGCGGCACGAAAACGAAATGCCGCTTTGATCTCCGTTTTCTTTGTACGAACGAGACCCCGGGGGATGATTTTTTTTACGCTTTCCAACAATGGTTAACGCATTTAGCTCTGGCCCTCTGTCCGTGACGGGTCGGCCACGATAAGTCACGCGGAGGTGATCCAACACGAACCGAACTTTAGTCAACAAAAAAGCTGCGTTGCTGCTCAGGACTCGTCCGATCGAAGACCACTTAAATTGGTCCCAAGTCTTCGTCAGATCCACGCGACATTATTGTCGGACTATCGTCCTCATTCAAGTTAATTTATTTGGTATAGCCCTGTGAGCCATTCGGCTCTTGAATCGGGTGCAACCGCAACAAACAAAAAACATGAACAAACAACATCTTAAAGTGAATATGTGTCATTTGAAAACACATCAGTGTGTGTAAGTACGAGTGCTATTTTTATTTTCTGTGCTTAGTCTCTTGCCCTTCCACCTGCACCTCCGTTAAGCACTGTTGGCCACGTACGGTTCGCGAAAGGCGTTCGACGTCCAAACACACGCACGCGTGTTGGTCGCGGACGCGCTAATTTTGGAAGGTGTCGAGTAATTCAGGGGTCAAAGTGGGTTAAAAAAAAATTGTAAACGGCATCTTTGCAATGCAAAGCCTCGGCTTGCATGGCGATGCCGGCCTCGTGGGAGATCCCCATACGCGTCCGTGATCTCCGTGGCGATTTGTATATTTTTTAGTTTGCGACAATGAAACGGTGGACGCGATGTGCGCCCGGGGAGTTGGTCTGCTGCGTTGAGCCAGGCGTGTGGCGTGGTGCAAATAAGTCGCGCGGATGACGGTGATTGCCACTTTGCTGTTTTTTTTCTCTAGCACGCCGCTCAACTCCGGTCAAATGAACTGTGACGGACAGACCTGAATGAATTTTAAACGTGTACATAGACGAGCCAAATACTTTCATATATTTTTAGCCGTTGTGTGTATGTACGTTATAATGTCTGTGTGTGTGTCTCCTAGTGAATAGCAAAATCTCTCTTCGAGCGTGCGTATTTAGTGAAACAATAGCGAGTTTTGTGTGAAAGCCGTTCGATACGTGTTCGCATCACGCAGATGTTTGATTGACAAACACGTGAATATCAGCATTACATTGAACCGTCTTACGGACATCGTCACCCTCCTAGTCACATGCTGTGAACCCGCGTTGTGCATGCACCACGTGGAAGTTGTCACTTTTCGTTTGGATTTTCCTACGCGCCAATGGGTCGCATCACAAGGCACATTGTATCGATGCAAGGAAGTTGACATCGGACAATTGTACTTAATGGATGCGGTTAACATTGGAGGATATTAATGTGTCCTGTGTCGTATCGAGGCAAGTGAGCCTCATTGTAGATTTACATGAATTTTTTGGGGGGGGGGCTAGATCGTGCAAGTACGAGGTTATTTTGTTTCCTGTGTTTAGTTTGTTGTCCTTCCCCCGCACCTCCGATTAGCAACGATTGGCTAAGTACGGTGCTTGAAAGAGGTTCAACATACACACACGCACGCGTACGATTTGAGCCTTTTAGCCTCCCAGCACCTGACGAAGCCCACGCAAAGCAAGTTGTCACTCGGGGCTAAACGTGCCGATTTGTATCCTGTTAGCGCAAAAAGCCGACGTGGAAGAGTTAAGCAGAATTATGGCACGCATCCTCCCCCAACCCGTTACACAACTTGCTTTGATTGCCTCTGTCGGGGATGGTGGAAGTCGCCTCGCTTAACACCGACGCACGCGTACGGCGATCTAACCCGATCGTGAATCGCAAATGTTTTTTCTCGCGAAAGCCGACGTGTACAAAATGCACGAGTTTATTTATTTACACACACACACCAAAAAAAAACACACACGTAAAAAAAAAAACACGGAGCCCTCTGATGCACTAGCTTCTAGCGTTCCTGTTTCAGCCTCTGTTCGCTCACGTAAAACCGCGGTTCTTTTCAAGTTCTTCGTGCTCGTGGGTAGACGTCGTGGATTTCTTCGTGTGTTGCCGTGCGTATGCAAGGTTTTCGACCGCCGGGATACGATTGCATGCGACGATAGATTCGGACTCAGGGGCAAACTCTGCCGCAACGACGCACGCACCGTCCGGTTCTTTATTGTTAATAAATCAATGAATTCTCGTCTTTCCCATCAGGTCGAACACACACACGCGCGCGCGCGCACGCGCACGCTTGAGACGTGTACACTGCTGCCTCTGCGTTTGCAGACACTTACTTAGCACGTGGTCCGTGACAAACGGGAATTTCAGTGGCCGAAGCACTCTTCGGTTTCATCTTCTTGGTTCTTTCGGTAAAGTCACGTAGAAGGGAAATAATACAAATAATACAAATAAAACATAATAAAATAATTCTCACGACGTTTCGGCCACAACGCAAGCAGCCGTCTTCAGGTGAAGAACAGGTCTGTCGGGAAGACAGCGTCTGAATGAAACACCACCAGGCTTGGCAGCGTATATTTAAGCTGGGTTGGAGGGGGAAGAGGGCCTCGTCAAGGCGCTCTCCCCCCTCCAACCCAGCTTACCGAAAGAACCAAGAAGATGAATCCCTGCAGTCACGAAAGCTTTAAATCGAAACTCTTCGGTTTGTTAAACGCCGCCTGGCTGTTTCTGAGTCTGTGCTGTTGCAGCGTTGTGCAATGTCGTGGCAGACCTTGCGTTGGAGGTCTCTTGGGTTTTGGGCGTCTTTGGAACATCCGTGTGTCGCTATCCATCGAAATTGCATAGCACTGCATGGGATTCAAGTTGTCTCATAGTGTAAAAGCTTACCCCGAGCTCTCAATACTCTGATAGTGCACTGTTTTTGAGTTGTACGCCTTTTGGCGTCATCGGGTCCAACACCAATGGAGACTGGGCTCTAAGAAAAGCTGTCTCGGGTGTGGACCAATCAACTTCAAGGACAGTGCATATCATTACCATTATCAGAGTTATTTCTTTTTGTTTGCATTTTGACTGCTTGTGTTGTGGTTATTGCAAACATGATCCCTTGTATAAAGGTGTCAGTGTTGTACCAGTTTAAAGGGCAAAAACCTACTACTATACTGGGATTCAAGTTGCCATAGAAATATTTTAACGGACGGTTTTTTGCTCGGATGATACGAACGCCCGCTTTATGCATCCCATTCGGAATGTGAATTCTAAAACTCTTTACTCAAGCCTAATAGTGCACTGCTCTGTGTATTTACGAGCCATTTTAATCATGGAGGGAGGGGCGTTTCTTGACAATACTTCGCCACGCTGGGCAGTGCGGGCTTGCAAAGAAGGCTGTAAAGGAGCTGTTCAAGAAATCGCTCTCGACTCGCCAATGTTGGCTGTGGCTGGGATCGAAACTCCGCCGACTGGGTTCTGAGCGCAGTGTACTATCCACTGTGCCACCGATCCACCTTTGCTGTCGTTTTTCCAATAATTTTGACAATTATGAATGACGGTTTGGTCAAGAACACCGTCTCGCCTGGAGATTCTTCAAACCATGACAAAGCACAGCAGACCAACCTGTCAATACGAATCCTCAGATTCGACGTGAAGATTGCATCACTCTGTTTCATGATAAAATACCAATGTTTACACAGAACACTGACATTCATAATTTATGATCAACAAACACAAAGTATCATTCTCATTCGGTGGCACAATTGGTAAAGCATTTGACTCTCACTCAGAAGGGGGGTTGCTTCAACCTATCATCCCTTCGGGGTTTATAACGTGACGTTTCACTTTGTGGGAAAATACCAGTGGTTTTGCAGATAGACTAATCACCGCCAAAGCAATGTGGAATTTCCACAGCCGGCTTAAGATCCTCAACAGAGATGGTCCACCACCCCAACAATCCTTTGAGCACGAAGACCGGTACCAATTGACTTTCAATTTAGCATTTCTGTCCATAAACATATTCAGGGTTTCAAATACAAAGAGTCAAATGTTTTGTCAACCGCAGAGTGAATTACTTAGTAAGCAGACACCAAGACGGCTTTGAAAACATCCAAAACCCGCGTGCTAGTAGACCATGTACAGCGATTCATCTTCTTGGATCTTTCGGTAAAGTCACGTAGAAGGGAAATAATAAAATAATAAAAAATAAAACATAAAAACATAATAAAATATATTATTTTATTATTATATTATTTTATTATGTTTTATAATAAAAACATTATTATGTTTTATTTTATTTTATTATTTCCCTTCTACGTGACTTTACCGAAAGAACCAAGAAGATGAATCCCTGCAGTCACGAAAGCTTTAAATCGAAATGTACAGCGATGTTAATGTTCGCAACACTGCAACACGATACATGTTGGGCATGTGCATCAATCTAATGGCCTGTTAAGAGAGTCTCCCACTGCCACTATGATGCACTGGGGTTGCAATTACACGTGTTGGTGTAACGTTCATAATCAACGATTTCGGGCAATTCACCATTCTGGCGAATTGCCCGATGATGCTGGATGCAATTACCAGCGAAACGTCGTGCTACTCAAATTGTAAATGTTGTGGTTTCACGCTTCAACACACCGGTGGGCTAAAGCAGTGAACTATTTGTCTTTTGTCAACGTGACACTTTTTTACTGATTGGCCGTGTCGGGTGGTGGAGGGTTACGACACATTTATAAATAACGCGATCTAAACCCAAAAATCGTTGATTATGAACAATATTGGTCGCGAAAGCCTACGTGTTAAATTGGTGTAACGTGTTGAGCCTCCCCTCCTGGGCATCTGTGAAAAGAGCTTAATAGCTCATCGGATTCCTCCAGGATAAATACAAATTCTGAGTCTGATGAAGAGCAGACATTTCTCATTCAGTGTGACCCAAATATATATATATATAAAAATCTCAATGTACAACTGAGTGTTTTGGTAATTTGAGTGGGGTCTTATTTGAAAGTGTGTTAGATTTTCGTATGCACTCTTGTGTTTGATTTTACAAAGCGTTTGCGACCGGGGATGAAAACGACACTTTGTTCGAGAAGAAAAAAATTGTGGAAAATCGCAGTGAATGGCCGTAACATGTTCGTTCCGTTGTCAAAATACTGACGTCTCTTGCACAAAAGGCACATCAGATTAATGCTGTAACGAGTGCGGGGTAAAAACAAGTTATGCGTGTACATATATTCACCCCGTACAATTATCACCTGTGCCCACTAAAAACAAAAGTGCTGCTTTGTGGGGAAGGTAAACTTTTGTGATTGTACGATGGAGAGATTTTTTTTGTTTGCTGCCATAGAAATGTGGAATTTCCACCACTGCCCTCCAATGCTCGCTTGAGTACCGGGGTCACTTTGACTTTCGTCGTCGTTGTTGTTGTAAACGTATTTCTATTCATGAGAGGTGTACGTCCTGGTTTACTATGGAGACGTTTTAGATGTTTCGCCTAACGGTTCCCGTATTAAGCGTTCAGTGTTGAGCCAGAGTTCACCCTGTATCCCAGCCCCGCATGCGTCACGTCGTTTTGCAGTGGTAGATGTTCACACACAATGGGGAGCTTTGTAAGTGCATCACGAAAGCGCATCTCTCTTTGCCCTTTAATACTGCAGAAGGTTCTTCTTTCAGAGACCCGCATGCTGCCTCCCTGTGGACAGACATCATTTTCTAAGTGAGGGGCCTTTACAACACTTAGAGCTCTGTATAGGATTTCAAACACAAATGTTCGTGGGGCCTTTGTATGAATGGATGAATGTGAAATGCCTCTTTGGACCCATGGGGTTCTTGTAGAACTCCTCACAGCTGCACCCTGGACGAGAAGGCGGCTACTGTGGGATGGCTGTTACTTTGAACGCTTAGCTCCAATTTGCGTAGCATTTCAGCCCAGACTTCTGGGTTCACAATCGGATCGCCACGAGTTCAAATCCCGGGCGGCGGGGAGAGGGTTCGAATCAACTCATCGTCTCTCGGGGGAGGGGGGGGGTCAATACAAACAGGTACCACTTCGTGGCGAGAGAAGATAAGTCTGACCCCACGATGTTCATTCATTTGCCGCGCTAAGTCGGCGAAAGGACCGCTGCGCCAAACGTGTGACCTCTTGCGTCGGCGTTCGAGTGATTTGTTTGATCCACGGATCACGGGGGGGGGGGGGGGGGGGGTAAGGAGGGGACGACGACCACGTGGGAGGGCGTCAACATTCCTTTGAGTGGTCTCAGTCCTCTCTCACTGTGAACTTCAGCCCGCCGGCTCCACGCTCGTCGTCATGAGCCAGGGGAGCACTTTTGACTCGACGTGCAAAGTGTCACCGTGCTCCGGGAGACTTTCTAAGTGAACGGAGTCACGGCATGGCTACAGGGGCTTGGCGACAGGGAGAGAACAACATTAGCATCACATTTGCATGACCTCGGCACATTTTCCAACCCCCGTGCTGAAATGAGTTGGCGTCATCGTATGAAAACATCCAATTGTTGTTTTCGTCTGCAGGATTGATTGTGTTGCTTCAGCCAACGCGCGCATTAGGACATTTCCCTCTGGACACTTAACTGCCCTGGAATCTCTCGTGAGCATTGTAAAATAGCACTTGGCAGTTAATGGTCCGAAGATAATAAAAAAAATATTTAAACCACGGGCAAAGCACGAAGCTTAAGTTTTGCACCTTTCATCGCAAGCAGAACTGTCTGGAATAAAACGAACAAAATATTGCCTGTCGCTAAGCGGAGCAATGCTGAGCTCTGCCAAGCGTACTAGTATGTATGTGTGTATGTGTGTGTATGCGTGTGTATGTGTGTATATGTATGTGTGTATATGTGTGTGTATGTATGTATGTGCATGTGTGTGTGTGTATATGTGTGTGTATGTATGTATGTGCATGTGTGTGTGTGTGTATGCGTGTGTGTGTGAGGGGTGCGGTAGTGTAGCGGTTAGCGCGCTACGCTATGAACCCAGCGACCCGAGTTCGATTCCCGCTCACGGCCAACACCAGTGACGATAATCTGAACCGGTCCTGGGCCTCCCTTAGGTCGACTCAGCCTCAAACGAGTACCTGGTGCAGTGTGTAAACATCGCCACTAGGGAAACAAAGGCGGTCGGGCGTGGCGCTGGCCACCCACCCCCTCGTGTACCGTTCCGGCCTTTATAGGTGCTCGCTAACAGCACTTGCCCCTACAGTCTGTTAAGGCTATACGGGGGATTTTTTGTATATGTGTGGGTGTTGAACTTCTTTCGCACCGTACACAGCCAATCGTGCTAATCGGAGGTGTGCGAGAAGGACAACACAAAAGACACTTCGAAATAAATTAGTTTTTAATCTAGATGATGATTTAAAATTGCATAGCTCCAGTGGCTTCCTAATATCGGAAGGAAGAACGTTCCAGACGGCCACAGAAGTGCATCTGAAAGCGCCGCGATGGCAGTGAACGTCTCCGTTCAACGGCTCGTCAAGAGCCGCTGCGAGGAAAGTTGATGTATTCCATGGAAACATCTCCAGGGTGTGAAATAACAATTGTACGGCAGCACTGATGTTTCCGGAGCGGGCGTGCTCACCACACCTTGTGTGGAGTGTGAGGTGAGCACAGCCAAACGCTGCCACTTTGTTCACGGGGTTCTTTCTATGAATGCGATGGAAATGTATCAACTGCTGTCCTGAAAAAGCTGTCGGTGTTTGTCAAGATTCTGCCAACCTTGGTGATGAGAGAAAGAGAGAGAAAACACTTTCAGTAAACGTCGAGAAACACCCGGTTGGTAGAGTCGGAATGCGTGTTGCGGCAAACTGGAGTCGGCGCGTGGTAAATGCCTCGCGCTACCGTCGAGATTGTTTCATGTTGTCCTGTGACATCGACCCGAGACCCCCCCCCCTTTTATTGTGATGCCGAGTGCCGTTTCGCAACGGAGGGAAAAAGGCTGAAAGCGGGGGGGGGCTTCATTCACATACAGTGGGCGGTTTCAAGCACTGCCCAGAAAACACCTCGCTTCACCGCCATCCCGAAACGAGGCAGCGATCGTTGAGATCGCAGGCAGACTGTCTTTTTAAATCCTTTATATTAAGTTCACTTGCTTGCTTGCGCGCTTACGACCGTGCAAATCTTTCGGTCGTTTTTTAACCCACTTCCCGTGATCCAATCGAGCTGGCATTTTGCACACAGACTCGTTGTGCGTGACAATTTATTTTCGTGAAATTTTTTTCCCATAACTTTACACTTTTTGGGAAAAAAAATTATATTTAATTACCAATTGCTTAATGGTGGCAGACAATCATCTGACCCATAGGTGGCAGCCATCTCAAGCCAGAGGACGAGAGGACTCTAGCCGCCACGCATATAAAGGATTTATAGTGAAAAACTTTGTTTTTACGGGTTAATTTTTTGGTCAGATGGGAGAGCGTTTGACCGTGTCGCAGTGCCCCACCCCCCCACACCCCACGCTCACGTGAGATAAACCCCAACGTTCATTGTCGCTGTCGGCAGCCCTGAAGCCCTTTCGTGGAATTTGCAGATTCCCGTGATTGTGGGTCACTTTCTTCAATCACATGCCCTCTGTTGAGGTGCAACAAGACGAAGTTGGTACTCGCTTGCAAACACCACAGGGATACGACGAGCGGCTGGGTGTAACCTCAGCGTCTTGAGGTTGCACTACAGGTAGCCACTCGCTCAAAACAATTGCATGGCATTGGGAAATACAGGAAAGTTTTGGGTGCCGGTGATTTATAAGCCGTTTTATATTCGCAGATGTTTTTTTGGATAACAATGAGGAAATTGACAAATTAAAATCCTTGAAAAGTACATGATTTGCACGAATTCCCGATTTGCAGTTTTAAATTGTCTTAATGCGGCAAATTGCCCTGGTTGCATTGCACGATGTAACGCTTTACTAATCGACGTACGCCAACATTATACTTTGCATTTAAATCGTCTCCAAATGTCTCGGTGCTTTCAAGGCCTCCGTTAAAGTATGATCACTCAAATTAGCGCAGGGGAGCTGCTTTACATGCCATCATTGGTTGCCCTGACGCCGTCGTGGCAAAGCAAGGTTCAGCAGGCAAGTTGCACTCCAGTTTCTCACTTGGAAACGTTGCTTGTTCTTGCCACGAAGTATACTCTTAGTTTTTTTTAGGTAAAGTCACGTAGGTAAAAATGGAAATAAATAATAAAATAATAGAAGTAATAATAGAAATAAAATAAAATCACGACGTTTCGGAGGCAACACAAGTCTCCGTCATCAGGTGGGACCGTCACAGCTAAATTTACTGCATCAATTTCGATTTAAAGCTTTCGTGACTGCAGGGATTCATCTTCTTAAATTCACGTAGAAGGGAAGTAATAAAATAAAAAAATATTTCATTATTTTATTTTATTATGTTTTATATTTTTATTATTTTATTACTTCCCTTCTACGTGACTTTACCGAAAGAACCGAGAAGATAAATTACTGCATCAAGTGAGGCAAAATTCCAAGAGACAAGCCCTTAAATACAACGAAGCTTTGCGAAATTTTAATGACTCCTGGAGAGATGATGGTAGGTTGAACAGATATCCGACCAGGATTTGACCTCCACAACTTTCCAATTTTGATTCGCTAAAGCCTCCCCTCCCCCACCACCCACCACACGTGTTGTCTTACTCAAGGCAAGGTTCATGATCGGCACTGGTTTCGTGTTGTTAGAGATTTAGTGAGTTCACATTGCGTGTACTTTAAAACCACGGGTGTCATGCCATTTGGATTGAAAGCCCGTGGTGTTGTTTTTGTTTGTTGTGTAATTTAAATAGACTGCAACGCTTTGGGAATGCTTTTGTGCTTCGCACGCGATTCTGTACATTTTATAACCCCCTTATTCCTTATTGAATGTGACGACGCGAGACTATTGCAAGAGGTATATTTTTTATGGGGGCGGGGGGAGGAGGGGTCTTAGTTCGTCTGTGAATGCAAAGCACAATTTACCGTACCTTTAACGAATCACTCGTCTGCTTCGAGATGCATGTGCTGTATTCACTGTCAAGGGGACCACCAACAACGCCTCTTTGTGGCTTGAAGTCGAATTCAGGCGGGTGGCGTTTAAATAGCGTTAGAGAGTAATATGTGAACGAAGTAATGTGTTTTTGTAAGTCAGGTACCACTTGTCATGTTTTACTACTGCATGTGCAATCACATTTAGTTGTATATAACATCCCGGACGATGACGTTTTTTTCGTGATTCTTTCATTTTTATACGTTTGAAAATAATGCCATGAACAAATTGGGAGTAAGTAAATGATCTTGTCTCGCAGTTTTGGGTTAATATGAGGATAAAAAAGGCTACGATCGCAGTATTTTGGGCTGTTCCTACTGATGTTAAAGGCAACATAACGTGTTTTCATTTAAATGTAAGGCGCTGTGTTGGTAGCTATACAAGGTAATGCCACTTCCGATCGCATTCTAGTGGATTGAGCAGCCAATGAACCATCTGCTAAAGTGTACCATCTTTTCACGTTTGAACAAATTAAAAACAATACAATAATTTGAATGCCCATTGTCTGAAAAGGTAGTCTTCTTAAACGTAGTGTTGAGGACGAAGGTTTAATTTTTGTGTTTGTGCTGATATGTTCATGAAAAACAAATGGTCGTGAACACGATTCAATCCGTTTACGTAACTTAAAGAAAATTGTTCTTCTTGGTTCTTTCGGTAAAGTCACGTAGAAGGGAAATAATTCAGTCTCCCCGACAGACCTGGTCTTCACCTGAGGACGGCTGCTTGCGTTGTGGCCGAAACGTCGTGAGAATTATTTTATTATGTTTTATTTTTATTATTTTATTATTTCCCTTCTACGTGACTTTACCGAAAGAACCAAGAAGATGAATCCCTGCAGTCACGAAAGCTGTAAATCGAAAATTAAAGAAAATTTATTACATCGTGATGTAAAAAAACATCTCAAGTAATTATCAAATGAGAGGCGGATTACTTTTGAAAAGTCACACTCCAACAACCAGTTGTAGGCCAGGACATGGGCCCACTTAGCAAGGCTTTTGGCAGTTAATGCCACTTTCCCAACCGTAGCGAGTTGAATGCGGTGAGCAACCGCTCCAGTGTTCAAAGCATCTGTTTGCAGTGTATCATCTTTGCAAATTTGAAATTACTGGAAACATTAAAATAAGATGATATACTTCCTGGAACCACCAATTTGAGTTATTTCAGTATTTTATTAGAATCCTATGCAATTCTAGATTTGAAGCTTTCGTGACTGCTAGGATTCATATTCCTGGGGTTTTTTTTACTCTACCGAAAAAAACCCAATAATATGAATCCTATGCAAGCTCACACTGTCCATGCGACAAAACCATTTTTTTTCTTCACCAGCCATGACAGAACAAATGCATCGTTAAATCCTGGAGAGCCAGCGGCTGAGTAATACAAGTCTGGGTGACATGACTTAAAACAAATATCTGGCTTGGACTCAGTCACAGAAGCGACATTAAACGCAGTTCCCTGGAGCTGAGATTCCGGCCACTAAACTTCAAAAAATGCTAAAATGGTCTCATGTTCCCCAGCCTGAGCAATGTACTTTGGTTCACAAAGGCACCCACAGACACTTGTGCTTTTACCCTCAACTCCAGCAAAACAAAGCCTACTGTCGAAGACTTCAGTCAACCTTAATTGTCAAACACGTGAAAATAGAAGCCATACATCGTTGGTAATCAAACACGTCTATGAATATAAAAGGTTGCAGGATATATGCCAAATCTCTTTCAAGCCCCAGTTTTATGTGCCACGCCTAACTTGTTTCCTGCCAATTTGTGACTAGTCCAGCATACCGGTGCGTTCGAGAGTTAACCCACAAAATGTACAATTACTCTCCAGCACACCGGTGGGCTGAACTAATAACGAATTGCCATGTTTTGTTTACGTAACAAACCTTACTAATTGGCTGTGTCGGGTGGTAGCGGTTTTAACGACACATCAATATTTACATGATCTAACCCAAACAAACGACTCATAGATAATATTGGTCGCAAAAGCCGACGTGTTAAACTGGTACTCAATTTACCACGCCCGGAATGATGGCCTTTGGTAAGAGTTGACGCCTGATGGGAACCCAAAATCACGAATTGTCAGACAAACACCAGAGCGTACATATTCCCTTCCACATAAGTGACCACATTCAGAAGCTTTGATGTTACATAAGCTAGGCTGTCATGCCTCTCGCATTCTACATCGCATTATACAGGGTTACATAATGGAGGGTCATTACCCTTCAATACAATTCGGAGCGCAAAATTCATCCTCTCGAGGAGCAATTGACCCAAAGGCACCGCATCGGAGCATTCAAAATCCTAGGACAGAATTGTCGGCAATGATTGGGCAACTGCAGGGTTGGTGAGATGGGTTTCCGTGGTGAAAGCGTTGCCATGATAACTCAGCCCCGTAGGCAGCGGCGCTTTCCCTTAACAGCTTGTTACTGCGCGTGCCGCGACTGGCGAAGCGCACGTGATCAAATGTCATCGCCGAAGGCCTGAAATGTACGTTGAACGACGCAACGGGGGGTCGGCCTGAATTCTGCCGAGCATCCGAAGCCTGGGGGAAGGTACCAAGGAGACGAAACGAGAGCGATGACCTCGCGTGAAGCCGTGAGCACACATGCACGTCGAGCGGGGAAGCGGCAGAGTGCACGGCACAATTAAAATGCGATGTTGGTGACAATGAAATCCTGCTGGGTGGAGCTGTGGATGGGGCACGCGACTCACCGGTGGAAAGGTTATGAATTCAAATCCTGGTCAGGGGGTAAACTCATCTCAACTTCCTGCCAGGGTCGATACAATGAACATCACTTTGTGGGAATGGCTGCTGCGATTTGGAATGCTGAATTTGCAACTGCTGGCTCTGGGCCATGGATGGGGATGAGCATTGCACCGAGGCCCATTTGGAATTTGATAACTTCATTTCTGAGCAGCATATATGCAAAAACACACTTGCGCGTGTGTGCATAACACGTTCCTTCGGAGTGGGCAGGTAGCAACTTGGTTGGACAGCGCATTCGTGCACAACAGAAAGCTCGTGGTCACGTGACGCACTTCAACCAATCCGGGAGCTTACATGTTTGGGAGGAGCTATGCACGACAGACAAATAATGCAGGTAGGAACAACAGTTCCACACTGCCCACCAGGGATTATTTGTCTGTCGTGCATAGCCCCTCCCAAACATGTAGCACGCTCCCGGATTGGTTGAAGTGCGTCACGTGACCGCGAGCTTTCTGTCGTGCATGAATGCGCTGTCCAACCAAGTTGCTACCTGCCCACTCCGAAGGAACGTGTTCCCTGGTGGGCAGTGTGGAACTGTTGTTCCTACCTGTAAAATATACATCTTCTGTCAGGGCCAGCACCATAGAGTTTGAACACGGGTATCAGGTTCTTTTGAGAAAACTAGGCCTGTCAGCTGCAATGAGTTGATGGTCTAGGCCTGGTCACCAACGACTCTATCAAAACATTATATTACATTTGGAGTTTCACTTAATTCAGCTTATTCCAGGTCTGAGACCTAAGCATGTGATCGTCGTGCAAGGGACACTCGCTGGAGGTCATTAAGAGGGGTCACCCCCTTGTGTGGATTGGGGGGAATATTAATGTTTATGATAAATATTGACGTTAATTCGAAAGTACTTTGATGATGGTATCTTCTGGGGCCTGAACTGAAACAGGGGGACACACGACCAGCTGCACAGCCTCAATGGAAACCTCCCGGCATAACATACTTTGGAATTGTAAATGTTGCGGGTTTACTAGTGTAGGGGTGTTAGAGAGAGAGCCGTTATGCATGGCAGCTTATGGGAAACAAACACAGTCGGCGGGGCTACGTGAGTGCACGGGGGGGGGGGGGGGTGCTCTCAACGACGTCCGCACCAGGCAGCCCGGGGCCCCACCCCTCAGCGGGGTGGAGTATAAAGGGGGATGTGTCAGAGGGCTCGGGGCAGAATGTTAAAGCTAAACCAGTGAAGACCGAAGATCGTCTAGCTAGAGCCCTGGACTCCCCTGGGACGCCGCCCTTGTCAGGGCCGCGCAGGACCGAGCCAGCGGCGTGGTCCCGAGAACCAGAGCTAGTGCTCTGGGACTCCGGGTGCCGTAGCCCGACTTACCAGTGTCGGGCCAGACAGCCTCCCCTAGCCCGTTAGTGGAGGACTAGGAGGTAGGTCAGAGATAGCTAGCAGTGTATTCCCAGCTAGCCGGGTGAGGGGGCCGATACCCCCTCTAGTATTGTATGTCCACAGTTGTGACTACTTGTACGGAATAAATACGTGTGCCTCACCAACGGTGTCCAAGAGTCATCAACGGTACTTCACTAGTAACGAATTGGCATGTTTTGTTTACGTGACAAACCTTACTAATTGGCTGTGTCAGGTGGTGGCGGGTTTAACGACACGTTTATATTTACGCGATCTAACCCCAAAAAAAACATCTTATGGACACGCTGCCCTGTTTAATTATTATTCGCTGCTCACATCATGAGAGAAGCCAGCATGTGATGAAAACAAATGTCAATTTGCTACGGCATGCAATGCGGTCACGCACACAAGTGTGCTTTATGTCACGCTATGTGCATCACCAGATCGCGCATCTTGGATATGCCCCGTCGCTTTTTGTTGTTATCAACGCCAAGTTGCAAATTAAACATCTCGTATTGTGTTTGCACTTGCCACGTTTCGTTTCACAAGGATCATTTTGAAGATGTGGATATGCCTCTGGGATTCTAAATGAACTCAATGGTGGACCTAATTTGGGTCATATCATTTGTGTATTCCGAGGTAATAAAAACAAAAGTGGTTTCCCAAACAAGTATGGGATGGTTCTCACTGTTTTGTTTGTGGCTCTGAGAAAATGATTTACATTCCGCATTCTTATGGCAGGGGGAAGGTCTATCCACACAACGCCCATTATTGTAGTTTTTCGCAAGGCGATACTAATTTTCGATTTAAAGCTTTCGTGACTGCAGGGATTCATCTTCTTGGTTCTTTCCGTAAAGTCACGTAGAAGGGAAGTAATAAAATAATAAAAATAAAATATAATAAAATAATTCTCACGACGTCGTTATTACTTCCCTTCTACGTCACGACGTCGTGAGAATTATTTTATTATGTTTTATTTGTATTATTTTATTACTTCCCTTCTACGTGACTTTACCGAAAGAACCAAGGAGATACTAATTTTATTGCGCTCTGATTGATGAAAGATTTCAGCAGACTCCTGACGGCCATTTTAGCTTGTACGTCTGTGTGTATGTTGAACTTCTTTGGCACCGTACGTGGCCAATTATGCTCATCGGAAGTGCAGAGGAAGGACAACAAACTTATGCTTCTCATCGCAAGCCATGGTCTCAGATCACGATGCCGCATTTTCATTGGTGGCTTCGATGGTTCGTGGAGCTTTGCTGACTGGAGCTTGGTAGCTGCTGGCTGAGTCCCAAAGCCCCGATGCTCAAAGTCACTCAAAACGACATTTGAGCATTTGGTAAATTATTTTCCCGACGAGTTTTATTCAAGTCAGTGAGAGCATTTTAGTTTGTAATCGGGTGAGAGTACTGAAACAACGAATTGTGTTTTGCAAAACACAAAGCACCTGAGGTAGAAACAATATAAAAGGCAACGTGCCGCCTTGCTGCCCAAACGAGCGACGGTTTGGGCTCGCGTATTTTCCTGATGCAATGAGCGAGTGGAGGAAATTTCCATTTTGCCATGGGAGAGACCAGTTTTTATATTAGATGACCACAGCTGACCTCTCACTAAGTGGCAATGTACCGATTTGACTGGCGCAGGAGGGCAGACAAGCCCAAACGTGTAACCTTTCCGACTGCAGTTCCTAATTCGCCAAAACCCACTGTGCCTCCTGGCTACTTTGACAGAAAACTCCCTCTTACTGAACTATATTCTTTTGTTCTAGATTTGAAGCTTTCGTGACTGCAAGGATTCATATTCTTAGGTTTTTTCGGTAAAGTCACGTAGGTAAAAATTTTAAATTAATAAAAGTAAGATAAAAATGAAATAAAAATCACGACGTTTCGGAGGCAACACAAGCTTTCGTCTTCAGGTGGAACCGTCACAGCACGATAGCTGTATCAAGCGAGAGAAACGTCGTGATTTTTATTTTATTTTTTATTTTACTTTTATTAATTAAAAATTTTTGCCTACGTGACTTTACCGAAAAAAACCTAAGAATATATTCTTTTGCTGACTGTGCCACTCATGAATGAGAGAGATATCATACTTTCACAACTGGGCTAATCTTCCCCTACCACTAATTGGGTGCTCGTCTGATGCTGTTTTCTTTTTTCTCGCCAACCCCTCCATCCCCCGTTGCACAGATTTGCCAAGCCTCATCTTGTCTCCGTTGAGAGCAGCAGATGCTCTTGACAAGCGCGCATGCTCGCTCCTGCGCGATAATGATCACATTTTTCAAGCGGCGTGGCCATTGAGCCAAAATGCTGCAAATTTAATTAGCGCAGTTGATGACTTCTTCCACAGCGTGGCGCATACATTATTAACAAACATCCCTTAAACCATAATTTTAATGCGATTTATGGCGATTTTTTTTTTTACGTAAAAAAACTATTTATATTTTTCAGAAAATCGCGTTGGATACTCGTTCGGGAAAATGTGCGCGTGCCCGACGTCGTTTCAGCGTTGAACGTTTTGTCAGTCGACTTGAAAAAACGAAAGGTGAACCTCATTCAATAATTATCCAGTCACACGGTGAAGGGCAAGATGCCTCTGTGCTTTTGGACATGTGGCGTGCATAACCGCAGAGTCTACTGCGCCCCATTAGGGCATGAAGCTGCCGCACTTGACTCACCGACAACCCAACTGAACATCGCGACGCCGACTTTCGTAGGAGCTGAAATGAAAGCCTACGCCGTTGCCTCGACCTTCCTTCGCTGTCAAATATCGCGCCGCCAGATATTTAGCGGAGACGCTGCAAACGCTGCGCCGAGCTGAAGTCGACCCAAAACCTCCCGCCGGTCAACGAAGATCTGACCAGCGGCCCCACATCCACAGCTGAGATACAGAACTCAGTCGGTTTGGAAACACGTGGCACGAATTTCGATGTAAAGCTTTTGTGACTGCAGGGATTCATCTTCTTGGTTCTTTCGGTAAAGTCACGTAGAAGGGAAGTAATAAAATAATAAAAATAAAACATAATACAATAATTCTCACGACGTTTCAGACGCTGTCTCCCCGACAGACCTGGTCTTCACCTGAGGACGGCTGCTTGCGTTGTGGCCGAAACGTCGTGAGAATGATTTTATTGTTATTATTTTATTACTTCCCTTCTACGTGACTTTACCGAAAGAACCAAGAAGACGTGGCACGAACTCTGTGTGATGCAGATGTCAGCATCAAAACGGCATGGGCCGATTCCTTGGATTTAAACAACGTACCCAACAAACTCAGCTGATCATTGCACCCCACCCCTACTCTACCAAGTTTCCTCTACACACAGCTCATCAGTGAGCCCACCACCACACTGCCCAGCTTCCTCTACACACAGCTCATCAGCGAGCCCACCACCACACTGCCACAGCTTCTTCTACACGCAGCTCATCAGCGAGCCCACCACCACACTGCCACAGCTTCCTCTACACACAGCTCATCAGCGAGCCCACCACCACACTGCCACAGCTCCTTCTACACACAGCTCATCAGCGAGCCCACCACCACACTGTCCAGTTTCCTCCACACACAGCTCATCAGCGAGCCCACCACCACACTGCCACAGCTTCCTCCACACACAGCTCATCAGTGAGCCCACCACCACACTGCCCAGCTTCCTCTACACACAGCTCATCAGCGAGCCCACCACCACACTGCCACAGCTTCCTCCACACACAGCTCATCAGCAAGCCCACTACCACACTGCCACAGCTTCCTCTACACACAGCTCATCAGCGAGCCCACCACCACACTGCCACAGCTTCCTCCACACACAGCTCATCAGCGAGCCCACCACCACACTGCCACAGCTTCCTCCACACACAGCTCATCAGCGAGCCCACCACCACACTGCCACAGCTTCTTCTACACGCAGCTCATCAGCGAGCCCACCACCACACTGCCCAGCTTCCTCTACACACAGCTCATCAGCGAGCCCACCACCACACTGCCACAGCTTCCTCCACACACAGCTCATCAGCGAGCCCACCACCACACTGCCACAGCTTCCTCCACACACAGCTCATCAGCGAGCCCACCACCACACTGCCACAGCTTCTTCTACACGCAGCTCATCAGCGAGCCCACCACCACACTGCCACAGCTTCCTCCACACACAGCTCATCAGCGAGCCCACCACCACACTGCCACAGCTTCTTCTACACACAGCTCATCAGCAAGCCCACCACCATACTGCCACAGCTTCCTCCACACACAGCTCATCAGCGAGCCCACCACCACACTGCCACAGCTTCTTCTACACACAGCTCATCAGCGAGCCCACCACCACACTGCCACAGCTTCCTCTACACACAGCTCATCATGGAGCCCACCACCACACTGCCACAGCTTCCTCCACACACAGCTCATCAGCGAGCCCACCACCACACTGCCACAGCTTCCTCTACACACAGCTCATCAGCGAGCCCACCACCACACTGCCACAGCTTCCTCCACACACAGCTCATCAGCGAGCCCACCAGCACACTGCCACAGCTTCCTCTACACACAGCTCATCAGCGAGCCCACCACCATACCACCCGGCTTTCATTTTCCACGGACACAATGGGCAGTGTTTTACTGGATCCACACAAACCACAGAGCACATGGATACCCAACGCACGAGTGGAAAATAAAGAAGAAGACTCTCCCCTGTGTGCGACTGAGGCTACGAACACCAAGACGTGGATCACGTGATGTCGCACTGCCCCAAATATAAAATGGAAGGCGGTGGGTGTGTGAGTGAGTGAATTGTTGAGTGGGTGGGCGAGTGTATCTGCAATTCACCACCAACTCTCAGACAAAGCCATTGGATGGCTAAATCACTTACAACGGTATCTCTAACATATAGTAATAGGTTTTTACCCTTTCAACTGGTACAAAAACTGACACCTTTATACAAGGGATCATGTTTGCAATAACCACAACACAAGCAGTCAAAATGCAAACAAAAAGAAACAACTCTGAAGATGATAATGCTATGCACTGTCCTTGAAGTTGATTGGTCCACACCCGAGACAGCTTTTCTTAGAGCCTAGTCTCCATTAGTGTTGGACCAGATTACGCCAAAAGGCGTGTGGTATCTCTAACGGTTAATCTTCATCGGCTGTACTAAATCCTCATCATCATCAGTTCACTTCCACTTGAAGCATGCTTTGTTTCTTTTCACAAAAACGCCAGTCATATTCTTGGTTCTTTCGGTAACGTCACGAAGATAGGTTCAAAGAAAATAACCAAAAATAACAAATTTGTGATTTTTGTCATCTACGTGACTTTACCGAAAGACCCAACAATACGAATTCCTGCAGTCACGAAAGCTCTAAGTCAAGATTAAAAAACGCCAGTGTTCTGTATATATCACAGTCATGCAGTGGTATTCATCAAAGTTAACAAGTAATTTAAATGCACGCAATATTGTATGAAAAACCCAGCGGTTATAAATGACACATTTCAAAGATGTAAGAATGGGCATGGAGTATATTAATCATTTTTCAGGATGGTATATTTGTTGAGAATTTTAATAATAGACACTCATAATGACCTGCAGTTATAAGTTATGTTCCCGAAGTCTGGAGCGTTCACGCGACACAAGAATTGGCAATTTTTCCTTGACATGACATAACGGGCTGCAGGAGTTGAACCCTAAACTCCATGCGACCCGGCTGTTTCATCGAATGTGAGATAACTCGACAGCCTAAATCCAGAACTCTACACCGACAGCTCTAACGATACAACTAAAGAACAGCAAATGTACATCTTGATTTGAAGCTTTCGTGACTGCAGGAATCCATACTATTTGGTTCTTTCGGGAAAGTCACGTAGGTAGAAAAATAAAATAAATCACGACGTTTCGATCGCAACACAAGCGGTCATCCTCAGGCGGAAAAAATAGACTTTACCGAAAGAAGCAAAGAGTATTGGAAATGTATATACATAATAAAACTAATCTCCATTTATATGGCAAAGTTGTGAATATGTGTGTCTGTTCAAAATGTTTAGCATACTTCCCGACATGCAACAAACTGCAAATTTGCCATGTGGGTACTTTCCAGACTGTACACCATGCAAAAATTATAAAAATACACTTTTTGTGGAGGGGAGCTCAATAATCCATTTATTTTTTGCACAGCAAATGAGCTGTGACGTCAAATCTGTCATGCGACCCGCACATGTGGAAGCGTAACGCATTGTAGTGTAGCGGTTAGCGCGCTGCGCTACGAACCTGGCGACCCGAGTTCGATTCACGACCACCACCGGTGACGATTGTCTGAACCGGTCCTGGGCCTCCCCTAGGTCGACTCAGCCTCAAACGAGTAACTGGTGTGTGGTGAATCCAAGTCCCGGAAGCCGGGTAGTAAAGCTAGTACTTAATAATACTTAATAAAAACTAAAATATATATATATACGTATACAATATTGCTCAAATAACCAACAGGGTGGTAGTGATTTCTGTTGGTGGTTCTCAGCCAGTGGGGACACATTCCACATTCCTGTGGCCGGTGCTAGTCGAAACCGTTATTGAGAGCGCAGTGAACCCACTGACACCTAGGACACGTGGCCTGCCCGGGATTCATGCGCAATAATAATAATCTCCCGTGGGCAGCCCAACTCCAACGCACTGGCACGTCCCAGTGGGGCCACAATTTGCTGTCCTCATTTTTTTTGTATATCTTCCCCCGACCCGCTCGATGTATGAGCATTGGCGATTTGCCACTTGGCAGCGTGCCATGCCCACACGTTAATTAATCAGCGTCTGTTTTGTTTTATGTATGCCGCCTATCCATTTTGTCACACGTCTCGTATACCTAGCCAAAGCCTGGCAAACATAATGTTTCTCGTCATCGTTAGTTATTATGTAGTAATGATCGATATATATTTTAAGGCGACTTGTCAATCAACCGCTGGATCACAGCCTTTCGGAATGTCACGTCAGGCATCGGGGTTGTTTCATCGGCATTCACCACGCTGGTTTGTGTGGCTTCATTAAGGAGAAAGTCTTCCGGGACCTGCTCAGATATCAATCGCCGCTGATCTCATCCGTAGACAGTAATTCAACTCGAATCGCTTGGTTCAAAGCGCAGTGCCGCTAATCACCGCGTCACCCCTCCCCCCCGTTATCCATCGTTACTAACAGTGGCGGCTCCTGCAAAATCTCTCAGGGGGGGCAAATGTTTGGATGATTTATAAGGAGAAGGTCCACCCATGCAAAGGATAAATTAACAGCTTAAGCATGTAAAGGCAACTTCACTTCTTTAATATTAATGAAAAATAAAGTGACTCTTACAATACATCTTGTTTGTTTCTATACTCACTATTAATATACAATCCGCTCAAGGTTCTTTTATTAAAGATTCCACTAGGTGGCGACAAATTATATTGTTGGATGCAACGTGCTTACGTGTGATGACGTAAGCACGTATGATGACGTAAGCACGTTAGTGCGAGCCCTCCCGGAAGCCATAGAGAATGCATTGCAGCGCCCCCCGTTCGAAAAAAAACATCTTTGAATGTAAGTCTATGGGGCCACTCGGGGCGATTCTCAGCCGGAGTGAAATCGCCCAAAAAGAGGCGGTACTCCACAGAACGTGACATGACGCTGATTGGACTATATCCAGAGGCACAGTGACGGCTAGCGTGACTCTGTGGTTGAATGACATTGGTGGTGCGTCGCCCAATCGCCCTAATGAAGAAACCGCCCCTGGTTACTAAACTATTGTTCCATAAAGTGACACTCCTCGTTTCCATGCCCTTATTATCAGCTCGTCCTATTATCCGTGCCCATAGAAAATTATATTACCCACAGGCTCACCTCGCGTCTCTCCCTGTATTTGCAGCGGAGCTCCACAAATTTGGCGATTTTGACTATACAAATTATTGTAATCATACAAAGATGACATTTATTAAACAGATCAGTGGAAAAAGCTTGATGTTTTTTTACTTTTCGTAACAGCTATTTTCATTGGAGTATTACAGGTGAGGCTCTGCCTCCCCTGACCGCACGTGACTGACCCACACCTCTTTTTTGGTAAGAGGGGTCTCCTGGAAGTGGTGTAAAATTCATCCCATTTGCTTGTATCTGCCAATCAGGGAAGTAATTTGTAAGTTATCTGTTAGGTGCCCCAGTGTTCATTCATGAATTAAGAGGAGTCAGTAACCCAAAAGGTGTGTAAAGTTTATCCTATTATCCATGCTAAATTTGCAGATAACAGAAGTTGCAGAAGTGTCGTACATTGATCCTATTATCTCGGTTCATCTGTGGATAACAGCAGAAATGTTAGTTTAACACGTCGGCTTTCGCGACCGATATTATCCATAATAGAGGTTATTTTAGTGAGATCGCGTAAACATGAATGTTGTGGGTTTACTCTCCAACACACCGGTGTGCTGAACGAGTAACGAATTGTCATGTTTTGTTTACGCGAGAAACCTTTACTAATTGGCAGTGTCAGTCGGTGGCGGGTCTAACGACACATTCATATTTACGCGATCTAACCCAAAAAACCCGCTCTATTACGGAGAAGAAATGTGTTCAGATAGACATGGAAAATATGACCCATCAACAGGGCCCACCGCATCAGCAGATGACCGCTGTTTCACCATTACCCTACAAGATTGGTTTTGGAGAAAATGCAATTCGCGACAATGGCGCCACGGTTGAAGCACCGTGACCCACAGTCAGAAGGATGTGAGTTCAATCATTACTGGTTGGGGATTGACTCAGCCAATCATACTTATGGGGTCGATACAATAGGTACCATTTTGTGGAAAGTCAACAGTGGTTGTTTTGGAGTCATACTACTACCCAACTTCGGAATGTGGAATTTGTACTGACTCAGTGTCTCTAATTTGTACTGGCTCAGAAGTATGAAAAACGTCGTGATAATTGTATTTTATTATGTTTTATTTTGATTATTTCCCTTCTACGTGACTTTACCGAAAGAACCAAGAAGATGAATCCCTACAGTCACGAAAGCTTTAAATCGAAATTTAGTATGAAATAACTTCAAAAGCATTTACATATAAGTACTTAAAGTGTTTGATACAAATTACTCCTTTTAAAGAATAAAGACCCTTCGTTGATAAAATTAATAATCTACACACCGCATCGTCCGTTTCTATAAAACATTCGTAATGAATTATTTACATAAGAACATTCAGGACGTGTACGTTTTGGTCTTCACTGGGGGTACATATTTAAGGGAAGTATGTTTTATCCATCATATTGATTTTCCAGATAAGTTTTAACCACAGAAGTGGGTGAGGACTGTAGTTCGATGTTGGCGAGATGTTAACTACCTCGCCCGGTATACAGGAGGTCGTGGGTTCGATCCCGACCCTGACGCCTGCTGTATATTTGGAGTTTGCGTGTCTCTCTCTTCCCGTGGTCATGTGGATTTTCTCCCGATCCTCCGGTTTTTCCCTCCACGTTTGTAAACACGCGTTTAGAGTATTTTTACTGCTATAAATGTCCACGTAATAAGCCACTTCGCTGAGCTATATAGCTCAGCGGGCTTTATGAAGTGGACAAGAAAAGTTGAATGGTGTCTCTGTGCCCAAACGCTGAATGTCAGAGGCTGCTCATCTCCACTGGTAGCCCCCAACTAGTGGTGTGAATTTTGACCGGGACCGTTTTATATTCCCTGATTATAGAGCGACATTAATACTAAAAAATAACACAATCTAGGCAATTGCCTTATGGGGCATTCTCAATAATTATCGACAAACAGCGTGTTGCTTCAGCAGGCAACCTTCCAGATTTGCCTCGCTGACATTCTGAGTCTTATTAACAAGAAGGCGACTGAAAATCCACGAACATTTGTTCCACATGACATTCCCTACTTAAAGAGAGTCACAGCATTGAGTTTGCATGCAGGAGCAAATGTGGCCGCAAAAACATTGGCCGAGAAGGCACAAGGCCGATTAAAAATAAAAGTGACATCTGGCTCAAGTGAGTGTTAAAGACTGTGGTCATCTCCTGTTTACAGCCCTGAGCCAGGGGTGGAAAGTCCACGTTCCTATGGCAGGGACGAGTCTATCCGCAGGACGACCAGAGTTCATGTAGTTTTATAATTCCTTCTCGCTTGAAGGAGCTCAGACAAGTGGTTTACTTTTGGTTACATGGCCACAATCGTAACATGTGGCTTGTCTTTAATTTACATCTATGGGTCTCTATACATCTCTTTGTGTGTATATGGGTCTCTCTGCATCTATATAAGACTCTATGGGTCTCTATGGGTTATTGGGTATCACGAATTAATAGTAATGATTTATATATCCAGGAAAGCCACACTAAAGCCGTAGGACTTTTTTTCACGGAGGTCCTGCATTGGAGTTGTAACGATGTTTTCAGCCAACGCATGCGCGTCGATACGTGTGAAGGGAAACCAGAGCACCCGGAGAAAACCCACGCGTGCGAGGGAGAAACACTCAATCCCCGTACAGATTGAAGCCGATGGATGTTAGTCCACTTGCTGTAGCCACCTTCTCATGGCGAGCCCAGGGTACGCGCTGGATCACAGGCGCGCACAGCCACCGCCACAGTGCTACCACAGCATATGGTCCAATCCTTTTTGGTTTACATGGCCTTTAATATTCCATTGATGAAGGAGACGTTCATTTCAATGGTAGGTGTCATCCCAGCAGGATCAGGTCATCTGGAGTTTGAACTCGACCATGCCACACTACAACACACAATCCCGGAGGGAGGGGTGTAAATATTATTGCATTTGATAAACATCTAAAAATGATTTTACATAACTACGTATTATTATTATTATAGTTATAAACTATTAATCTACAACATGGAATGGTTTTAATGTAGCCGTATATATAAGTGTGTATTCAAAAAATGTAAATTTACAAGTGTAAATGTTTCCCACCCCCCCGTCCCCAGGGTTGAGTTGGTTTGGCCCGGCGTGACGACACCTCCAGTGGCGGCCCAGGGCGCGCGCATTTGACTTGGTCGGTGCGGTTTTCGCGAACCTCCATCGCTCTCTCTGTCCGCGCGAAACACTCGGGCCACTGATAGAGACCGGGGCAAGACCAGGCACTCTGGACACCCCCCGTGCATTACGCCGCCGACGTCTGCGTCCTCCACGTTGCAACGCGAATCAAAGTAAGGAGACTTTGAGAAAGGAGAACGCGCAAGCCTTCTTGTGAGTTAAGCCTGCGGCCTACGCGAAACAGGCTTCAGGGTTTCTCTCGCCCCGTTGGGAAACGTGAATTCGGTTTAACGTAACCCACTCGTCTCCCCTTGTACTCGCAACGAGCCCTGCCTTTCATACGCATGGCTTTATTTTGGTGATTTCGACAAGTTTTTTGGTTGTACTGTACTTAAAATCCACAGCAAGAACAATGGGATTTCACATCTGATGATGATTGCTTGTGTTGCAGTCGAAACGTCGTGAGAAGTTTTTTAGTTTTATATATTTTTTATTTTATTGTTTCCCTTCTACGTGACTTTACCGAAAGAACCAAGAATATGAATCCCTGCAGTCACAAAAGCTTTAAATCAAAACATTACACTTATTTTTAATGGCATATATGTGATCATATTGGGGGATATAATGTCCCTGTTTTAGTCGTGGGTCCTGTGAATTTTGTCAAATTTTTAAGGTGATCTTTACAAGCAACGTTCACCTCCTAAACTTGTCATATCCTATTATTAATCTACTGCTCGATAAGGCCATTCCCCTGCTGATGCCTCCTTCACTGATCTATAAGCAGGTGCAATCCATCTCCCACATTCCCTCTTATTTTATTTCTCCATTTGTTTTTCCCTGTCCCTAGCGGATCACCATTATGTCACCATATTCTTAGGTTTTTTCGGTAAAGTCACGTAGGTAAAACATCAAAATTAATGAAAATAAAATAAAAATCACGACGTTTCGGAGGCAACGCAAGTCTACGTCATCAGGTGGGACCGTCACAGCCAGATATCTGGCTGTGACGGTGTTGCCTCCGAAACGTCGTGATTTTTATTTTATTTTCATTAATTTTGATGTTTTACCTACGTGACTTTACCGAAAAAACCTAAGAATATGATTCCTTGTAGTCACGAAAGCTTCAAATCTAGAATTATGTCACCAGTTTGGCTGTTTGTTGCCTTCTCATATAATGGATGGCCCTGCTAAGAGTTCAAAGGTCTTAAGTGTAATGTTTTTAATTTAGACTCTGTTGCTTAATGCAGTGTTTTACATCCGCAATGTAATTATGTTCAGGATGCATCAGTACATTATAAGGAATTGTATCGGTCATTGATTGTAGTGTATTAGTAAAACACTTAATGCAGGTGGCACTGTTGCAGAGTGCTTTGACTTGACTTCACGTGGTAATGATTGAAAATCTTGGTCAGGAGTTCACTGCCCATCATTTTTCCACGGTCGATAAAATAACATACTGTATCGCTTTGTTGAGATGGTAGTGGTGGGTTTCCATTGGATCAACTGGCACCCCACTGTAGCAATGTGGAATTTTAATCACTGGCCTCATGACTGCCAGACGAAGCTTTGAATACAATGAAATGAATGAAATGTATATATCATGATGCCCTAACAAGAACAGTGCTTGCATATGAATGCCAGAACATTATGGACTCTATTTTTAAAGTTTTATCACAACTTAATGTATTCCAGAAAATGGCAATGTTTCAACTTACAATTAAAATGCTGGTCACAGTGTGTGCAGAACAAAAATAAATTGACCATCTTCAAACACAAATGGTGTAAACAGATAAAACACATAACTTTTAAATGTCCATTTTTCACTTGCATAATGTCTGGCAAAATGTCTGGCATGTGAATATGCTTTTATTGAGATATAGTGGAACATTGAAACAAATATTAAATCTCCTATTACATATACTAGTCCTTGTGCATATTAAGGCCCGGTGCAAATGCAATTTTAATGTTTTTGCATTGCAGTACTGTATGAATATCAATGCACTGTATTTTTGGGGGGATTTTCTTTTTAGAAAGATGTCCAATTTAAATTTTATACTGCACAGTAAAACCTCTAGTCGGTAAGTCAGTTTATTTCAGGTTAGCCTCATTGTAATGTTCTGACCTGCCCCTACTGAACATCTGTAAAAAGAGCTTCATGGCTGATCGGATTCCTCCAGTATAAACAAACATGCGGATTTTGAATCTGCTGGAACTAAGAAGCAATCATTGGCGACAAATTAATCCTTAATTTGCATACACTGAAATGTTGGCTAAGCCGGGAAGGCTACCCTCCATGTTCTGTTATTTTTACATTTGTCTTAAATTTACAAATAAACTCTTCAACCCTATGAGGATAGCCTCTGTTTTTTTATTTTAAGAAATGGTGTTTGACCTCCGCTTCATTGTGTCGTTGATGGTAAGTGGCTTGGATTAAACTGTAGAGCTAATGTGCTTTTGAGTGTTCTTAAACAGTAAACATTTAATTGTGCATATTTAGTCGTTTGTTTTTACCTCATTACTTGTTAATAAGATGTGTAAATGTAATTTAGCTGGAATAATTGCTCCTTATTATATGCAGTATTCTGGACACCCCACAGCTTTGAGAGGTTTCACTATAGTTAGGTTTAGTATCATTTCCAAATACCAAGCAAACTCTAGGCACGAAACCATTATTATTGTGTTAATCCAATGAGGGTAATCGTGTACATATGGACATATCCTTTGATTTCATGCTGTGTTCTCTCCTATTCTAGGCGTATAGTATAATTTCCACATTCAGCGCATGTGAACCACACTCTCGATAGGAACTACCATTATCCACCACCAACAATTTTATACTCATCATTGGACCTCATTTGCCAGTACCAAAATAAAATAATAGGGTTTTTCCCCTTTTTTATGGCAACAAAACTGAAACCGTTTTACAAGGATTCATGTCTGCATTAACCACAACACTTTCAGTAAAAATGCAAACTAAAAACATACTATGATAATATATGCATTCTTGAAACTGATTGGTCCACACCAAGGGCCAGCTTTGTTTGCATTTTGACCACAAGTATTGTGGTTAATGTAGACATGAATCCTTGTATAAAGGTTTCAGTTTTGTTGCCAGAAAAAAGGGGAAAAGCCCTATTATTATATTTTTCTATTGGCAAAGGAGGTCTAATGATGTAGATGCTCACCCCGAGCCCTCATTACTTTGATAGTGCATTGTCTTTGAGCTGTACGCCTTTTAGCGTCCTCTGGTTGAGCACCAATTGGGTCGAGGCTCTAAAGAAAGCCGTCCCTTGGTGTGGACCAATTAGTTTCAAGGACAATGCAAATATTATCATAGTGTGGTTTTTTTGCATTTTGAATGCAAGTATTGTTGTTAATGCAGACATGAATCCTTGTAAAAAGGTTTCAGTTTTGTTGCCATAAAAAAGGGGAAAACCCCTATTATTATAATGTTATACTCATTTTCTTTAAACCAGAGGGATTTTGGGTCGAGTTTGACCCATGATTGCGATTATAACTGAGGCAGACACTAACCACAGCGCCATCAGTCCAAATAATGTATTATGTAAATGCAGTTATAAACATAATAACTTTCTTCACGGTACTTTAGATCTTCCTTGCAAATAACAACTCTTCCATAAGTGTTTTCACCCCGTAAAATAAAAGAAATGTATGAATTGATATGTACGAGTGAAATAATAATTTAGCAATATGCACAGTGATACTAACCAGCGGTATGTAAACCCTGTTTCTGGGCATCTCCTAGGTCCATGCAACCTTGAACGGTCGCTTGGTACTGTGTGTGTGTGTGAATATCAACAAAGGGGAGACGAAAGATGGCTGAGGTTGGTGCTGGACACATGTGCTGTTCTAGAATATCAACACATGCCAGAACAATTGACTAAATGAAGGATCTCTGTCTTTGTGTGTTTGTGTGCAGGCAAGGCATTGGAAAAGGAGCTGGGAGAGTAGTCACAATGCCCATCCGAGCTCAGTGTACCATCTGTTCTGACCTTTTTGATAACAAAAGCAACATATCAGCCATTCTTTGCGGACACACATTCCATGAAGAGTGGTATGTGCCTACATTACATTACAGCACTATTCATACATATAGGTGGGATAATCTTTGAAAAGATTAACACCAATATCAATTGCTGGCTCTTGAGTAATTCCTGTCGACTTTGAAGCTATTGATGTGGCTGGATTATTCACAGGGTTAATGTTTTTTAGCAAAGCACTGTGTGCCCATCATGACTCTGATTCAGGGTTCCAGATCTAAATACTTTGCATGTGTATGAAATAAAATCAAATGATCAGTTTCGCTGTTATACTTCTCGCGCAAAGGTTAGTTATTTGTAACGTTAGTGTAAAACCGATTGAAGGATATTCGCAGACAACAATTAACCTTTGGGTCCGTAGTTTTGCTCACTGGGAGAAATTGAGTAAGAATTTTAAAGAGCAACGAAGGTGGACAAAAGGTGCAGTATATAACGTTATATTATTCTGACTTGTTCTCCGCAATACTTCGCAAAATGGGCCTCAGGTGTAACATTGTTGTGTTTTATCTCACTTTTCACAGGAAATGAAAAATGCTCAATGTGGCTTTAGAGGCTCTTGGGGTTAACTTATGTCCATATCAGAGATACTGAACCAGCACTGCTGAGACTTGGGCTTTGAGTCCTGGGCTCCCGATGGAAATAAGTTTTTCATGCGTATTGAGTTGATGGGTCTCCACTTGGTCAACCACTGATTGCAGTGAAAAATAATGATTATCTTAGAGCATAACACCGAGGGATACATCTTATCTGGCTCAGTGGGGTGGGGTGTTTAGAGTGCTCGACTCAAAATTGGAAGCCTGCAAGTTAAAATCCCACGTGGGGTTTGACCCAAGCCCATCAGCTCTCCAGGGACCATAAATTAAATACTATTTTGTGGAAAGTCAACAGTGGTGCTATGGACAGAATGCACTTTGCCATACAAGTTCTGGCGAATTGCTCTGATGCTGGATGCAATTACCAGCGAAACGTCGTACTCAAAAACTGGTGGGCTAAAGTAGTGAACTATTTGTCTTTTGTCAACGTGACACTTTTTTGCTGATTGGCCGTGTCGGGTGGTGGAGGGTTACGACATTTATAAATAACGCGATCTAACCCAAAAACGTTTATTATGAATTGTTGAATGTCTGTCGGTGCTTATGAATACTGCCCAGTTGAGCAAGGAGACACTGACTTGATTTAAAATGTATAATTAATGAACACTTTAATTGGCGAAAGGGTGTACATGTATGGCCTCGCCTATTTCCTTGTGTATGGATAATGCTTAATATATATATTTTTTACATACTGTTGAACTATAATAAAATTAAACTGTGAATTTAAAATCAAATTGCAAATATCATAGGACTTTGTGATGAAGACTCGTCACATCACGATGATTATAGCTTTTTTTGTCACCGTTAAAGTTTAATTTCATCTGTATCACACATTCTTGAGACAGCTGTTTTAGAACGCGAGACATTTTCATTCTTTGTCTGGGGCTGGAGCCAAAAATCATCTGTTGGGCATAATTTAATGATTACATTAGGTTCTCTTAGAGGGGTTTTAGAGAAAATTGTGAGAGGTCATACTGCGCATGTACATTAGAATGGTGTAATAATGATAATAGTATCGCCCCCTTACAGGAATAGCCTTACACTGTTCACTTTCAGAAAAGGTCAGGAGTATAGCTATCCCAAGACGTAAGACAATGGTTATTCTACATGCTTTTGCCGGGTGGCAACTGTTTCTGTATAAAGTGCAAGACGTATTAATAATATCTCGTCTAACACGTATCTCTCTTTTTTTTTCAAATAGCTTGACGCACTGGCTGCAGACTGCTGCCCGCAAAACATGTCCACAGTGCCGCATCAGCGTAAGTATTTCTCGCCTCTTCCAGATTTCTCCGCGTGAAAATATGTATTTACCCCGTGGCAGGTTACTCAACCAACGCCTCCTGAGAGAGTTGGTAAAAAGCCCGAAGCTTGGATGGGCATGGATTGGCCATCCTAGCTGAGACGCTTGCGTTAATAGATTATAGTTTTTCGAGCCGTTTCGAAGTGGTAGGCTTCGTGCGGCTGCTGGCCCTTGGAAATTAAGTCAGGGGTCATAGCCGGTGCTACAGCATCCTCATTTTAAATACAGTACAGCAAGTCCTCGCTTAACAAAATGGGGCTGCCGCATGAACCGTATTTGCATTAAGCGAGAGTCATTTTCTCGAAAGGAATGAGCGAGGGTGAGTAGGGGACGCCATGTATCACAGCGCTGACACCAGTGCAGTACCAGCTCCCAGCATCACCCAACGATGCTGCCACCCCCCCCACGCCGCTCAGAAAAGTAGTCCCTGACTCGCTAGACATCTGGCGTCATCGCGGGCACGGTAAACTTTAAGCGAAAACGTTCCATAAAAGAAAAAACGCGTTAAGGCGAAGACTCGTAGTGTCAGCGCGCGTTAAGCGAGGATTTACGGCACTAAAATAGTCACTCCATTCCTGGACTTGTACTGCAGCATTCTTTATTGTTCACCAATGCCAGAGTGATCTTCACCAATTATGATGTGTTTCAGGACACGTCCTAATTACTGAGATCATGGTGGTGTTGATTGGAATCCGATTGTGAGTGCTGCAATCCGTGGCATGTGATTTCTACTGGCTCCTATCAAAACGCCATCTTTCAGCAGCCCTTAGGGCACCACCACGGCATACGTCAAGAACACAACAGCCCAACTGTCAGAATGCAGGCTGTAATTTCTGCTGTTAATAATGAAGAGGACAGTCAATTACGTGGTTTCTATGGTTATCCTGAACATCGTTTATTTGCGCTCGGAGCTCATCATACTTTTAGGCCGTCTAAAATGAGCACCATTTGGTAAGGCTGCATTAATGAGTACGGATTCAACAGTGGCTGTACTGTGCGGAAACTGATACCACAGCAATGTAGAATTCACACTTATGGCTCGGCGCTAAAAATTGAGTTGCGCGCCACTCATTGCTTGTTTGAACATGGATGTTTTTTATGTTGTATAAAATGCTTCCATAATGGTTGAACATTATGTAAAAAATATATTGATTCCCCCCACCCACTCCTCCGATTGTGCTGTAAATGTCAAATGTTGAACAAAGCACTTTTTTCCCCCCCATTAAGGATAACCCCCTCTGCAGACCTCCGAGAAACACATCTTGGCAGGGAACAGCTTCAGAATGAGACACCATGGGCGCCTGTCCCAGTGTATCTCAATGAATCGCGGTTACCTGCAGGCCCAGACCAAGGTCACAAATGTAACCGTGACATTATTTACTTGTGACGTTAACCAAGATGAAAACGCATCATTTTTTTTACCATCTTTTCTTACCAGCACATCATCAAATAAACATGAGCAGGTTGGATCGAAACCGTTGAATATCACACGTGGATCATTTTTATGGCTTTGCCCTCATCCAATACAGTATTATATATTATGGCCCCTTATCCAAAGCCTTGGGGGCACTGTTGTTACCCACCCACCCACCCACCAATCCCTGAGTTTTATTCTCTGTTGGCCCACAGGTGGGTGTAGTGTAATGAGGGCCTGACTGACGGTGCTCATTGGGGTGTTATTCCATGACTGAGCTCATCGCGATGGTGAGCAGTGGGTGAATCCTTGAACGTATACCAAATTATATCCTGTAGGAATCAGCGCTATCTGTGGGCTGTTGCGTCTCGCTGGATAGAAACATGCGGGCCTGATCACCTGTGCTATGTGCAAGATACAGCGAAAGCTTTTGAGTGTATTGTGGTGGCACACTCTTATAAACAGGTGCTTTGGAGGCACGGTAGGTGGATCATGAAGAGAACATCAAGCGCTGTGACACTTCAAACATTTTGTATTGTCAGACATTCTGTAGCGCAGTTCTCCTGAAAATGTTGCTTTCATTAAGGATTTCCAAGCTATATAAGTTATATTCTATTTACACAAGAATAATTTGTTGATTCTTGGAGAAATTCAGGTGTTTGAAGTTGAGCTCTGGGTCTAATTAGATGCTAGCTAAGCTGCCCGAAACTTCCAGCTGCCTTTCGTAATTTTTTTTTTAAACAAAGTATTTGTTCATACTGCATTGACCGTGGTGCACGAGCACAAATATCCAACGACTCAACGCATTCATTATTAACACAGGCCTTAAACACATTCCTGTGGAGGGAGCTGGTAGGAACGTTGGGTTGCTCGGTCAATGGCCAGGATCAACGGCGGCGTGGTGTATTCCGCAAATATGGCCGACTGTGAGGGCGGGCACAAGCCAGCGTGAGTAGGTTAAACGTTGAGTTTTATAAGGGCACCACAGGGTGACCAGCCCCTCCTCACCCAGCCCCTCCCCACCCAGCCTTTCCCCACCCTCGCCTCCCCACCCAGCCCCTCCCCACCCAGCCCCTCCCCACCATCCCCTCTCCACCCAGCCCCACCCCTCCCATCCATTTTTGAATGCACGACGGACGGACACAATAATCCCCTGTGGGCTGGTGGAACTAGGTGATTCCTACCAGTAAAATAAAGAAATATATATAAACAGGTGACGTGTCAAGGCAATGGCCCTTCCGCTAATTAAAGAGGCCAGAGACAAGAATGACAGGTGCTGACAGGTGCTATCACATGCCCAAATCTGCTGGTGCTCTGACCAGCACTCAGTTGCAATGGTCAATTAAATCTGGGAGTTTAAATAATGACTGGGTTATTCATGCAGTGGGGAGCGTACCAGTGACCACTTATGAAAACCAGGTACAACTTGAGGACTAAAATCGAGTTTTTACTATGCCCATCAACACTAACTGGTCAATAAAACTGACACCAATTTAATGCGAAGTCAATAGCAGATGTCGTTTGGAGAGACTGGTCCCTGGTATTGTATTATGAAGTTTCCACAATCGGCTGCGAGGGGCCAAGACTGGAGGTGAGCATCACCCAGTGCTCATTTGAGCGGGTGAGATTTTCGACATGAGCTGAAATATCGTGAGATGGATTACAGCCACGCACGTGGCTGTAGGGATTGCCCTGTAAGGAAACAACGTGATGTGTCTCCATGGCGATCGTATCCATATAGATTTTTATGCTAAAATTAGCTCATCTCTTCACATGTGGTGATGTATTGAAAATCAATTTGCATGTTAATAAGCTTACCACTTAACGATCAACTGCTAAGAAGAATAACCTGAATCCTAACAAGCCTAGCCTTTATCCTTACCCAAGTATTAGAAGTAACACACCTAAAATGCACCCTTTTGCTATAATCTTAACACGCCTATAACTAACACGCTATCTCTAAGCAGGACGCTTATTTAACTGACGTATAATAGCAACATAGGATTTCCCGTAGCTATTATTTTGAAACAGTCGTATGCTGTTTTAAGGTCCCCGAAACATCCACGGCTCATTCCAAGTGCTTCATTAACGACGTGAACGTTAACAATGTTCAGTACAACCCCACCTGCCTCCGAAACCACACGGGCTTTCATTTGCTTACTCTTTGGTTTTTTCGGTAAAGTCACGTAGGTAAAAAAGAAAATACAAATAAATTCAATCACGACGTTTCAGAGGCAACACAAGCTTCTGTCTTCAGGTGGCACCGTCACAACAAAATTACTGTATCAAGTGGAGAGAACTCTAAGAGACACGAGACTATATACAGATTGTATATATACATATATACAACCTGAAGACGGAAGCTTGTGTTGCCTCCGAAACGTCGTGATTTTTTTATTACCGAAAAAACCAAAGAGTGGACCCTTGCAGTCACGAAAACTTCAAATCTAGAATTTAATTTGCTTGTTTGTTCCATCGTTAAACACCTTCTCTGAAAGGCTTCATTAAATGATCTAACTCACCACTCTGATTCTGAACTGGAAAATTCACCTTATAGTTTATTGAGAATGAATACCAGAACAAATGCCATCATGCACATTCCCAAAATAATGCTTTATCTGCCAATCCAACCAGCTTTGATGCATAAACTGCAACTGGCAGGTGAACATTTGACCCCAGTCTCATGCAGATATCTTAAAATGCGACCTCATAATATACTGACCGCTCACTGACATTTGCTGACACTGCATCATGGGAGTGTCTGATTTATAGAAGCACATTTAGTGTTATTGTGGAGCATACATCAATAAGTGGACGGTGGAGAATGTCAATCTAATCGTGATCTGGATTTCAAAGTGTGTAACAGCTGTTCTCTCCAGGGTGTGCTGCGTTATCTTTTCTTATTTTTTTTTCAGTGCGCTCTTGTTTTATACATGTCCTCTGTACTTTTTTTTATTTCAGGGTACGTAGTCTGCTCTCATCTCGGCGTGTTGTGTTCTATCTTAGGAGTGCGGCTCTATGGTTTTGTCCTTTTGTGTGTTAAAGGGGCCACTCTCCCAAAAGGTCTGGCTGTTTTATATTTTTAAGCTTAGTGGCAATACAAGCATCGAGGTGGCCAGTCTATGATTTGTTGTCGTCGGTGTGGTTTGTTATTTTTATTATTTGTCTTGGGTTTTGACACCTCCATGTTGCTTAAAATTGTGAATGAATGCTGTTTGCAAAATGTTCTTAAAAAAGTAATATTTAAAAATACTTTTTTTAAAACACGCTTTAATGAAATGTCCCGTAATGGCAGAACACCATGACTCCAGGAAGTGGCCCCGAAGCTTGCCATAACGTAAGGGACCGTGGTGATATACAGGCAACGTGAGTTGAGCGTGGACAATTAGACCCAAGCTAAAACATAACATAAAAAAGATTGCTTAAAAATAAATAAATAAACAAATACATATTTTTCTGATAGAATATAGTATTGTCATCTGCATGACATGTATACCAAGGTTGCAGTCGATACGACATTGGGAAGTGGGTTAAAATTGAGTTACAAGATTTGAGGATACGACAACAGACAGATTTGAGGATACAACAGACAGAGGTGAGTTAAGTAAAATCGTGTAAAATACAGGGGTCTTCCAGTGGTTATATGGCGGGCGTGTGTG
Source organism: Lampetra fluviatilis (assembly GCF_964198595.1). NCBI lineage: Eukaryota > Metazoa > Chordata > Hyperoartia > Petromyzontiformes > Petromyzontidae > Lampetra > Lampetra fluviatilis. The sequence goes on along the minus strand of NC_136318.1, from coordinate 2,008,524 downwards.
GGAGTGTGGCCTGCGCGTGTGTATGTGGCAGAATGTTATTCCCTAGTTTCCTATCACATTACAGCAGTACTTGAAACAAAGGAATTGACCGTATGTCTTCATCAGGATTCTGAATAATCGTCTTGAGTACACAGTAGGGCATTCTTGCACTCATTGAGGACTTTGCTGGATAAATATTTGAAATCTGTCTCAATCGTCAGCCACTGTTTATCCGCTGCTGGATGAAAATGCCCCGAAGCCAGCGCCACAGTTCTCCGAGGCAACAAACCATCTGCCTCGTCCACCTGACCTGATCATCGTGGGTGCATGAGCGCAGCAGAGTGGAGGTTTATGAGTGGTAATTCACTAATGAAGCCCTCGGAGGGGTGGGGGGTAAGAGATGGAACTGTAATATATAATAGATATCTTATAATAATGTCAGATATTGGGAAAAATGTATATATTCAAATAATCAAAATCATCATTGGAACCTCCTTTGCCAGTAGCAAAATATGATAATTGTTTTTTTACCCTTTTATTTGGCAACAAAACTGACACCTTTTTTTGTGCGCCTCTTAGCGTCATCTGGTCCAACACCATGTGAGACTAGGCTATAAGAAAAGCTGTCTCGGGTGTGGACCAATCAATTTCAAGGACAGTGCATACTTTATCAGAGTTGTGTTTTTTGTTTGCATTCTGACCACAGGTATTGTGGTCAATGCAAACATGACTCCTTGTAAAAAAGGTGTCGGTTTTGTAGCCAGATAAAAGGGTAAAAAAACAATTATCAATCAAAATCATGTTTCGGATAGAGATGGAAGGTACGTTAAAAATACAATTGTGATATTAATGGGGAACCCTTACAAATATGTCACCTTAGCTGAAGATTCTGCCCATGTTTTGCGTGAAGTGTTTCACAACCGATATGTGCAATTCAGAGGTGTGAAGAGCAGTTAATTGTTGCAATCTTTGTTCTCTCCTTTGAATGTAAGCACCACGCTGGCTCTGCGTGCTAAACATAGGCACCTTTGTGTCTGTGTTGACCTGACCTCATGCCGGCTCTTGTGTGAGAGGTGCATTCTCAGCATTGTGCACATGAGGCACTCTGGGAATCAAAAAAGTTGAAAGAATGCAACAGTGGCATGTTTGGTCCCTTGTCAGGAAATGAATGTATCATCAATATTTCACTGGTCACAACTACACATTTTTCGCGTGGGTTTTCGTGCGGAAAAAAGTCTTTTGCCAGCCTGGTATATTGTTCCCGCTGTTGTGAACAAAAATTACAATGTCCCACTAAGTGTCGGGCACGGATCGTTATTTTTACATGACTGGGTAATTTTGCCCTGTGGTGCTGTGGTTATAATCTCCAACCTATACCTCATATCCTGATTGGGGATCAACTCGAGTCATCACCCCAACGTACAGTAAAACCTTGGATTGCGAGTAACTTGGTCTGCGAGTGTTTTGCAAGACGAGCAAATTTTTAAATAAATATTAATTTGATAAACGAGCGATGTCTTGCAATACGAGTACTGTAGTACGTACAGTATACGCTTTGTCTGCCGAGTGTCACGTGATCGCAACTGAGCCGATGGTTCTTCTCTCTCTCGCTGCGGGATTGTGGGTAATCGTCTCCCATGCTCGGTCTCAGTCGGCGTGCCTCATTCGTATAGTCAACATTCGAGCGAGCTTATACTGTTTACTGTAGGGTTGTGACCACGTGTGTGTGCGTAAAGCATTTTTTTTATTTTGTGTCCAAGTGTAGTGACTGTTCTTTAGTAATTGTACTGCAAGTGAAAGTCGTCCTACACAACAACCCTCCTCTCCTCTCTCTCGTCTCCATCACACCAGCCACGATTAAATGTAATTAATAAATTTGATTACTTTATATAAAATTTAAGTCATAAAAATATAAAAAGGTATTTTGTCTTAATAATTTTTATATGGATACAGTATTTTTTGGGTTGTGGAACGGATCATCTGAGTTTCCATGATTTCTTATGGGGAAATTCGCTTCGATATACGAGTGATTTGGATTACAAACACGTTTCCGGAACGAATTATGCTCGCAATCCAAGGTTTTACTGCATGGCGTTAAAATGAGCAGTGCCACTTTATGGTGAGTCAGTAGTGGTTGCCCGATGGAGGGAGCGGGCCCCCCCTCCCCACAATGAGTTTTACACTTCCACCACTGGTTTGGGATTTCCAGAACGGATGAGCACCACCAACACATTCTTATTGGAGCATGACAACCATTTTGAGTTGAGTTTTTCGTGTGAATGCCCCATGTGTTTATACGTTGCGCTGTGAGATGTCTACTGTCGTTCTGTGTTCACAGGTGAATGCCCAAAACATAATCAGCAAGCTTTTCTTTGATGTGGCTGACGAAAGTAGCTTCCTGCAGGATCCAGAAACACTGCAGGTAAAATCCTTCGAGTGGCTTTTCATGTCCAGGCTTGTGTGACTTGAAGGTGTGGACGTGTCTTAATTAGCGAGACTGAACATACTTTTGCCCCGTCATTAACAATCGCTTAACAGCCGAGTAAAAATGTGGTTAAAATGATCAATTTATATTCGGAAGCAATGGTGTGGGTTAACATTCTAGTCCGTTTTTTTACTCAATATTCATTAATAATGAGTATTTTTGTGGGAAGACAACAGCAGAGGCTGTGTTTTTTGTCCTTCGCCAGAGGAATGTGGAATTTCCACCATCGTTTTAGAGCAGCCAACTCCATGCTCATTTGAAAATTGATTTAAATAAAAATCCATTTGTTTTCAAGTAATCTTCGGATAGCTAGATTCCTAAACTGTAGTGTTAAAGCGTAGTGGTTTCTTGTCCTTACAGCGTTTAAGCCTGACAGAGACACCTTCAAAATTGAAATGCATGGATGTAATATTTTTGGTCATGCACCACATTTGCGGTAATGATACATGGTAAAGGACTTACAGGAAATGTCTTGAGAAAGATACATTTGGCCATATATCTATTTGAATGCATATTGCATCGTTATTTCTCTGTGTTTTTTTACAAATATTAGTTTTGCGAGTGTAAACGGTGAGTGCAAGTATTGGTATTCAAGACCTGCATGTGAAAAACTACACATTAAATTAATTCCTTTTCAGAGAAATGCATTTGCATACATATATACCGGATATGCAATTTAAACAAAATAAGCTATTTAAATGTTATACATCTTACAACCATTGAAATGGCTTGTTACCGTTTTTTTGTAGCCTATCCCGTTTGCATTTATAGTGGCACTATATGCATGTTGGTGAGATCCAATTAAAAACGGAACAAAAGCTTCTTCATTTATCGTCTCGCGTTCGCATTCGAGGATTTGCACTTTGCAGATTAATTTTTGTTCGGCTGCAGCTGGGCCATGTTGTTTTAATCTTAAGTCTGGTGGGTGCTTGATAGGAATGTACAATACGATGCTCCTCAAATCCACATTCGCAGTTTATTGATAACCAAATAAGTATGTTCATACTTAGGAAAAGGATGGTGCTCTATCAATCTATATTAAATTAATGGAAATGTATGCATAACGTCAAACTAATCCAATCGTCTTCATATTCAAATGAGCCTTGGGCTCTGCTCATCCCTGTTGATGGCTCTGAGCCAGTGGTGTGAATTGCACTTTCCTTTGGCAGGGCCAATCTTTCCACAGGATAAACGTCATTCCAGCTGTGGATAAATCAGATGTAATATATTTCTATATTATGTTTTTATTTTTAACACAGTTGCTGAGCAGAGGTTCAGCGGAACCATAACACACCAAGTGGCCACAACCCACACCACTGCCTTAAGTTACAATAGATGAGATTTAACACGTTTCTTCAAACGAACGAGGTTTTTAATTAGAGCTTGTTGGGGTAAACAACTATGGGGGGAGAATTTCAGATTTGTCCCAAGTGCAATGGAGTAAAGGCATACAAGGGAAGTGTTGTGCCCTGCAATGTGGTGGCCGAACGCACTGTGGAAGAATCAGAATCTTTATTTATCCTGGAAAAATCCGATGAGCGATTCGGCTGTTCGATGTCCAGTATCTCGCAGTGAGATGAAACAGCCAGTCTTGTAGACCCCGAGTTATCTTAACTTGGGTGGAGCCATCGATGAGTAAAGTTTACAGGAATGGTAACCATTGTAGGAGCGCTAAAAGAGTAATGAGGCAACTGACCGCCGCTGGTAAGCGAGTGACTGGAATGAGCGACTGCCTACCATTAGAGGACGCGCTAAATGCGGCGAGAGCAGGAAAATACCGGATCCGGTACTCGGCAAACAATCTCAAGCAGGGCCAAAAATATGGTAGAGGGGCCTTCAGAAAACCTCTCGTGTGTGAAGCACTGGTGCTTGACCACGCGGCGTGTTCAGACACCGCTACCGAGGACACACCGGTGTATCGACCAGAATTGGCGATGGAACATATCATACAGGGATTTGTTTCAGTAGGGAATTCACTTTGCTGGCCAAGCCCCTACTTACAGAGCTTCATTTTTAGCCTGAACACCAGGCAATGCTCCAGGCAGTCTATCTCTCCCACAATTGTATTATTATGCTGATCCTATGTTCCCGTTAGGAGTCATTTTCAGTTGTAAAGGATGGATTCCACAATTTTAAATCGTCAGAACTTCCCAGCCCTCGCGAAAATTGCATGAACTTGAGCATGTATTTTAAAAGGTATTTTAATTTGAGAAAGTATGTTCAACCCAAATAATCATGCTTGGTTCAATTCCATTCGGGCTTACATAATGTAAAAATAACATACAGATTGTCACTCTGTATTAGCTTGACGGGTTCTTTTATCTTCTTGGTTCTTTCGGTAAAGTCACGTAGAAGGGAAATAATAAAATAATAAAATAAAACATTTTGAATTAATGTTTTCCAAAACGTTCTTGTCTGCTGGGCAGCATGCATTGCTTCCTGCCCACCAAGACGTGGCACCGAATAGCACGCATACATTTTTAAATAGCATATGCTTTACATAACAGTTAATACCCCCAATGCCATAAGCACATTTATCCTAATGATGCATTAACTCGTTGCCCTATACAGCTGATGTATGCCACTGGGAATAATTTATGTTTGACAAAAATGACAGAAGGAAAAAAAAGACTCGTGTGATGTCGCTCTTGACCATCTGGCTTCTGGACTGATAATCCCTGAAGCTTTAATCACATCTGGGGGCCGCTGTCGCAGAGGTAGCAACCGGGTACCCGATACCCGTACCCTACCCGATACCCGGCTACCCGTACCCGGCCAGGTACAGGTACGGGTACCCGTTTGCGACCCTGGTGCGGCCGGGTACGGGTACGGGTAAGGAATCAAAACCCGTTTGCGACCTCTGCGCTGTCGTCATGCTTGGCTCGCATTGTGAACGTTTGTGAGTTTTAATTACTTCTGCGGGAAGTAAAGTTTGTTTTTTGCCCTGTCTTCAAGCATTGCGAACTTTCCACCACACTGGCGATCAAGGCTGCCAACATCGCTAAGCAGTGTCCCCATGCTCTCTTGTTGAGCGGGGAGAAACTTTGACGTCTTTCACATTTAAGTCGATTCAGTTTGGATCTGATCGGTAATGAAGCGAGCACCAAATTAACATTATTGAGGTCGGCTCATACATGATTTAAGCCCTAATTTTAATGGTAAAAAAAAAACAATTTCTTAAAGATTACTTAACCAGCTTCACCATGTTGATATTTAGAAAATAAATGCATCAATTTATAGGAGCATTGGTGACGCACACGCACACACACGTGCATGCATATTTAATATTGCGACTGCTTTTTAGGGAATAAGTAATGATTTATTGCTTTTGAATTAAAAGATGGAGTAATTATGTGTTAATGTATGCTCTTTTAAACATATATAGAACAGTATATGCCATTGCTCTATATTTTGATCTTTCCTTTGACCCATTTTTAATCGATATACTTGTTTCGTTTTAGAATGAGTTGGACAAGAAGAATTTACAACTTGTGGTGAAAAGTGAGTCGGAGCAATTAATAAACGTGCAGGCACTGCATTATAGCTTTAGGCACATACGTATGATGTCACCCAATGCATTCGAGAAGGCAAGCTTCCAATGACTTGGATCACACCCTCCTCCTCACCTATGTGTGCTAGTTTTTTGTGTAACAGTCAGCAGCTGAGAATGTCATTGTAATCTTTTAATATTTGTATATAAGTCTAGCTCAGAAACCACCACCTACCTCTCTGCATCTATGCCACAAGCATGGCTATGCATTGACCTCAATGCATTATTAAACTCCGTTGAGCAACTGATACATTTTGAACGATTGACTCGCAGGCCTTCGGCGTAACATGAAAATGAGTAAACCCTGGAGGGCATGACCTTGAATTGAACAACTTGAGTTTTAAGTGGCACCATTATGTTTTTCTTTTTCTTTAATCATTGTTTCATATTCAATACCTGTTGAAATAGAATGTAAAATTGTAATACAATGTCATCAAATTCGTTTCACTGAAAGTCTTAGCAAGTAATCATCAATGGATGTGGCTGGTGATTGAAATTTAACTTCTGACCTTCTGAATGAGATTTGAATGCTCTGCCAGAGTGCTCCCCGACAGGATATACACATATATATGCATACACATACGCAAATAAAAGACTTGAATATAATATAACTAAACTTTAGTCAATGAGAATTGTCATATTTTACTTGACATTGTGTCAAGTTGACGATGATATTGACTTTTAAAAACATATTTCAAGCAAATCCAATTTTATATTTTACGTCACATGTTATTAACCCAATTTCACATTCTGTACATGGTGAGATTTTTTGATTTCAAAATTAATATTGTAAGGAAATTGCCTCCAGCAACGTGGGTGCCAGGAATCAATGCATTATTAAATGCTGTTGGATTCATTTCTAAAAACGCATGAAATATTCATCCACGTTCAGGGACTGCATGAAAGGCATTTTCAAAATCTAGTACATTAAGCTACATTACGGAAGGTGGGATGGACCATTAAATTCCAACATCTCCCATGCAAAGACATTCCACAAGGACATTGGTCCAGTGATGCGATTCAAAAATGGGAGATTTTCACACCGAGAAGTGTCTATGAACCCTTATTATTAGCGTCTGTTAAATCAGTGTCCTCATGATCAAACACGATTTGGTTGTTTGTATTTTTCGTTACTGATTCTGTGCAAGGGCTGGACATTCCACATGCCCATGGCATGTACAGTTCCTTACCCTGACCCACCATTGATATTCCACCAGTTTGTGTGCGACAGTTAAGAGAATATTTGTTCTCATTATTTGAAAGGATTGACCAACCAACAGGACAATATACTTGCCACATTCTCTATATTAGCTGTGAATGGTATCTTTAATAATTTATTTTTTCACATAATGAATGGAAACCTGCGAAAGCTTTATCTAATAGTTGTAGTCGTACTCGATTCAATGTTAGTCTTGGCAGTGGCGTACAAGCACAATGCTGCCAACTGACAGGAAAGTATAGTGTGCTAACCACGCTACATTTGAATTCCTGAATCGGGTGGTGGAGGGATTTAATGACGCACACTCGGCCAGATAATTCCATGAGCCAACCTAAAAATCGATGAATGAACAGCAAGGGGGAATTTGTTGACCAAAAGCAGCACCGTTGACTGCCGCGTCCTTTCAGTGAAGGAATTGACGGAGGTAAGGAAAGCGATGGGTATCCTGGAGCACTCCCTGGGGAACAAGTCCACAAGGTTGGAGGTGGTGAACAAGCAGCTGCAGGAGAGCCAAGACATCTGCGCAGCTCTCCAGGTACACCATCCTGTCGCCTGTCGCCAACTTGCTGGTCGCGAATCGCTTCCGGAAGTCTTCACGACTGCTGCATCTTTCGATTTAAAGCTGTCGTGACTGCAGGGATTCATCTTCTTGGTTCTTTTCGGTAAAGTCACGTAGAAGGGAAATAATAAAATAATAAAAATTAAACATAATAAAATAATTCTCACGACGTCTCGGCCACAACGCAAGCAGCCGTCCTCAGGTGGAGAACAGGTCTGTCGAGAAGACAGCGTCTGAATGAAACACCACCAGGCTTGGAGCGTATATTTAAGCTGGGTTGGAGGGGGAAGAGCGCCTTGCCAAAATAATTTGCATATTAAGAGGAATTTAGCATATTTATGGGAAATGCAGATATGGGATTAGTACTACTTGTGAAATGCGTAGGAGGTGGGCGGGGGGTTTCAAAGTCATTATGCCCGTGCATTATGCAGGATTAGCAGCATCAAAGGGAGGGGATAGGGGTAGCATTAATAAAGGGAAGGAAGGTTAATAGTATGTAGCTGCAGTAACTAAACCACCACGTAGAAAACTGAAGTATAAACTACATAGTATTATCAGTATACGAAATATACTCTCCAATAAGCTGAGCTACTAACAGTAAGTAATACATTACAATTCTATGTCGCAAAAAATATAATATGCTTCCAGCTAAACTTTTTTCTCTTACATCACACGGTCTACCCCGTACTATATACTGCCATAGACAAACCCAACATTAAATGATATACTGCTGCATCGAGAAGGAGAGAGAAAGTCACCAGAGAGAGAGAGAATGGTGATGCGAGAAAGTGATGAGATAAAGTGATCATGCACAGCATCACCATGATTTAAGCTAAGTTAATTTATAAGCTGTTATTTAATTTTGTAATATATATTTTTATTTACTTTATGTTTATTACTCTCTGGTTCTTTCGGTAACATTACGTAGATAGAAAAAATTATGAAAGAAAACACGATGTTTCGGTCGCAACACAATTTTCATGTATTTAATAGCTTATTTATGTTTTTATTTTAATCGGCCAATATTTTCCGCAACTTTGTTATGCACGAGCAGCTCCGGAACGTGTCCCTGTATTGCAATTGAACCCTGACTACAACACAGTGGCCCATTAATGGGAGCCTCGTGTAGGTGATCGCATAGAAATAGTGTTTCATGCTGTGCATATTTAAATATAAATATGATACACTTTGTTTAAACATGTTCGAGTTTTACGCACTATTTCTATTCATTGGGCCTCATTATTGTGTTTGCAGAAATGCGGTATCTCCCAACTGTTTTGAAACATGCACATTTTTCCACCGTTTTTTATTCCGCCAAGAAATGTGGAAATTTCCTCGAAGCCTACAAATAAGTCAAACACATTTCCTTGCAGGAATTTTTCATATTGCGATTCCAGCTTTGACAGTGGTACATAATTGTCTGTAAATTATGTCACAAGTTCTTTGCTATCTATATTCCAGTAGATAATGCACTTTGGTAAATACTTTTGAAATGACCAGGCAGCTGCTCGATGTGTCTGCACAACCCGGCAAGTAACATGCCCACTAATTTGCCGTTAAGTCGATAATTCATGTGGCTTCAATAGGACAGTCAACCCTACCTTGAGGGTTGCTTTCATAACTGTTAATCATTATTGGTCATTGCGAACATTGATGTGCATTATGCAGGAACAAATGAAGTTTTTTAACAAGCAGAATGCAGATGCCAAGGCAACCAAGGCTGAGCTTCAACGCCTTCGAACCAAGATGCAGAGTATGGAGAGGTATTGTACAATGGTGTCTTTTTTGTTGTAGAGCCACCGTTCATTCTTTTCAGTCTACACTCCTGAAGAGGTGGCCGGCTGGCTCAGTGGTCAGAGCATTGAGCTGGCACCGTTGAGATCCTCGGTTAGAATTTAGGCCTGTGATTAAAGCACCTCCCTCAAGTGTAGTTAGTTGGTTGTCAAGAGCCCCGGGTCACCTGTGACCGCACAATAATACCATCGCGTGACATTCGTCCTTGCACTTTGGCCAATTCTAACGCTGAGAATGAAAATTACTGGTTGGATTCTAATGCATAAATACAGGTAGTCCCCGACTTACGATGGAGATGCGTTACGACGACCCCATCGTAAGTCGAAAATGGCCTAGCCTCCCCAGGAGTTATAAAGAATGGTAATAATTTAGAAAAACATAGCAATTTACAGTACCGTACTGTATAAACTATATGCGTACAGTACATCCTGGCAGCGTCCCAACGTACAGTATCGTACCTCGTACGCTGCTGCGTTTGCCTGCCGCGCAAAATGTAAAATATGTTACAATTTTGTCATATCGCTATCGCCATCGTAAGATCGAAATATCGTAAGTCAGACCATCGTAAGTCGGGGACTACCTGTATGACTCTCCGTGGCAGAGCAGGCGGGAAAGTGTTGCCCCCTTTTGTGGAAAAGAGATCACTTAAAGAGATCTCAGTGGCAGCTTTGTGATGTTTGCTTCTGTGGGCTGTTCTGTAATGTGAAGGGATGCACCGTTATGCGAGATCTCTACGTGGACTTGATCACTTGATATGACACAATCTCACGAGTGTAATACATTTGTGAGAAAAGGTTTAAAAGATAATAATAGCAAGTCTACGCTCACTGTGTGTGTGACGATGATTTGTTAACACGTGTGTCATTGCTGTGAATGAACGTTATTGTGGGAGTTTCACTCGATGGCATTTTGTGGGTGTTACTGTAGACTCGAGAGCTTTCTTAGTGCACAAGGAGATGAGGTGAAGGGCCTGGTAGGAGATGTTGGCACGGGTGCAGTTGCTGTGGAACATCTCTCGCTCTACTGCATTTCTATGAAAAGGTACCTGATGTCATCCTCACCGTCACCTTTGTTACTGTTATGATTCTTCTTGGTTCTTTCGGTAAAGTCACGTAGAAGGGAAGTAATAAAATAATAAAAATAACATAATTCTCACGACGTTTCGGCCACAATGCAAGCAGCCGTCCTCGGGTGAAGACCAGGTCTGTCGGGGAGACAGCGTCTGAATGAAACACCACCACGCTTGGAGCGTCTATTTAAGCTGGGTTGGAAGGGGGGAAGTGCACCTTGACAAAAAAATTTGCATATCAAGAGGAATTTAGCATATTTATGGGAAATGCAAGAATGTGATTAGTACTACTTGTGAAATGCGTAGGAGGTGGGCGGGGGGTTTTCAAAGTCATATTATGCCCGTGCGTTATGCAGGATTAGCAGCATCAAAGGGTGGGGATAGGGGTAGCATTAATACTGGTAGGAACGAAGTGGACCAGACCACCAATAGATTAATGTGTCCGTCCGTCCTTCCGTCCGCGTCCGTCCGTCCGCGTCCATCCGTCCGTCCGTGTATCAACATCACCCCCTACTGCAAACACTTGGCATGACCCTGTCCGACAAGATGGCCGCCCGCTCCCCCTGCGATCTGTGAATTAAACAAGATGGCCGTCGCTTCCGGCGCATCACGGCAAAACTTTAAACTTCGCTTCAAAATTACTTCACTGAAACGCAGCACGTTTATTTTAAAAAAATACTTTACTGAAACGCAGCACGTTTTTTTAACACAGAGACAAGAAACATTTATTAACACAGAGATGAGATACATTTAATCGCCTTATTTGTGCACGAAAAGCACGGCGCGAGGCCTAGTGCGGCAGGCTTCGCGAGGCCTATTGCGGCAGGCTTATTAACACAGAGATGAAACGCAGCACGTTTATTTAAAAAAAAAATAACTTTACTGAAACGCAGCACGTTTTTTAACACAGAGACAAGAAACATTTATTAACACAGAGACGAGATACATTTAATCGCCTTATTTGTGCACGAAAAGCACGGCGCGAGGCCTAGTGCGGCAGGCTTCGCGAGGCCTAGTGCGGCAGGCTTCGCGAGGCCTAGTGCAGAAGGTGGTGGTGGGAGGTGGTGGTGGTGGGGGGTGGTGGTGGGGGGTGGTGGTGGGGGGTGGTGGTGGGGGGTGGTGGTGGGGGGTGGTGGTGGGGGGTGGTGGTGGGGGGTGGTGGTGGGGGGTGGTGAGGGCTGGTGGGAGGGGTGGTGTTGAGGGTGGTGTTGGGGGGTCTTTAAATCTCACAGCGTTTCTTGTCAAAACAAACACTTTTAATTAACGTTACACTAGAATACAGTAATTTTTTCTTTAACTCCTCTATACCCGGTCGATATCCCTGTACCGGTACTAAGTATTATTCCTACCAGCCCACCCCGCAGCGTCCTGTTAAAGGAAAGGAATGTTAATAGTATGTAGCTGCAGTAACTAAACAACCACGTAAAAAACTAAAGTATAAACTACATAGTATCATCAGTATACTAAATATACTCTCAATAAGCTGAGCTACTATGATTATTAACACGACTGGACACTGCTACTTGGCACCAACTCCACTAAGATGGCAGTTTGGAGAGGGTTCAGTAGCTCGGATGTACGGTGCGAAAGAAGTTCAACATATATACAGCTCACATCAACCGTGATAATGGCCTCAAATCAGGCCATTATGAAAGCATATTTAGAAAGTAAAAAATATTAACTATTTCCTTGCTCAAACTAGCAATGGTGTGATGCTTGCCTTCATTGGCAGTCCTGAGGCATTTGTGAAAATTCAACATTTCCGTGGCCAGGATCAGTCCATGCAATGATTCCTTTTGATTTCTTACAAAGCGGTGCTCATCGTATCGACCAAGGCTGGATAATAGGCTGAACGGATCCCCTACAGGACTTTAAACTCATGACCTTCTGATTGTGATTCATGCTTTCTTACCACGTTGCCACTACTGCTAAAGTCACGTGTACATTACCGTGATGTCACCTTCACAAGGGCAGGTTATTGTGTGCTGGTGTCATTACCCAGTTTTATAAATGTTAAAATAACCTCTGTATTGAAAGTTGGAGAGAATTAATAATCGCGGTCCATTCATGTCACATTTGCCATCATAAGAAACCCCATTTCTTAGCCTGGATTTGGGTCTGGAGGGGGGAGATTCCTTTTGGCCACATTTTTCAAGGTGATCATTTCGCATTCACGTTATGAATGAATTGGCCCTTCCTAACAATATGGCACGTAGGCTAGTGTCTGCTGTTGTAAACGTGTATTCATTTCAATGGGTAATAGCTCACGTCTTATCTAAAAAGATGTTAAACTTTAAATACGCCTTTAAACAAGGCACATTATTGTCAGTGCACGTTGAGCACGTTCCTTTCAATATTTTGCACCATTTCACACGGGAAATAGCTTATCCCGACACGCATCGTTACCAGCTTGGCCCGGAAACCTTCCTCGGGAGGGATAGATACAGCAGTCTCCTGACCACAAGTACCTGAGTTCAAATCCCGGTCAGGGTTGACTTAGCCCTGACATCCCTTTGGGGTATAAGAAAATTAGCTTCACATGGTGAGGCTGCTCTATTTTGAGAGAAGCCAGCTGCTGTTGGGGTAACGAAAGACTGATCTCTATGGAATACAAATTTAGAATATTCACGGTTTCGGATCGGACGGTGGATGTATGCACTGCCCATTGATAAAAACAGGGCAGAATGCTTTGAATGTTTTCCATTGGTAAATTCACTATGTTCCAGGGTCAATAAAATGATTGGCATTGAGCAAAGCCAATGGTTTCATTCTAGATTTGAAGCTTTCGTAACTGCAAGGATTCATACTCTTAGCTCTTTCGGTAAAGTCACGTAGGTAAAAAAATGAAATAAAAATTAATAAAAATAAAAATCACGACGTTTCGGAGGCAACACAAGTCTCCGTCATCAGGTGGGACCGTCACAGCCAGATTTGCTGCATCAAGTGAGGGCTTGCACAATGGTTTCTTCTTCGTCTGCTGACTGGCCCTGCCATGGTAATGTGGACACCAGCGCAGATGAGTGCGGCGCCCCCATTGGTCGATGGCAAAGAGACAGATTTCACTGACTTCACTATACTAATTAAAGATATCAGTTTAGAATTGTTTTAAGAAAGGTATTCACTGGTTGAGTATTGTAGATTTTTTTGTATTCTAAAAATCAGCTGCACGAAAAATACATTGTGATATTAACATGCAATTTATTTTCGATATAATTTAGTAAATTTAGTAAAAACGAAATTAGTTTAAAACATTTTAAGTTTATTGTTGGTACTTATTTTTTATTATCCCAAAGTTTTTTGTGCATGATATTAATCGTTTTTAATGTTTGGCTGTGCATAGATATGAAGGAAACTTTAAATAATGCAATTATTTCTCAGTGAGAGCTAGATGTGGTTGATGTTGCTACATTTATACATTAGCAATTTTAAACGAGCAATAATTGCATTTGTGTTTCCAAATATCAAGGTCTGTAGGATATATTATTTAGCATATGCTAAATGTGTAACTGTTAACAAAGCATGAATGCCATATTCTTTGATATTTAGACATTACTTTATATTGAATCATCACGTGTGCTTTATTTGATGTTCATGGGAAGATGTAATACAAAAAAAAAATATTTTCTACCTACGTGACTTTACCGAAAGAACCAAAGAGTATGGATTCCTGCGGTCACGAAAGCTTCAAATCTAGATTTGGCGTGTATCACATTGTGTTTTTAAAAAAATTGCTTGATGCCTTTCCTTAGGGAGTACGACAAACTGAAAGATAATCTCAAATTGGTGGTAGAAGAAAAGGATCGAATCCAAAGGGAGCGTCTTTCATTCCAAAGTCTGGTAAGAAGCTGGCTGCTGCTCTTAAGTGTGAACAGGACCTGATGGCCAATTGTGTTGGATGCCACAACACCTCGCTGTCACTTAAAAGCACCGCACAATCTGAATTTACATCATCCTGGTCGCCAGCTTGCTGATAGCGCACGGTTAGACAATGTCCAACATGCACCCCGTGTTTCAGTTTTCAGTTTAATTTATTAGGATTTGCCCTGTGAGCCATTCGGCTCTTGATTTGGGTTCAACCGCAACAAACAATAAAATTACAAGACACACCTAAAATTCATTGTACACAAATCTGAACATCATGTACGTAAACAATAAAATCCTAGAGAAAAAGCACAACCCGTCCATGCTGCGTACAGAAAGTGCAAAAAAATCAATTTCGATGTTTGATCCCAATAACAATGATAATATAATACAGATATTTTTTTTAAAGTATAAATCTATACTAAATAAAAAAAATCTGGCTAAACCAAGCCCCTCTAAAACTTACTAAAACAATGCTATATAAACAACGTAACACTATGAGACATCTCCTTTACCAGTCGCAAAATATAGTAGTAGGTTTTTACCCTTTTAACTGGTACAAAAACTGACACCTTTATACAAGGCATCATGTTTGCAATAACCACAACACAAGCAGTCAAAATGCAAACAAAAAGAAACAACTCT
The DNA here is from genome assembly GCF_964198595.1 of Lampetra fluviatilis. Classification (NCBI taxonomy): domain Eukaryota; kingdom Metazoa; phylum Chordata; class Hyperoartia; order Petromyzontiformes; family Petromyzontidae; genus Lampetra; species Lampetra fluviatilis. Next base: position 1,993,363 of record NC_136318.1, on the reverse strand, counting down.
GATAATGATATGCACTGTCCTTGAAGTTGATTGATCCACACCCGAGACAGCTTTTCTTAGAGCCCAGTCTCACATGGTGTTGGACCAGATGACGCCAAAAGGCGTACAACTCAACGACAGCGCATTATCAGAGTATTGAGAGCTCGGGGTAAGCATTTACACTGAGACATCTCCTTTACCAGTGGCAAAATATAGTAGTAGATGCCTTGTATAAAGGTGTCAGTTTTTGTACCAGTTGAAAGGGTAAAAACCTACTACAACAACGTAACAGTTTTCCCAACAACTGTGATTAAAAGTTTACAATAGCGACACATCACTAAACCTAGCATCCTTCGCGAGCTGCATAAGTTAATCCATAACAGCCGGATTAACAATAGCAGTAGCAGCGCACACATGTTGAAGCTCTATCTGGCAAGGTAAAATTCCTACATCGCTCCACCAATGTCAATAAATGAGTGTTCATTTGAGAGCCTTTAATAAAAAAAAAAAAATTCTATGATGATGAATTTTATTTGATTCCAAGGATATTAATTGCGATTCCAGGCTAGGAATCATGATAATCGTCAGACTCGAAAAAGCACTCGCCCATCTTGAACTTGTGTGGGTGGTATTGTGGGTTTCCCCATAACACTGCATAGAAATAAAAAAATGCATTTAATGCGGTCATTTTGTATTGTTTGATATTGTGTTGTTCTCGCATGTCTTGTTATCCAGCTGCAGAGAACATCCAGCAAGTTAGAACAGACAGAGGAGCACCTGAAGGTCACCAAGCAAGACATCCAACAAGCAGACAAGGAAAATCTGGTACTCCCTGGCATAGCTGTGTAATATAAGAATCCTTTCACGTAAAATTGCTTCCGTGCTAAAACTAGAATAGGCCGGTGCTAATCTTGGAGTGACGCTGAACCACTTTTCCATGGTAGGAGGCCAGTCCCTCTGTAGGAAATCGCCGAGTACAGAGAACCCTTCACATTTGCGGGCTTTATAATCGTGTTTTTTTTGCATATTCGCGACGCAATTATCCGAGTGCTATTTGTAACGCCTGGGGGTTCTCTTTTCAATATTCGGGGCTGTAGCACGCTGCTAACCATCGAGAAAGTGACCTACTTACCTTTCCTACACTTTGCACTCTGTATTGTTGTTTGTTGTAGCGTTCTGCAGCGGTGCTAATCGCGTGACACTGAACCACTTGCCCATAGTAGGAGGCCAATTTCTCCATAGGCAATCACCGAGTCCAGCAAATCCTTCCTATTTGCGGGTTTTACCATCACAGTTTTTTGCTTATTTGCCACAGTTATTGGAGTGATATTTGACGTTCCTGGAGTTGTGTTTTTCTATATTCAGGGCCCTGTCGCACGGTGCTACTCGACAAGAAAGCGATTTGATTACCTTTCCTATGCCTTTGCACTCCTGTTGTGTTTTTGGTACTGTTTGTTGTTGCAACGTTCTGACCTGCCCCCCCCCCCCCCTACTTGGACATCTGTGATAAAGAGCTTTGTGGCCCATCGGATTCCTCGAGCAGTATAATTTAATATTCTGATTCTCAGTCCGCCTTCGTGCTCCGCACTGTTTACACGTGGAGTGCTTTCCTTGACGATTTTGTTGGAATTGCGTACCGTGTGAGCATTCGTTTGTTCGTGAAAAATAAGGATAGGTTTTACCCTTTCTGGCAATAAAACAGGAGGTGTTAAGATGTTCAAACACCAAATGGGATACCTTTTTGAAGGAATCAAGTCTGCATTAATATTGGTAGGAACCTCCTAGTTACACCAGCCCACAGGAGATTATTGTGTCCGTCGTGCAGGGAGGGGCTGGGTGGAGAGTGTGGGGCTGGGTGGAGAGTGTGGGGCTGGGTGGGGGTTGGGAGGGGTGGGGCTGGGTGGGGAGGGGCTGGTCACCCCGTGGTGCCCTTATAAAACTCAGCGTTTAACCTACTCACGCCGGCTTGTGCCCGCCCTCACAGTCGGACATATTTGTGTTGACCCTGGCCATTGACCGAGCAACCCAACGTTCCTACCAGCTCCCTCCGCAGGAATGTGTTTTATAAGTGCACGCAAAAGTCCCAGCTAATCCCTGATGGTGATTTGACCTCCGAACCTTTCGATTGCGAGTCCATTTCGGTAACTACCTTCCGATCCATTGAGATGTAGAGTGTGAGTGCATGCAAAAGGCAACCTTTGTCACGTTGAATTTACTCGGCATAGATTTGCTCACCTTCCTGTGTGGTGGCTCTTTGTGAGGCCTCAATTAATCAAGCCACCTGTCACCACCGCTATCCATCACAATTCTTCCGCTTACCTGCGTGGGTAGAAAAGATCGTCTGTGCCCCCGTGCATAACCCTATCAATCACGGCGTGAAAGATTTCCTGTCAAAACATGTCACCGGCCACCCGGCACTAACTCATTATCGGGGACCAAGCAGGCATGAGTAAGTCGTCAAGGGAACATGGCAAGCACGCGTTACGACTTGTGACAGAGCGCACACGTCTTAACGCATGCAAGACCCACTGAGCTACATAGCTCTTTTTTGAAATGTGACCTGGCCACAAATGATAGCCCATCGAAGTATCTTGTCATGTGTAAATTAATGGCAGCTAAATGTTCTTGAAGGCATGTTTCTAAATGTGAAGGGAAAAACCGGAGGACCTGGAGAAAAATGGACGCGCCCATTTAACATGCTCGCTTACATATTCACCCAATCCCTTACTCACAAACTCACGAATCCACTCAGTAATAAACTCACTCATGTGCTCAGCCACTCCCTCACCGTTTGTGTGGCGTTGGCCAATATATGTGGAACTCATTGCTGGCCACTGTCTGAAATTTGTCACAAACTGAGCCAGTTCCGCAGTAGACTCAAGATGGACATGTTCTGTAAAGCCTACAAAGCAAACCCACGGGGCATTGATGATATCTTTTTTGCTCTAAGGATTGCACTTATACCAAATGCGGCAACGTGTCTTTTCGGTTCATTTATGAATATTTGTCAATGATTATTCTCATTTTGAGCTGACATACTTAGTCTTGATTTGTCCTTTCAGTTTTCCTCGTGTCTGATGTAATTCCTAGTTTCTAAATTCTTCCTACCTGTGTTTTGTAGTGCACACTGCGTGCGTGCGAGCGGTGCGCCCGCATGCTGTTAAATGGGGAAATGTGTGCTCTGGATGCCGCACCACCCCTGCATGATTTATATTTGGTGGCTGTGCACCACACACGGTGCTCAACTTGTTTGCTGATCTGCACGCTGTTCTTCTTCTCTGTGCGCCTTGTTGCGCTCGCCCTGCTCCCGCTATGCCGCCCGGTGGCAACACAAAACCTGGCTGCTGCGTTGGCGTTGCCGGCGCTGTGCGCGACTTCACATGACACGCACTCGCTCAACGTGTCAGTCACATCTCTCTGTGCATTACTGGTGACGCGCTGTCGACGACGACACGCAAGCCAACGGAGTAGTAACCTTTCGCATTGGTCATGACGTTGCACAGAAAAGTTTTGTCTTCAAAGTGGCTCAGTCCTCAAACAAGCATATGCCTTCCTGGGCTAGTGCTAGAAATGCCATATTCAAATAATACTCTTATATAAGCGCACAACTTTATCTATCTGTGATGAACGCTGCACTTTCCGTCGTTTTCATGCAGGGGGCGCTGCAAACCTACGCGCGCCCCCTGCATGAACGACGGAGGCGCAGGGACAGACGCTCGATTACGTGAGAATCGATCTCTTGACGGCGGTCTTTTCGCACAGCCAGCAGCTCTGTGTCGCCTTATCTCGATCCCGCAATCCCAAACGGGTGAAAGTCCGCATCGAACCGAACCCCCAGCAAGGCCACCTACTTAACGACGAGAGAAAATTCACACGAAATGTCCTTTTCAATTAAGTCTTCCAGGTGTAAAATGATACAAGCTTTTAGTGAAGAAGTAAAATTATCTAATTCAAAACATAATACAATTCAAAGATGTGTCATTTTAAAACTTCAAAACGGAGCATCGGGTGCTTGCGTGAATGCGTCGTTCGTGTGCCATTTATTTTGTGACTTTCCTGGCCGAAGGCCGTCAATGGTTGTGAGGGGCACTGCAGGCGCCCCCGAACAACCCCTAGTCTATATATATACACACACACACCGGACAACTGCCGTTTAAAGTTAAACACATGTTACTTGTCTCCTTTCTCAAATAAGCCATAGGGAAGTGGTCACCTTCAACGTTTGCTTCCGAGCCAGCGGTGGGAATTTCCTGGTGTTCACTGTGGGGACCAGTCTCTCCCAGAGGACATCGGCTCTTGACTTGCCACGAAGCGGTTTAACATTTTAAATTTTTAATTGTCAATCCTTGAAGGATGACGGGCAGACGACACCCTCCCAACAGTGCTCGAACCACACAGCACCGTTTGTGAATTGCCCCCAACAAAACGTATGAAATTCACCCAGTTCTCCATTGTGAAACGGCACATCTATCGCAACTGGCTTTATCGGCGATGCATTGATGAGCTTTTCTCTTTCGCCCTCGGTTCATGTTATTTGGGGGAAAAATGGTGCCTTATTGAATAAAATAATAATGGCCATTATGGGTGTCACATAATGACGCGGAATGAAATTAATTGCCCTTCACACAATTCGAAGGATTGTGACAATTTGGGGTCACGATTCAATTCAAGAATGGAATTTTTTTTTGCCATCGCAATGCTTCTGGAATTTTTGAGTCTGCAGGCTTCATTGCAAAGCAGTCACGTACAACACACACATCGAAATAATTGATTCATAAATGCATGATTCGATGCGTGCATCACGAGCACAAGAATAAATGTCGGTTAATGAATGCAGTTATCGTGCCTGATGATCGATTAATCTTTCCTAATAATTACCCAGCACAACTTATCTTGTTTTCCCCTCAGTGTGGTCTCCGCTCTTGATGTTGTCGGACAATTGGATTTGTTTATGCTTGCCCACCGGTGTATGTGTCCTCCCTTGTAGAGCCTTAAGAAGAAGGTGGATTTCCTGCAGAAGGCCCTCAGTTCACCATGCCGAGCTAATGAAGCCATCACCCGGCTCATACAGGAAAGGTGAGTAATGGACCAGGTACAAGGACAAAGATTGTTCGGGCAAGTGGCGTTAGCACCTATGAAGGTCGGCACGGCACATAAGGGGGTTGCGTGGTCAGCACCACGCTTGACGGCCGTTGTCTCCCCAGTGGCGATGTTTACACGCCTGAACCAACTCGAGTCGACCTAGGGGAGGCCCAGGACCGGTTCAGATAATCGTCACTGGTGCTGGTGGCCGTGAGCGGGAATCTTACATTGTTGTTGCTGTAACCCAAGCCACCCTTGGAATAGAAGCAATGTTTTACGTGTCTCAGTGGGTTTATTTCATCCGATTAAACAGGATACAATAACACGAACCATTTACTACTTACATAGAACCACTTACTTTACTGGCCACGGGAATATGATGAGTTTATGGGGTGAGTCAACTCCTGACCATGATGTGTGTTCTGTGCTGCGCTGATTATGTGATGTCTCAACCCCTGGCATTGGTTGACATGTGCAGTTGGTTGGTCCATATGTGCAATCTGTCCCAGGCTAGTGACCTAAAGTGAGTTTGTGGAGCCACCTTGTGGTAGCTCTTGAAATAACCTGACGGGATATTTAATGCAAAGTGGAACAGGCTCAAAATAGCACTCATGCATTTTGATCAACGAGAGCAGATGGCACCATACATTTGGTATTTATGACAAGAGATTAAACATTTTTGAGGGGGGGTGTGACAGCTTATAATTTAGCAGCGCACAGATGTGTGCATTGAATGTATAAGAGCTCTCGGCCCTGACCACCAGCTTAAAATAACTGAATGAATGTCGCGGAGACCAATTCAGAGTTGAGAAAATGTGGCCATCCCAACAGGAAGCAACGTTACAAAAATACACAACTGTAGTCCGTTTTTTTATCATTTGGACTCATCAGTCGTAGAACAGTTTTCTGCTGCCATGTGCCTCTGGGAGCCCCATATATGGAGAGGCCTTGTACATGATTTGGTACCCTGTTAGCACTTGCCCCAGGGTAATGATAATTTATATCTGTAATTGAAGAGAATTTATCACAAATAGCCATGAATGTAGACTTGGAAACAAACAGCTTTCACAACACACTTTGGTGTGTGTTGAGAATGGCTTCCTGAATTCAGTTCAGCTATTTGCAAAAAGTTGTAGCTTTTTGGTGGCTTGGTAACTTGTTATTTCCTTCCTCAAAGCGTTGACCCAGTTTTGGAGTTCAAATCCCAGACACCCACTGTATATAAAACACGCACTCATGTTTAGCATATGTGGTGTTCTTTGTGCAACAATCTTTTCACTGGAAGCAATCTTAATTTCGTCATCCGTGCTAATTGCTTCTCGCAACGATGGTCACGCAAATGTGTTTGCTGAATTCAGACCCCACCGCCCTTGGTGGCGCTGTCAGCGGCCGCATCCCTCTGCAATGTCACGAGTTCAGATCCGAGTCTGGGTTCGACTTGGGGGGGCCCCATCCATCTCACGGTGGATTAAACAAATTCCCTGCCGGAGAGAAGCCAACCGGGGTTGTCTTAGGGATAGACTGGCTCTTGCCCCTTCACGAATGTCGGTATCGCCGCTGCTGGCTTTTAGGGGCCACCATCGGAGGTGAACACGGTCCAAGCCTCGTGAGAGCAGCGGGGAACCACTTGGACATTGACAATGTTCTTCACTCTAATGGGCTTTAAGAGTTTTTGAAAGTCTATATAGGGGTGCTGCGTTCAATTAGGTTTTAGAACAATGCAGAGGAAATTCGATTTCTCAAGCGTCTTAATGTGACCGCGTACCAAGATGATGTACAGGGAGTGAGGCACTTATATGTGCCTTTGGGCTTGTGATAGATGAAGGATTATTTTAAGAAGCCCACGTGGTGATTTTTGTTTGGTGAAGAGCAGGCTAGTACATGTCAGAGAGGAAAAGAAGACTTCAATATCAGAGGTCACGCTCAAATATGGTACAAAATTGTTCACGGGTCTGATGGGCTATTGTGTGACGTTTGAATGAATGGCACCACAGGTGCATAGGTTGGAAGACGGGTGGAATGATGGATGCACGAATGCATGGGTAGATTGGTTGATGATGAAGGAAGATGAGCTCGTCCAAAATGTAAAATGTTCAATATTAGTACATGACCATTAAGGGTAACAGGCAGCTGCATGGATGATTCATCATTATTATTATTATGATGCTTATTTACCCAGAAATTCCTCGCTGAGTCTCAATACACTCTTTGAGGGTCCTGCCAAGTTTTCAGAGTAGGGGACAATGTTCCTGTGTGTAATCCTGATTGAGTAATTTACAGGTAATTTTTCAACATTGGGATTTTCTTTTTGCCAGCACCATTTACATTGACTGGGATGTTTTGTTTGTTCTTTAGCTATGATAGGAAACCGGAGAACCCAGACGAACCCCTTGCAGAACAGGGGGTCAATATGCACAGTCCATACTCTTAGGTTTTTTCGGTAAAGTCACCGAAAAAAACCTAAGAGTATGAATCCTTGCAGTCACGAAAGCTTAAAATCTAGAATGCACAGTGCACACAGAAAGGCATCCAGGTCATGAATCGAACCCAGGCACTTCTTTGTGCGAGGCACTTGTGTTACCACTGCGCCACCCCTGCCACCCTGTAGAGGGAAATCTAGTCGGTCATGAGCAGAGGAAGAGAGGAACCACTGTGATGCTGTGTCGGTTCTGCATACATGCAGTAGATAAGGCGATTGGTTGATTGATTGATGGTTGGGTTGGACCATGTGACGTGCAGCCCAGCGCCACTGGAGCTGCGGAGGCCAGAAAGGGGGCAGTTCGTGCACCTCGACCTGGACGGATTCTACAGCCCGGACACGCCGGAGCCGCCTCCCCAGCCGGGCACCTCCGCGGGCGGCCCTGCCAAGCGCAAGCAAACCGACGGCTTGGCCAACCAGTACGGCCTCCACCACACGTATAGCCTTAACAGACTGTAGGAGCAAGTGCTGTTAGCGAGCACCTATGAAGGCCGGAACGGTACACGAGAGGGTGGGTGGCCAGCGCCATGCCCGACCGCCTTTGTCTCCCTAGTGGTGATGTTTACACACCGCACCAGGTACTCATTTCAGGCTGAGTCGACCTAGGGGAGGCCCGGGACCGGTTCAGATAATCGTCACTGGTGTTGGCCGTGAGCGGGAATCGAACCCGGGTCGCCAGGTTCATAGCGCAGCGTGCTAACCGCTACACTACCGCTCCCCACACACATACATACACACACTCGTGTGTTTGCGTGCACATACATGTTCTCTCCCTGTAGTCTTGTGGATTTTTCTCCGGGTCCTGTGGCTTTTCCCTCCATATTTATAATCAATATCATGCGTTTCGATTATATGGCTGTTTAGCAATTTTCACGTGATAAGCCACGTTGTTGTGACCAGATCCTTTATGAAGACGAGCTGTATGGCTCAGTGGGCCTTACCTGGTAAAACTAATTTTTAATCAGATAAGATGGCGAATTGGATTAGACTGACGATTGTACGTTTGTAGGAGTAGATGGCTGGATGGAGTCGCTGGACAGGCAGAAGGGTGAATGAGTCAACGAATGGATTGCTGATGACAGGAGGTTAAGCTGCGTTGCCATTGTGGATGTTAAAAGATGATGTGAATCTCTCTGCAGGAAGATGCTTCTTCTTTATAACAGGTGTTGTGTCTCGATACTTCTTTAGAGAAATTAGCCACACTTGACCAAAAAACAGAGACAAAGATCCCCCCTCATGTAGCCTTCACAGACTGTTGGGGCAAGGGCTGATCGCTAACAGCACCTATGAAGGCCGACGCGGCACTCGAGGGTGTGGGTGGCCAGCACCGCACCTGGCCACCTTTGTATCCGCAATGCTGATGTTTACACACAGAACCTGGTACTCATTTGAAGCTAGATCGACCTTGGAGGGGAGGCCCGGGACTGGTAATGGTCACTGACGTTGGCCGTAAGTGGAAATCGAACTTGTTAGCAGCATAGTGAGCTAGCTGCTACATATATACTGCCTCCAATATTCACACATGCACATGCAACAGTGTACACACTGCAAGCAGGTGTGTGCACGAGCGCAAGTGTACGTGTGTGTACACATCTAACCGCTAAGGCAAAGAACCTTTAACAGACTGCTGAGGCAAGTGCTGTTAGCGAGCGCATGGAAATTTCGCTAAGCTGGATTCACAATAGAATTGCAACAGAAACCCATCCAGTTATCTCTGTTAGAATCACACTTTTACGTGGGAATAGAAATGGGCAATTCGAATTTAGGGTTGAACCATGGGATTTGAATGCAGTTCCTTAAACATCGCCCCCACCCTCCTGGTATGCAAGTGTGATAAATTGCCCACAATTCACACAAAAACACATGGATGCAATGTGTAATGTGCATTGCTTGGTAAAGGCAACAATTTTATTTCGTGCTAATCATGTGAAGACTAGTTATTTAAAGACTAACATTGCAGGCATTCACCGTTGTCAATATCCAGCTTGCTTCCACTCCCGTTTCGGTCGACAGGCTGCCAATCATTTCTCCGAGCTTAATAAAATAAGCACCACTTTTGTGAGAAATCAATAGTAGTCATTCTTCTAAGTACAGAGTGGCCCCTGCCGTTAGAATATAGAATTTATATGACTGCTCTCAGGACCACTAACACTGTCGTCTTGTTCGTTAGAGCAGGGCAACGGCAGATTTATTTTAGGTTTTTACGGCTTAACAAGCATCTATGTCGCCCCTTGCGCCAAATCGCTTAAACAGTGCTTGTTGTTCGGATAATGTTGTCCGTATTGCAGGCAATTTGTGGCCTACGCCCCATTTGCCAGCTACAAAAGCAACAGCAGAGAATGTATGGCTCCGTTTTGCCTCGGATGGTTGAACGGAAGGGGCTGCTGCGTGCAGGAGTAATGGTTTGCTGTAATGAAGCTTGGCACGTGAGGCTAACTGCGGTGTAAATTTACTTAGGGGGTCGGGCCTTCGTCGTGCCTGTATAAAATGTGGTGCGCCCAGAGATTAATTTCCTACTCGCCTGCATTTTCGTCAATCTTACCTTTTAAATTATAGGGTAAAAAAAAAAAATGTATTGCTCGTAATTTCTACGTCGGAGCTTTGAGCCTGCCTCTGATGTTGAGGGACCTGGGGTTAAAATGCGGCGTTTTATCCATCCGTTATGGAGAAACCAGATGTTCAGGTCGAGTTAAATGGTCGTCTCAAACCAGTGAGCTGCATGGAAGAAACCATAATGTAATCTCCTGGTGACCATACGTCTTAGAGAGAACTCGTATCTGTTACCCACCATGAACCAATGCTGAAATGTTGAAAATTCCACTTTTGTGGGAAATGCAATTAGGGGGTTGGTGATAATTCACTCTTACCTTGCTACAAGCAAAGAACCCCCTTTTTTGTAAATTTGTGGATGGGCCACGGTATTGTGTTAAGTTGCATTGAAAACTGTACATTAGCTTGTACAGTGCACCGTCAACATTGAAAGTATGCTTACGTGCGGGGAAATTTTACATTCCCAGCCATAGGCCGGTCTATCGGGCAACGTTGAAGCGTTCTCAATGAACCCCCTACCAGGATCCAAGCTTGTTGCAACCTTCGATATTGTAAGCAAGTGCTACTGCCGCAACTTTGGACTGGATTGTTACGCGGCGTAAAATGTCGCAGCCTTGGCTGCAAAGCGTGGACTGCACGATAGTGCTACGTTACGCAGCGCACTCTTCGTAATATGTTGCACACGACACACACACACGCAGATGATCGCCACAACTGTAAAACTGTGTGCTTGTGTGGTTTTTTTGTGTGCGCATTTACAGAGCCGCAAAGCTTAGCAGGCCAGCTCCTTCTCACAACCAGGCAAGTTCTCACATTGAGCACACACACACACGCACGCGCATTCCACGTTCAACATTTCACTGCTGGATGAAGGGTCTCCTCACACATGGCTGGTTGAGAGAGACATTTGATCATTACTTCAGCAGTACAGGTTTGTCATGGTGGGTGGGAGAATGCTAAAGAACAATAGGTTGTTTTTTCTCTGTACTGCTGTCTGCTGCCTGCTGCACACAGCACACCTATTGCACCTGTCCTTTGTGCATTGTGGTCACGTGTCCATGCACTAATCCAGCCTCAAGCCGGCTTTGTTTCTGGGGGGTCTGGCGGAATCAGGCACATTAACGGGTCTTGTGATCTTGAGGCTCCATGTAATTACTGAAACGGTATCGATCTACGGCAGTGCTCTCAGATCGCCTCTCAGCAATTTCTGGTTCCTGGCCACAAGAGAGGTGTTGCCCCCATTCTGTTGTTAAAACTCCTCGCCATCATGCGATGGGCACAATGGGCTGACCATGGGTCTGCAAACACCAAAAGCGACATGTCTTGATGTTGTAGCCCAGAGTCACAGGGCTCCCACATTATGACTCTGAGCAGTGGTTCTCGACCTGGGGTGCCACGCGCGCCTTCTGGGGGTGTGAGATGCCCTTTCTGGCAGTGCGAGACATAGCCAGATTAGTTTAGAAGGTAATTCTTCAAAGCGCAAATGAAGCATGGGCACCCAAGTACAACTACTTTGGTTCATGAAACTTATGTATTGATTAACATTCTACATTTTTTTACAATTGAGAACCATAGGGGGGGTGCAAGGCTGCGGTGAAGGTTAAGAGCCGCTGACTTAGAGGGACGGTGACATGGCACAGCAGCGGCAATCCACGGTGACCTGCATAATGAAGTATGGTCAAACAAACCCCATGTGACAGGCCTTCATCCAGCAGTTCAGAATCAGAATATTGATTTATACTGGAGGAATCCAATGAGCTATGAAGCTCGTTTTCACAGATGTCGGCGCGGGTCAGAAAGTTATAGCAACAAACAACACAAAAACATGATAGGAGTGCAAAGTATAGGAAAGGTAAGAAAATCACGAAAACAATTTTTTTTTTTCCAGGTAAGGCCCACTGAGCTATTAGCTTATTTTTCACAAGCGACCTGGCCACAAACGATAGCTCAACGAAGTGGCTTATCATTAGGAAATGTCTAGCAGCCAAATAATCTATATAATCTAAATGTGGTGGGAAAAACCGGAGGACCCGGAGAAAAAATCCAAGCGACCATGGGGTCAAAAATGCAAACTTCAAATATACAGACGTCAGGGTCGGGATTGAACGCCCCCGACTTCCTGCATACCAGGCGGGGAATATAACATCACACCACCATGGCATGTTCAAATGTGTTCATGTAGGATTTGTATTTGTACAGTCATGTGTCTAAGGCGAGATTAAAATGATCATGTAAGTGGATGGCTATAATAACCTCAGTGGTGCTGGTTGACTCAAACTGGGACCACATGCATTTGCTGAAAAATATTTACGTTGTATTGGGATGTTTTAAACTACTGCAATATGCTCGGCATAGTAAAGGTTAAATATGTGGGTAGGAATAAGTGAACTGATGTTGATAAATTGGGTGGGATTTATTGCAATTTTGAATCATTTAAATGTGTGTGTGTTTTGTGATTAATAATTTAAGCATTTTTCAATTATTGAGCAAATTATGTGTGACAGTGAATGTACTATGTGGAACACAACGTGATTAATTATATCAGTCTCAGCATAGATGTTTACTTATTAAAGAATTATTTTAATCCGGAACATTTTCATACATTTTCTTCAACAGTGTTTATTACGCACAAACACTGCCATTATTAAGTTGATAATTTATAGTAATTTCCGCGTTATTAAGTAATCATTTCTATAATGTATGCATGAACGTATGATTGTGTGTGCGTGTGTGTTATATGTGGGCAGGCATTTGTATTATGGGGAACTGTGGTGCAGTAGTTAGTGCACTTCATTACAATTCTGGGTAATTGGTTACATTCCCAACCATGAATATGTGACAAGTGGAATCTTAATCTTTCCTGGGCCTTGCCCCTATGTTGACTCGGCCACAAACGAGTGCTTACTCAAATGTTTTGTGCTTACACACAGATTTGGTCAGAAATTATGCTGTCAAAAATATTCGCCTTGTGTGGTGTGATTACCTTAATAGGTACTGGCTAACTGCACCTTACGAGACAGCCTTGAAGACTTAAGTTTGAAGATATTTGTTAATGCATTATATGATTTGCACTGTGACAACAAGCCAAACACACGTGTGTTTAAGTACAACGCAGTTATTTTTAGTTTGTTACATTTTACAGATTTTGTACACTTCCAAAGCCACATTGTACCAAATGATTTGCAGCTAGTACTGTCCGCACATTTGCCCGCTTTAACATTGCATAAGGATTTGGCAGTAAGTGTGATGATGTCATCACGTCATTACGTCATTATTCAGGCCTATAGAGTGACGTCACTGCAGCATAGCCATAGGTTTGTTATAAGAGACGATGACGTCTTGTGGAATGGGTTTAACGTAAGTACAGGCAGTCCCCAAGATACTAACGTCCAACTTACAGACATCTGCACTTATGAACAGACCGCAATAAGATGTTATTATTTTTACCGTCCGACCTGAGAACGTTCGGTCGTACTTACAAACCGAACCTCCCGACAAGCAAGCCAGCACCAGGACTCGAGTTCAGTGAAAATATTAAATATTTGTTTTCTTTTCACGTTACTTTATGTTATTTTATTTACTCTACATTATTTATTAGAGTATTGCATGAAAATGTACACTATTTCTTCTTATTCATGAGTTGAAAAATTATTTCCCGTTTTGGTTGAGCCATAACACATTTTAGAACGGGTCTCGGGAACGTAACCCGTTCGGAAGTCGAGGACTGCCTCTGAATGGGAAAGCACAGCCTCCCAATAGTTCAACTCTACCAATACGACACCAGTTACCCTTCTGGACGATTTCAGCTCCCTTACGTCTGTATTGGACGTTGGTTTGTGAATGTTTTGGGCGCGCATTGTTGATTGGGAAGGCGACAATTGAGCTAAAATGTTCTCGTGTAGAGATTTTGTTGTTGTTGTTGTGTGACTTAGCGGTTTGCGAGATGCAGCGCGTGACGGCCAGACTGGTGAATTTTATGTATAGATTCGTTGGGTGATTGAAACTGGCAGAGTGAATGACGAAGAAGATTAAATTGTAGCATGCACAATCTCTTAATTGTGGGAAGTAAAAAATAAATATATGGGAAAAACAGAATGTTTCACACCGCATTTAATGACTTTCAAGTAATTGCCAAAATAACATTGTGAAAGTTGTGGAATTTTTGTACTTTAAAGTTAGTGTACATTGATATTAATGTGTTGCAATTGCAAGTGCTGGCAGTAAACGTGATTGAAAAGGTTAATGAAAAGTGAATCGCATGAAAGCATGGAGCCTCAAGAACACATTTGTGGAATAATTCGAATTGCGTTGAATAATTAATTGAACGGTTATGTTGAACAAGCGATTTGTTTTATCACATCGTTAAAAGACATGTTGAATAAATTGAGCATGATAAATAAATAATTTTGTGGCTTATGGCACTGCTGCTGGATGCCCATAGTCTGGGGAATGCATATTCATGAGTTCATGATTACCAGTGGGATTTAAAAAATAATAACACAATGGGCTCCGTCACTTTGTTTTACAACGCTTGATTCAGAGATGGTGAAATACAAATTCGTCGTTATAATCTGCTTGTCTCGTTTATTCAGGTGTACGTTTACATTTCTTGTGCTGTGCTATCTGCAGTTGAATACGTTGAAGGGAAATAGTTTCATATTCGCCATAACCGACACGCGTGGCTGGCAATACAATGATTTGCAGTCATCCAGAATTAAATTGCACTCGTCATTGTTTTTGTTTCATCCGTTATAGGTTAGTGCTTATCAGTGCTCGGCTCGTGGTGAGTGAGTTCTTTAAAAAAAAATGTTTTTATTGCCACAACGCGAGCCCGGTACAATATGCCGATCGCACAAAGGGGGTGGGGGGGGGCTCGGTAGGGTGGAGGGGAGGGGGTGGAACTCCTTTAAAAGCAACCCGATATCTCGTTCTTGCCAGAGGAATATGGGATTTGGAGCAGTGGTTCAGAGAATCCACCTGAGCTGAATACTTTCCCTGTGGCTCATTTGTGAAAGGGAGAGATGCTGATATGTTTGGGTGTGTCAGAGGTTTCTATAAAGTGAGTGCAATGCGCATTGCAAAGTTTAAGAATTGTTTGCTTGCCAAAGATGCTAACATCCTCTCCCCATTTTAACGTTGATCACTTTTGAATAGCAGATTGTTTATACTGGTAGGAACCACCTGGTTCCACCAGCCCACGGGATTATTGTGTCCGTCCGTCGTGCATCCAAAAATGGGAGGGGAGGGGCTGGGTGGGGCTTGGTGGGGTTTGGGAGGGGTGGGGCTAGGTGGGTAGGGGCTGGTCACCCCGTGGTGCCCTTCTAAAACTCAACGTTTAACCTACTCACGCCGGCTTGTGCCCACCCTCACAGTCGGGCATATTTGCGGAATACACCACGCCGCCGTTGACTCTGCCCATTGACCGAGCAACCCAACGTTCCTACCAGCTCCCTCCACAGGAATGTGTTTCGGTAGTGTTTTCTTTTGCATACGTATTCACTGCATGACTGCCTGCCCCATACACAGTCACAGCGTGTCCCTGCCAGAATTGGCGTAGATATGTGCTCCTATTCATTGGTAATCTTGACGCGTCCGTGTATATTTCATAATTCATACCGTGGGTGAGCCGGTCTGCTCGCTACAACCGCTGTTGATGTCACACGACTGGAGCTTGTTTGGCTGAGCTAACCCTCAATTGAATTGTGAACCTGTGGGCATCTAAGGCGAGTGCTCTAGCCACTGTGCCACACAGCTGGGAGATGCGCGTTGTTAAAAGTTGGAATTTAATTTAAAGCAACGTTTTGTGATCGTTTTCATACAACTGCTGAAATAGCATTTTGTGGATTATACCACCGAAAAATATTACCTTGTTTTTATTTTATTCAGGATGTATTAGGATGCTCATGTTTCAAATGTATTCTGATTAAATTGTGCACTTCTTTTCACGTTGTATTTTGGGTACATGAAAGAAAAACAAATGATTTAACTTAAAATTTAACATGAGAAGTTTTAATTGCAAGATGATAGCACAACCTTAATCCATATTGCAAACAATAATGTTTAAGTCAAACTTGATCAAATGGCCAATTCTTATTCCTTTTGTAGATTACATTTTTAGCGTGCATCAGAATATCTGTTTTTATAATTTATAGTACATGGACAAATGCTTGGTTACAATTTCGTATGTGATATCAAAGCTGCTGAGCATTGCCTTGGGCACTTACTTTGACAGGAACTTTGTGTTTCAATGTTATATGCTGCTTCATGTCAGGACTGTTTTATTGATAATTTACCCAGCTTTTGTTTATATTTCATGAATTCATATTGCTTTTTAAGATTATTTAAAGTAATTATTGTTCAGGGATTGTCATGCTGTTGTCCAATTATTTACATGGCAGTATTTGGCTGACGTGTGACATGAGAATATTTTTTGAAAAATTCTAGGAGTGTTCTCCCATAGGGCAACCACTTTTGGATTACATAGAGTAGTTGTATCGACCTTAGAGGGATGACTGGCTGGATGCTGAAATACGGTAGATTATTTAAAGTCAGACTTGGGAGGGAGATTTTGTGACTATGCTATGCCTTGTGGCAGTGTTGAGGCAGCATTTCAGACGTGGGTTCCTAGGAACATTGTGTTGTAAAAGCGGAGAGTGCCTGCACGTACTTAAAAGCCTCTTATTCACGTACTCACTTCAACGCTCATATTTAGACCGTCAAGGAAGAGCCTTGCCGACAGACAGTAGTACTAGTCGCATATCTGCATTTCCCATAAATATGCTAAATTCCTCTTGATATGCAAATTATTTTGTCAAGACGCTCTTCGCCCCTCCATCCCAGCATATATAGTCGCTCCAAGCCTGGGGCGTGCCATTCAGACTCTGACTTCTCGACAGACCTGTTCTCCACCTGAAGACGGCTGCTTGCGTTGTGGCCGAAACGTCGTGAGAATTATTTTATTATGTTTTATTTTTATTATGTTATTATTTTCCTTCTACGTGACTTTACCGAAAGAACCAAGAAGAGACATTCATGACTGCGATGACGACGAAGCTGAGCCTTATCTTGTTCTCTTCATTTGCAGGATGAGAATGACAGCGAGGATGAAATCAAGATGTCGCACTTTCTGAAGACCTCAACGCTGTTCAAGAAAAGGTCATATGCGGGCACACCCAAGGGCTGCTCGACAAAAGGCTCGGTGCGTACGAACAGGACGTTGACGATGCACGAACAGCGGCCAGGGAATAGCCGAGCAAAAATATTTAGGATGCAAAACCTCGCCACCCTTGTCTTACTTTAAATCACCGTTTGATCTCGTTTTTTTATTTCAAGCGTGCTTGCAGTTGCTGGCTATGCTTCGCAGACTTTACATTATAAATGTGTGTTTTTTTTGGTATGTGATGTGTTCTCTTAGCCTCGTGTGTATTTTGTGCGTTGGTCATACCCCCGATTGTTGATGCACGACCTTGGCCATGTACAGCAGTATTTATAAAATAATGTTCATGTTGTTTTGTTGCCATAACCAGGTTTCTGTCACTATGTCCACATTGAAAATGAGCATTTCTTGCCAAATGGCTTTTACCCAAAGCTTTGTAGTGTTGTTGGTTCACAAGCTCAGCTGACCATCACACAGTTGAGGGATCTATTGAAGTGACAGCATAAGTATTTCGCTTGAGCCATTCGCTAACTAGCTGGAGATGTATTTACATGAATTCTTCACCGGAGAATGATGAAAAATAATATTGTAGAGAAATACTAATAATTGTGCCTTTCTCTGTGTGCAGGTGCGGACAGGTTTTGATGGAATGGGAGGAAGAACAAAGTTCATTGAACCTGTATCCTTTTCATGCATTATCAAGAAATATGCCATTATCAAATATATGAACACATTTGTCTGGATATGTAATGTATTAATGTATCTCTTTCCTGCCACTGTATGGTCACAAACTGTACAATATAGTAACATGGTACTGCATGTTTCGAACTTGGAACATTTTAAATTTCGCATCTTGGTCAAGCATTAGCTCAGCCCATCGTCAGGTCAATAAAATTGAGTACCTTTTTAGTGGGTAGTTATCAATGGGTGTTCCTACAGAGAGACTGGTCCCCATCATAACTTTGTGGAATTCATACCATGAGTGCAGAACCACCAGTGGACATCAGCAGTATCCCACCCCATGAAGCCCAACACGAATTTCAGCACAAAAATTAGGTTTCAAACAGGAGTACTATATGATAATTGGTTTTTTACCCTTCTATCTGGCAACAAAACTGACACCTTTTTACAAGGAGTCATGTTTGCATAGACCACAATACCTGCAGTCATAATGCAAACAAAAAACATAACTCTGATAATGTGCACTGTCCTTGAAGTTGATTTTGTTGCCAGATAGAAGGGTAAAAAAAACAATTAGCATATTTTTACTGGCAAATGAGGTTCCCATAGTGTAGATGCTTACCCCGAGCTCTCATACTCTGATGGTGCATTGTCTTTGAGTTGTGCGCCTTTTGGCATCATCTGGTCCAACCCATGTGAGACTAGGCTCTAAGGAAAGCTGTCTCGGGTGTGGACCAATCAACTTCAAGGACAGTGCACATTATCAGAGTTATGTTTTTTGTTTGCATTATGACTGCAGGTATTGTGGTTCAATCTTAATTTAGGAGCTTTCGTGACTGCAGGAATTATTCTTTGGTTTTTTTCGGTTAAGTCACGTCTAAAAATAAAATAATAAATTAAAATAAATTAAAATAACATATTAATTTATTATTTTATTTTTAGACGTGACTTAACCGAAAAAAAAACCAAAGAATAAAGGTATTGTGGTCTATGCAAACATGACTCCTTGTAAAAAGGTGTCAGTTTTGTTGCCAGATAGAAGGGTAAAAAACCAATTATCATATTTTTACTGGCAAATGAGGTTCCCAAGGAGTACTTTACTAAACTGAACTTTTTTTTTTTGACCAGGTAAGGTCCACTGAGCTATCTAGCTCATTTTCAGAAGCGACTTGGCCACATGGATAGCTCAACGAAAGTGGCTTATCGCGTGGGGAATTTAGAGCAGACGAACAATCTTAAGCGCTTTTTTTCTAGACATGGAGGCAGAAACGGAGGACCCGGATAAAAAAAAAATCCACGCGACCACGGGGAGACAGAGAGAGACACGCGTGAAGTCCAAAACTATGCTCCACTGGATGGCGGTCAGCCCCTTGACTCGCTACCGCTGCAGACCAACGTGGCTGAAATCCGCCCGGCGCTGGTGGCGATTAAGAAGAAAGTGAGCCGTCCGCCCGGCGGGCTGGCGCGGTGCTCTCACAAAAAAACCGTGCCGGAAAACCAGCCGAAGCTGGACGTCTTCCTCCAGTGACGACGTTGCACCGCCACCACCGCCTTGCAGTTCACCCTCAACTCCCTCTTTCCCCCCCCCCACCCACCTTGGTGTCCTGGGCATGATATTTGTTTGTGTTTTACCAGGTAAGGCTCCACTTGAGCTATAAAACTATTTTTCAGAAGCGACTTGGCTGTCACAAATGATAGCTGAACAGAAGTGGTTTATCATCATCTGGAAATGTATTGCAGCCACATTACTATAAATTCATGATGATGATTCCGGAGGACCAGGAGAAAAATCCACACAACCACGAGCAGAGACATGCAACTCCAAATATACAGCAGCAGGCGTCAGGGTCGGGATCGAACCCACGACCTCCTGTACACCAGGCGAGGTAGTTAACATCTCGCCACCATGATGATGATGAGAGAGACGCAAACTCAAAATACACAGCAGCAGGCGTCAGGGTCGGGATCGAACCCACGACCTCCTGTATACCAGGCGAGGTAGTTAACATCTCGCCACCGTGATGATGAGAGACGCAAACTCCAAATATACAGCAGCAGGCGTCAGGGTCGGGATCGAACCCACGACCTCCTGTATACCAGGCGAGGTAGTTAACATCTCTTAGCCACCGTGGCGCCCAGGGGTTGGCATCCTGTGGCTCCGTAGCCACATGCGGTGGCTCTTTAAGGGCTGCTTTTTTGTGAGGACCGCCACCGTCTCGCATTCCCACCCGACATGTGGGTCACGGACCCCCTGGTGGTCTGAAGGGCTACTACAGGGGGGTCCGCGGAAAATAAAAGCAATGACGTCCATCGCCAAGGAAATGTGCAATTTCAAACAGCTGGCAGGGATGTGGCGGTCCTCGAAATGTGTTTGGAGGTCGCAATGGGGGTGCGCACACTCGAAAATGTTGGGAACCGCTACCGCTAACCGGATCGCGTGCTTTTTTAATTCCACCGATTCCTCGCGGTGAAACCAGCTGGCACGGAGCAAGCGCAAGTTGGCGGCGAGGGGCACGGCAGCGTGCACGGAGAAGGATCTCCCATTTGCTTTGTGTCGTCGGTAGCTGTGGCGGGGGGTGCGACAAACGTGAGCGGTGTAGGTCTCAAACCGATTTCTCTAACTATGAGGAGAGGCTGGCATTGGTATATACGGTACTGGTGAAGTTCAGCCCCATGTTCCGAGCCCGTCGTACTTTTTCGGGGTGTACAGAACGAGCATTTTTTTGTGAAGATCAAGAGGGGAGTCCTATGGAGAGAAGGAATTTCCAGGCTACTTGGGGGCATTCAGCTGCTCCGCCCTGTGGCTTGTTTAGATGTGAGAACGCTTTTACTCTTGTCAAGAGCTAACGTGGGTCATGGTTACAATTTGTGACCAGAGCAATTGATCTTGGTTCTTTCGGTAAAGTCACGTAGAAGGGAAATAATTAAATAAGAAAAATGAAACAATGAAATACAATTCTCACGGTGTTTCCTTCCTCTAACCCAGCTTAAATATACGCTGCCAAGCTTGGTGGTGCTCATTCAGACGCCTTTCCGACAAACCTGTTCTTCACCTGAGGACGGCTGCTTGCGTTGTGGCCGAAAACGTCGTGTGAATTGTATTTTATTGTTTTATTATTTTATTATTTCCCTTCTACGTGACTTTACCGAAAGAACCAAGAAGATGAGTCGGGTAATATGAATGCTCATCGTGTGTGTCATTTGTCAACAAGTGGAATATTCGATGGACTCGAATGCAAAGAGGAACATGGCCAAGAACTCTGAACATTTTTTTTCGATGGTTGACCCCTTTTGTGGAAGCACACTTGTTGATGTGTTACGAAGATTGTTGCTGTTGGTTACATCTGTATTTGCAACAGGATTTGTTTACCACATTATGACCAATATTTCTTAATTCTTAAATGCCAGTTATTGATGGATTTTAGAATTATAAATATCATGCTATGACCAGGTGGTGCAGTGTCGGAGCATTCGCAAAGGTTGGAAATTCAAATCCTTGTCAGGGGTCAACTCTGTCGGCCCTCTCTCATTAACATAAGCACCACTTGATGGGACATATTTATCTCGGGGCTAGCAACAGAGATGTGATCGCCACCCACTGCTGTGCTAGGCATTGAGACACTAGTGCTCCCAAGCCCGATATGAAGGAGGGCGTGGATTCGATCCCGTCCCTGACGTCTGTATATTTGGTGTTTGCATGTTCTCGCTGTGGTCGCGTGGATTTTTCTTCGGGTCCTCCGGTTTTTTCCTCCACATTTAGAAACGTATATTTAGAATGTTTGTTTGCTATCAATTTCCACTTGATAAGCCACTTCGTTGAGCTATCATTTGTGGCCAGCTCGCTTCTGTAAAAGAGCCTCATTGCTCAGTGGGTCTTGCCTGGTAGAACAAAATTGGTTTAGTCGTAGCTTTTTAGTTTATAGATGTGTGATACAAAAGTTATTTTCCTTTAAGAGCCTGAATACTATGGTCTTGAATCAAGCCACACAATTCTCCGTAGCTCTAAGGCAATTCATGTCCACGTAAGTTATTAGAATTGATCGGAAAGCTTGCATTTTGACCACTACAATAACACTTTGATCAGACTGACTGTGCGCGTGTACATTTGTTGACTCGCCCGTGAAGCCTCACTGGGAGGACCAGACTTATTGGACCTGTGATTGCCAATTATTGGAACATTGTTGTACACTATTAGGAGCCTCGAAAGGATGTAGATTGTGCATTAAGCATTTTGGAATTCTACTTGAACATGTATATATTTGTAAATGCGTTGTGGTTATTGTTTTGTATATTCTGGACACATTGTATGATATTTCCCGAGGCGATATAATTTGTGTGCATGCATGTTTTCTCTTTCATTCAAAGTCTTCTAATCTGTTTTCACCAATTTCAAAACGTTCCAGATTTTCTTCTATTTACATACAGCTGTCCATCGACATTGTATAACATGCGATAATTTAATAAAATTCAATTTCTTTACTCTTTGATTCTTTCGGTAAAGTCACGTAGATACAAAATTAATAGATCACGATGTTTCGACCAAAGAGTATGGATTGCTGCGGTCACGATTGCAATTTCTTTGTACGGCTGTTTTTTTTCTCTTTTTCCCATCGTCAGTATTTACTCAATTTGTGTTCATTCCATTTGGGACCGATGTCAGATTGCATATTTCAGTACCTCTAGATTTGAAGCTTTCGTGTACTTGATAGAGTAAATTTGGCTGTGACGGTCCCACCTGAAGACGGAGACTTGTGTTGCCTCCGAAATGTCGTGATTTAATTGAGTTATTTTCATTTATTATTTTATTGTCATTTTTTACCTACGTGACTTTACCGCAAAAACCTAAGAGTTTCAGTACCTCCAACACTACATGTTCTTCTGCTTCCAGCGCCCTTATTACATTACGCTTAGCAGATTCTGGCCCCTTTGAACTGGCGCGTGTGTGAGACACTAGAAATCTAATGACAGGATAGAGTCACAATTCCATTGCATCGTAACGTAAGCAACACGTTCTAGAATATGTACAGCCGTGCGGAGGTTCCCAGGACAGGCATTGGAGTGGCACCACAAGTTGGCGAAACCGGTGGTGATCAGACCAAGGCCGATACGTTGTAGGGTCTGGCACAAGGATGGATTGGTGTGGTGGAATGAACGGCGCTGAGCATAATGAATTTGTGATCTTGACTGTTAACATTTGCATTTTTAAAATGCTCATTTGTAATAACCCTGCCACTCGCCGTGGTTTTTGGAGCACTCAACTTAGTCTGGAGGTCGTACATTTAAAATCCCTAATCGGGTTCAAGTCAGCCAAGCTTAATAGTGGTAGTCCTACGGAGAAAGTGTCTCCTACCATGGCAATGTGGAATTTCCATCGCTGGTTGAGAGAGGGGAGTGCTTTTCCATTTGTTTTGGTATGGAAACTGATCTAATTGTAATGCGAGCAAGGATTGAGGGGGGGCGGAGTCTGGGTCACGTGGGGAGTGGGTGGAGTTAGGGTCACGTGGGGGAGAGGATTTAGGGAGAGAACCGGAAGTTGAGACGGAGTGAAACACGAGGAGGCCACGCTGGGCAGGATGGAGAGTGGCACGGTCGCCACGCGGTGGGAGACGTCGACACCGTCAGCCATCGGTGTCAGACGCAGAGAGCTAGCGGCTGTGGGAGGCTAGCTGTATACGGGGCAGAGTGAAGCTAGAGAGCGGAGCAGCGGTGTGGCTGCATATCGGAGCAGCAGGGAGACTGAACTATCGGAGCAGCCGAGTGGCTGTGGAGAGGTCGTCGAGAGGGACGCGGGCCTGAGCGAGGACGCCATGTTATCGAGATTCTACGAACCCAATAAAGGACAACGGAGATCGACATCTGAGAGAGAGTCCTTTATTACATAATGACCACATTTACTTTTGAACGGTTGTTGAAAAACCGTTGTAATAATTGAACAGCAGAGGGCACTGAAGTCCCACCAAGTGCAGTGATTTCGCACTCGGGCAGATGGTGGTCTGCAGAGCGCCTTGGATACGTTTTTATCCATGGCAGCACTTTGAATGCTAACCCGTGTGTACTTCATTCACCGTGCAGCTTTCTTAAACCCCTAGGGCATGGGAATCGACAACCAAAATAACGAATTCGGTAAAAATCTATCTCCGAGCTACAGTGCTCTTGCGGTGAATTCGAAACGACGGCGCTTGATGAATAACGACACCAAGCGGCCCTTGAGCCGTCGTAGGTTGCCGACCCACTGCCCCATGATACGCCTGCCCACGAGTTATTATATATGTATCAGGTGGAAATAAAATTGTGCCATTCAAAAGGTGTTCTGCAATGTCTATTCCGCTTCATGGCTCCACCAGCATCCGGTGTGTTCATCCCAATTGTAGAATCTCACCCAGTGTTCTCAATTCCGTTCTTAATTTTATTTAATCCGTCATCTGATGCCCTGTTTACAGCCATAGGGCCAGTGATGCAGATGCCACACACGTCCATGGCAGGGGTGAATATATCCACGTGACACCCGCTGTTGGCTTTGCGCACGAAGCCGCGGCTTCATTGATTGAAGAACCTCGTTCAAATGACCATGGGGCATACGCCCGCGGTGGGAGAGAAAAACAATCCACATTGATGTGGCACTCATAGGAGTGCTCCTCGTGTGTTGACCCCTAACGGATTGTAGTTGACCCCTGAATGTAATAGTAAAGTCTCAACTGTGCGTATGTCGGAATTGTGCGAATTCAAATGCTGGCTTGGAGCTCGCAACGGGGACAATCGTTACTCCGTTATGTTTTTTTTAATGGGCAAAGTGAGTCGTAAAACACTGAAGTTTTTTATTGTTTTTACCGGGTAAGGCACCATTGAGCTATTTCGCTCTTTTTCAGAAACGGTCTGTGTACATACATGGCAGCTGAACGAGGAGGCTTATCGCGTGGAAATTTGCAGCGGCCAAACACTCCAAACGCGTGGTGATGTTGATTCTAAATGTGGAGTGAAAACTCGGAGGACCCGGAGAAAAATCCACGCGACCACAGGGAGAGAGGCACCGCAAACTCGAATTAAACAGCAGCAGGCGTCAGGGTTGGGATTGAGCCCACGAACTCCTGTATACCAGGCGAGGCAGTTAACATCTCACCACAGTGGAAATGTCGTCTGGCTCATCGTTGTGGGTTATTTATGCATGCAATATAAATACGGGAGAAAATGTAGCAACCGGAGTGATAAGAATGAAAATTAACGTCCATACTTAACTTTATTTTTTCAATGTGTGAGTTATCTTTTTTTTCAGTATAATGTCATCGTGAACTCAAACTCATGATTTTGAGTGCATTGTCAAACAATCGAGGCTGAATTTGCCAGTTGTCGTTGGATGGTAATTGCTACAGAAAGGTGTCCATTTGCTTTGCACTGCCACATCGGGTTTTTTTGATGAGGAGCGCTAACACACAAACCTCGCTCGCGAATTAAAGTAACGCGCCGAGCCGGTAAATCATCATTATTCGGAGTGACGCTTCATTACTTAAAGAGGCATCCGATGAAGCTGTGAGAAACTACGCGCGTTCCCGCATCAATGTCGTTCTCGCGCATTTTTGTTGACGCAATGAGAGACAACGCACACTGATGCATCATCCCTCTGTGTGTGTGTGTGACGCCTGCTTGCATGAGCACGCACGCCACCCACTGCCTCTCTTCAAAGCGTGCCTGCCTGCTGCAGTGGGGGGTGTTTAGACATCGCATAATTAGCGTGGAAATACCAAAGGTGGCGGTCAAAATCGTTGAGTTTGAAAAAAAGATGCAAATCCACGGGGTCATTGTAGCTCGAATCGCACGCCGCCACCACCACCAACTCCCCCCAACACCTCGGCATTGCTTCCTTCTGTCAGATGTCACCTGTTGCACGGCCTACACCTCGACCTCCGAGATCCGCCATCGTGGTCGAGTGTTCCATCATCTCGATCTGTGTCTCCCACACCCTCTGGGTGGGACTCCAATGTCCGCCCTTTGAGCTGTCCTCTCATCAATCGCACGAGCCGGTCACAACCTCCCCTTCCCGAGGCTGTCCCACCGTACGTTCTCTTCTGCGATTCCAAGTCGCTTGCGCGGTCGTGCCGTTCCTGGAACTATTGCGAGTTGCATCTGCGTTAATAAGTAATATTTAAAAAAAACACGCTTTTATGAAATGTACTAGTAATGGAAGAACTCCATTTACAGCCAACGTCAGTTGACCGTGGACAATTAGACCCAAGCCGAAACATAACAGATGAAAAAGAATGTTTAAAAATATATATTTTGTATGATATAATATAATATTGTCATCAGTATGACATAAGTATGCCAAGTTTGCAGTCGATACCACATTGGGAAGTGGGTTAAAATTTAGTTACAAGATTTGAGAATACAACGACGACGACAACAACAACAGAGTGAATTAAATGAAAGCGTCAAATGTAAAGGGCTCAAATCGAGCTCTGCCACGTTCAGTAACGGGCATCACCCCCGCAGGTCCGTCTGCGCGTTGAGCTTCTTTCGCACCGTACGTAGCCAACCGTGTTAAACAACATCAACGGTGACGTCGCCACGACGCTTTGTGCCAGGCTACGTGCACTTCAAAGCCACGTGAAGTGTGGGACGTCCCGCTGACAGGTCACGGGACAAACCCCCAGGTGGTGCCATGGGTTGGACTGGCTCAGATGACTCGCCTGTGGTCTCTCACTGTGCTCACTACCTCTCCCTTCCACAGTGAGTTATAGGAAGTGTTTTTTTTAATCTCTCGTCATTATTATTGTCTATCCAAAACCTGTCCCGCTGAAGCAATACATCTCTCTGAATCAGCCCTCGTGTGTTTTTTGTATCTGCGGCTGGTGAGTGGTGGAAATGAATTCGCCACACCTCACCCCTCGCTGGCCACTCTGTGTTGTTGAAGGTGGCGGGAATTGCCACGGGGGGATAGTAGAGTACAACAATGGGGATGTATCTGCAACTGCTCGCTCTCTCATACCCACACCCCCCTCTTTAAAAAAAATGGGCTTGCCGCACTTTGATATCGGGAGGTAAGGTGATACGGACGTAGACCGATCGAGACTACCGTAACGTCAGGGTTTGTGTCTGTGGAAAAGGTGGAAATCTGAAGAACATATTGTATTAAATTATTTTTTTTTTAAATGTTCTTTGACTCAACGCTCGTGAAGTTACCTTTGCTGTCCGAAGAACCACATTGCATGCCCAGGAAATGTATTTCGAGGAAATATGTTACAACCGCGCGTGGTATCATAAGCCGTCATAACAGTAGATTTTAAACATCAATTTTGTGAAAGTGTTGTATGATGTGAATGCCCTGTAAGTGCTCATTAATTTTAAAATAATCGCTTTAAAAAAAAAAATAGTGTGATTAAAGAAAACCCGACCCCAGGCAATGTGTTTTTTGGCACAATGTTCCATTGCGTTTAATATTTATAAAGACCTTTGACCATTAATGATGTATGTATAATCACTGTGTTGCACATGCAAGTTGAGTGCACACACACAGCACGACACGATGGCAGTGTTAATTTACAGACAACGCTCTGGTCTGTTCCTGACTGCACTGATTCATTAAATTCAACAATTATTGTTTTCCATTTTGAAAGCAAAATTACGTACGAATCGCAAAAAAGTTGATTGTCCATGAGCAGAACGTGTTTAATCACTTCACACAAAGTAACAAAGTTTTGATTAAATAAATAAGTAAATTTAAATGTTGCGAAAACCCACAACACCTTCATTAAAATGTAATAATTTGTAAAAAAAAATGTATTTAGCACGTACACATTGATGCCATTAAAATGTGATACATCGATTCCAAATGTGTGAAATGTAATTTGAACTGGGGCTTATAAATCAGACAAATCCTCCACATTACTTTTTGCAACTCGCTACCATACGGGACATCTTCCAAACTAAAGCATTAGCAAGCTGCAATGTGTACAACATTCTCTGACACGTGCTCGTGACGCGCACTGCAAGGTCCGACCGTGCCAGCAGAGCTGCATTGGTTACCGGTTGCCCAACGAACACGTCGTTGTAAGGTAGCACTCATGGCACACACACAGAGTGCTCGCCACAAATGAACCACAATTCCTTGCTGATCTCATCAAGGAGCATAAACCATCATCACGTGAACTCCGCTCATCCTCGCTGCAGTAGCAGCAGCGGCGGCTTTTTGGCTCCGCCATCGAACAAAGGCGGTGGTCACCGCACCGCACGGCACTTTCAGATGCGCTTCTGCGACCGTCTGGAACGCTCTTCCCATATAAGGAAGCCACTGGCAGATATGCACTTTTGAATCTAGATTTAAAACTCGTTTTTTTAAACTGCTCGTTGTTGTGTTTAGTTTTGTTGTCCTTCCCCCACACCTCCGATTAACGCGGTTGGCTACGTAGTTTCACGCTTCAACACACCGGTGGGCTAAAGCAGTGAACTATTTGTCTTTTGTCAACGTAACACTTTTTTACTGATTGGCCGTGTCGGGTGGTGGAGGGTTACGACACATTTATAAATAACGCGATCTAAACCCAAAAATCGTTGATTATGAACAATATTGGTCGCGAAAGCCTACGTGTTAAACTGGTGCAAAAGAAATTCAACATGCATATATGTGGTTGATGATCGTGATATTATTGTCCAGCTAACGGGATGACACCACGTGCTATGACGTATGTGTGATGTGAGTGCATGGCGTGGGATGGAATCGCTATTGCAAAAAAAAGGCTTGCCATTTAGCGCTGGTTTTTATTTTATGTATCACCGAGTTTTGGCCAAACCCTTTTGACTAGTTTGCCAGTTGTCATCAGGAATCATTTGAAAAATGTGATGCGTATAAAGCCCGATGGGAGAAAGTGCTGTCCCCAGCTGTTATCTTACCCAATCTGTCTCTAGCCTCTCCATGTGCTTCTGAATTAGGGCTAACCAGGATTGGTGGTAACCATCGTCACGATAGCTGACATGAAGGTTCTACAGCTACAGCCCCCTCACCCACCCCACCATCTCTCTCTGGGAAGCCGTGCCGGGAGGTTTGGGGGTGGGGGGCCTGCCGGGTGGCGGTAGCCCCACGCCTCCTGCAGGGCTCCCTGCGTCCACGGCTCTCCCTGCCTCCTCCGTATTCAGCGGCGGGTGTCGGGAGGTCATGCAGGCTGCTGCTGCTGCTGCTGTGTTGTGTGTGGGTGCGGTATGTGTGTGTGTGGCTGCAGTGTGTGATGTGGGTGTGTGTGTTGTGGGTGTGTGTGTGTGTGCAGTGTGTTGTATATGTTGTGTGTTGTGGGTATGTGCAGTGTGTGTTGTGTGTGATGTGTTGTGTGTGTGTTGTGTGTGTGTTGTGTGTGTGGGGGGGGGGGGGGGAGCGGTAGTGTAGCGGTTAGCGCGCTGCGCTACGAATCCGGCGACCGGGTTCGATTCCCGCTCACGGCCAACACCAGTGACGATTATCTGAATCGGTCCTGGGCCTCTCCTAGCTCGACCCAGCCTCAAAAGAGGACCTGGTGTGTGGTGTAAACATCGCACACTGGGGAGACAAAGGCGGCCGAGCGTGGTGGTGTTGACCACTCACCCCTCCCCGTGCCATGCGGGCCTTCATCAGTGCCGCTCGCCCACAGTGACGGAGACTTCTTTTCTCGACGAAGATTTCCCCCCCGGTCGCCGCTCGACTGCAATTTGGTCGTAGTCGATGTGGCTACGCGTCGTCCCCCCCCCACGTCAATCGGCTCGGTTTGGGGTATTTAATTTTTTGGCAGACGTTGGCACACGAAAATAAATTTACCGGCAACTTTCTGTGTTTGAGACCCTGGTTCAATCGTGGCTGAAAACCGCGACTCAGACGCAGAATTGCCGGCTCAGTTGACAGACACAGGCGTTTCTCAGAATCCGTTTAAGAATGTATACTCTCGGAATCCAATGAGCTATGAAGCTCTTCCCCACCCCCCCACGTCCCCCTTTGTAGGCTCCCTGCACCGCGCGCAGCCTCTTCCCATCAGGCCGACACGCATTGAGCTGTGTGCCAATGGTTGCACCCCCCCCCCCCCCAATCTGTCCAACACTCACCCACGACGCCAAAACCCACGGCCGCCCCTTCACCCATTCGCCTCTTTGCTGTATTCTGTTACCGTGTCCAATGTTTTTCAATATGACCCCCTCTCCACCACCACCACTCCCACCCCTCCCCCCCTCCAGAATGAAATTGTGTGAAATTGCATTAGGGGCCGTCTCTCGGGAGAGAGCCCCCCCCCCCTGGCAGATGGATGTGTTTGCACTCTCACTCCGCCGTGCACTCGGCAACCACGCCCAGAAGCGCCTTGTTCTTATCTGACCACATTAGGCGCGAGTGGGTGGACCCAGCAATCTGGGGGAGCTTAAGCGTAGCACGCGGTCAGCGCTACGCCGCGCTACGAACCCGGCCACCCGCGTTCGATCTCAGCTCCACGGCCACCAACACCGGTGACGATTATCTGAATCGGTCCTGGGCCTCGCCTAGGTCCACTCAGCCTCGAATGAGTACCTGCTGCGGTGTGTAGTAAGTACATTGCCACTGGGGAGACAAAGGCGGTAGGGCGTGGTGCTGGACACCCACCCCCTCGTGTGCCGTGCCGGCCCTTCATAGGTACTGCTCGCTAACAGCACTTGCCCCAACAGTCTGTTGAGGCTATATGGGGGATTTTTGCCTTAAGTAATATTGACATCAAGTTGGGCCCTGGACAGATGTGGGGAGGAGGGGACGTGGAGGCAGATACGGAGAGAGAGAGACATGCACAGTGTGATACAGACACACAGAGAGAGAGTTGGAGAGAGACATGAAGAGTCTGACACACACAACAGAGAGATGGAGAGATACCGACAGAGAGTGGCAGACAGAGCCAGAGAGATGGAGAGATACTGACAGAGATGAGACTGACGCAGAGGCACACAGAGAGATGGAGAGATACTGACAGAGATAGACACACAGAGGAGACGCAGAGAACAGATGAAAAGAAACAAGGAGAGAGATTGACACAAAGTGACACGGAGAAAGACACGGATAGATCCTGACACACACAGAGACACAGAGAGAAACAGAGATTCCAACACAGAGACCTTCAATGATAGAGAGAGATAAACACATTTCAAGACATATGCAGACACCGACACATCACGATGCTTGACATGAGATTTCATACGATCTCAATATCGCCTTTGTCTCTGTGAGTGCAAGTGTAGAAAAAAAACCCGAATGTCTATGTGTGTGTGTGTGCGGAGGGGATTATGAGCGGTGGTGTAGCGGTTAGCGCGCTGCGCTACAAACCCGCCCACCCGGATTCAATTCCCGCTCACGGCCAACACCAGTGATGACTATCTGAACCGGCGACTCAGCCTCAAAATGTGTACTTGGCAGAGGTCGCAACCGGTGACCCGATACCCGTACCCTACCCGAAACCCGGCTTCGGTAAAGTCACGTAAGTAAAAAATGAATATAAAATTAATTTTAATTTCATTTTTTACCTACGTGACTTTACCGAAAAAACTAAGAGTATGCCACAGACAGCCAGAATCACAACATGTATTTATACTACGGGAGGAATCCGATGAGCCTATGAAGCTCTTTTTTCACGGATGTCCAGTAGAGGGTTTGGGAGGTCAGAAAGTAACAAGAACGAACGATGCAACAACAACAAAACGATAGAAGTGCAGAGTATAGAAAGGTAAAAACAAATCACTCACAAAATATACTGGAGAAGGCCACTCGAATCTGCTCCAGTGTTGGTGATCTCAAGGCAATATTAGCAAAGGGGGAGTGAATGCCGGATAGCCAAAGCGTGTCCATACCCGTCAACAGTTGAGCCGCATTCGGTTTAGCCGCATTCTTTGTGCAACAAAAGAGAGTTTTCAAGTCTATACGGCGTACAGCCGTTTCAATACGAGCAAAACAAACTGTTTTATTGGTCTATTTGTTTGTGTTTCTCCCTTGTGACTTTGTGGGATGAATGTTGAGATTTTTACGGGAACGGGGTGACTAATAAGGTCTGAATTGGTCTGTAATAAGGTAGGGAGGGCACTGATAAGGGGTCGACACGTTTGCCATACATGTGCCGTTAATCGCTGGTGACAATTCTACATTCCTACGGTGGGACAATCACGGTTTACTTCTCGCAAAGTGGTACGTATTTTATCGACCGTGGGCAAAACTGAGTACAGAATTTTAATTCGCAATCTTGCGTATACTAGTTGTGTGATTTTTGCCCACATTGCCACCCAACTGAACGACACGTTTTGTCGTAGAAAATGCATCGTAATAATTTGCAAGCCTCTTGTCAATCCACTGCCGGATAAAGACCTCGAGCCTTTAGGTCATGGGGGCTGTTCGACCATACTTCACCACACTGGTCACTGCCGTAGCGGCGGGAAGAAGGGACCCACAGAATCTGGAATTAAACTCGGATCGCCAGGTTCATGGTGGAGTGTACTCACCACTGCACCATCACTCCACCGCGTATGTTTATAATACCGCACTAGATATTGTAGAGTGACAATACTGAACTCTTTTCTCACTGTAAGGAGCCAACCCTGCTAATCGGATGTGCGGGGGAAGGACAGCAAACGTTTGTTCTAAAGAAATGAATTATAAAGTTTATTGTTGAAACCTGTCACTTTTCCCAAAACATACCAACTACAGACTAACATCATCATCATCGCGTGTTGCACAATTGATTTGTGTCTTCAATGAACTGGGGCCGCTAAATGCCCTCTCAGTTTTATGGACCAGCCGAAGCGACCTTGTGCACAACACGTGGACAATACTCATTAAAGAATGAACCGGGCAGTTAGCCCTCATCTCAACAAGCCCCCGGCCACTCCACTCCACCCCACCCCAGCTCAGCAGGGTCAGATGACGAGTGTCGTCATGGAGCGTTCTGGGCATCAATAGTTGCCATTGTGTCGACGTACCCGCACAGCAGCACGAGACGAATCGGAAATTAGCACCCACAACAGCACGGGCGAACGCGGATTCACGCGGCCGCGTTGAGATGACATCCATTATTCTTAGGTTTTTTCGGTGAAGTCACGTAGGTAAAAAATAAAAATTAATAAAAGTAAAATAAAATACAAATCACAACGTTTCGGAGGCAACACAAGCCTCCGTCTTCAGGTGGAACCGTCACAGCACGATTGCTGTATCAAGTGAGAGAAATTTCTCTCAAGTGAGATAAATTTCTCTCACTTGATACAGCTATCGTGAAATTTCTCTCACTTGATACAGCTATCGTGCTGTGACGGTTCCACCTGAAGACGGAAGCTTGTGTTGCCTCCAAAACGTCGTGATTTGTATTTTATTTTACTTTTATTAATTTAAAATTTTTACCTACATGACTTTACCGAAAGAACCTAAGAATATGAATCCTTGCAGTCACGAAAGCTTCAAATCTAGAAAAAATGACATCCATTGGGAAGCGCGGCGAGAGCAGCGAAAGAGGCCACTTTCACGGCAGCCACAGACGGGCCCCCAACTGGCCATGAGGCAGCAGTGCCGAGGGCAAACGCCCGCGGTGGGCCCGGTCAATTCCGAGGAGGGCCGGTCTGTGTGCTGTCTTTCCGACAGACCTGTTCTTCGCCTGAGGACGGCTGCGTGCGTTGTGGCCAAAACGTCGTGAGAGTTGTATTTTAGTATGTTTTATTATTTTATTATTTCCCTTCTACGTGACTTTACCGAAAAAACCAAGAAGATGAATCCCTGCAGTCACGAAAGCTTGAAATCGAAATTTATTTATTTTTGCAATTAAAATATTTTACTCCCTCCTATGTGTACGCTTCATTGCTTATTTACGCTCTCGGCTGCCACATTCGGGCGCCCCAAAGATTCTTCCTCGCGGCTCCCATTTGTTTTTTGGACCCAGTCCCCAAACGGGGCCCGATGAGATCGCAACGGCAATTTGGGCCTCCTGTGCATCTACGAATGCCCGCCTGGGCCAATCGTCCCAGCCCGTCACTGTTACCACAAAGTGATTGCAGGGGGGGGGGGGGGGGGGAGTCGGTCGCTCAATGATTTCACCACTGCAGGTTGGCTTTCGACAAAGCCGTGACTTCTTCCGCGGATGTCTTTGGAAGTCACCAGACAGATGGCAGATTGCCACTTGGATCCCACCTTTGTGCCGGTAATGCTGTAGGCCATGATTATTATCGGTGCGCACATCTGCAGTAGACGTTAAATATCCCGAGGGCTTAGCTCTAAAGAAGAAGGCACTGTTTGCCAAAGTGCTTGGCTCACGTTTAAAAAAAATTTGCTCATTAATAACGGCAGGATAAAGGCGCAACTCTGCAATTGCCCGCTCACGCCACTGCTGGCAGAGGGTCTCCACTAGAAGGAGCATTAGGGGGCACCTCAATACAAGGAGGGACACGAGAAGAGAGACTTGAGGAAAGAATGCATCACGAGAGACACGAGGAAGGAGCGACATGACGAGATAAACTTAACTATTTTTTTTAATCTAGGGTTGAAGCTTTCGTGACTGCAGAAATTATACTCTGTTTTTTTCGGTAAAGTCACGTATGTAGAAATAAAATAAATTTTAAATATTATGATTTATTAACATTTTATTTTATTTATTTACATTTTCTTTTATTTCTACATACGTGACTTTACAGAAAAAAACCAATGGTGATTTATTTAAATTAAATTGTATTTATTTAAATTTTATTTTATTTCTACATACGTGATTTTACCGAAAAAAACAATGAGTATAAACTATTTTAAAAAATAGTTTTTACTAGGTAAGGCCCACCGAGCTATATAGCTCTTTTTCATAAGCGACCTGGCAACACAACTCAACGAAGTGGCTTATCACGTGGAGATTTATAGCAGCCGAATGCTCTAAACGCGTGATGTTGATTCTAAACGTAGAGCGAAAAACCGGAAGACCCAGAGAAAAATCCACGTGATTAAGGTGAGAGAACATGAAAATTCCAGATATACAGCAGCAGGCGTCAGGGTCGGGATCGAACCCACGACCTCCTGTGTACCAGGCGAGGTAGTTGACATCTCCTAGCCACCGCGACGCCCCTTGCACGTGAGGTTGGAGAATGACAAGGAGAGAGACGTTGAGCGAGATCTGCAAAGAAAGCGGCAGGGAGGGAGGGAAGACCTTCCGCTACCCCGATGGCCTTGGCGATGACGACTCACGCTTTTGAGAATGCACCGATCGACAACCATGGGAACGTGGAATTTCCGCCCTTGTCTCAGCCAATGTAAATGCTTCCCCGTTGCATTTGCAGTGGGGCACTTTGACTTTAACTCAACTGCAGGAACTGAGGACTGCAACGCCCTTCAAGGTGCGCGAGCAAAATAGCAAAGCATTGCTGCAAATCACCGCATGCGTAGAAGTTCAATTGCATCGTAATCTAATTTTAGCGCGAGTAATGATTGCAGCTAGAAACCTGGA
This sequence comes from Lampetra fluviatilis, assembly GCF_964198595.1. Classification (NCBI taxonomy): domain Eukaryota; kingdom Metazoa; phylum Chordata; class Hyperoartia; order Petromyzontiformes; family Petromyzontidae; genus Lampetra; species Lampetra fluviatilis. Next base: position 1,958,019 of record NC_136318.1, on the reverse strand, counting down.
AATCCGCAGGAACGATTGCATTCGTTTAACGGTCGCAAAAGCATTCAGAAGCAATGATTAATCAACACCAGATACGAGCCCATAATCGAATTAAAGCTGGAGCACGGGTGAAATATCACACTATCACGTTCGAACTTAGAACGGCGGGGAACACAAGTTAATCCAATTTAGCACTCTCACAGGTATCCGTTTTCTCCCGTGGCAAACTCAGAGCTCCCGAATTGAATCCAAGTGGCTTGCAGAATTCATTATTAAAGTGACTCTGATGCTCGCCATTCTTGGCTCCGCGCCAGCTGCACGTGCAACGCACGTGTCATCTCCCCAAGTCACCTTCAGCCCCTTCCTTTGCCCTGAACCCGTCTGAAGAGCGAGTGCTTGCCAGAGGCCAGGCCCTCTTACCTGGGTAGGGATGAAGGGCCTTTTGCCACCAGTCCGGGGTTGTCTTTCTCCAGCCTCACAGCAATGTCTGGCAGGCATTGAGATTTGTTTGTGTTTTTAGTAATTCGTTTCCAAGGGATGCTTTGTTTGTGGGAGGGCACTGGAGCGCTGCGGTGGCTAGGAGATGTTGACTACCTCGCCTGGTACACAGGAGTTCGTGGGTTCGATCCCGACCCTGACCCCTGTGGAATATTAGCACGTTCCACCCGCGGTCGCGTGGATTTTTCTCAGGGTACCCCGGTTTTTCCCCTCCTCCACATTTAGAATGAACGTGCTTTTAGAGTATGTCTGATATAAATGTCCACGTGATAAGCCACTTCGTTGGGCTATCATTTGGGATTGCCAGGTCACTTCTGAAAAACAGCTATTCAGCTCAGTGGGTCTTACCTGTGAAAATAAAAATAGTTTAAAATAGTTTTAAGTTTATACCGCCAACATTACCACTCCATAACACACATATAACTTAAAAACATTGATAACAGCGATTGGCAGTGAACTCTGATGCTAATATTGATCAACTTCCCAGGCGCGGCAAAGATGATGGCCGCGGCGGTGGTGACGAGGCTTCAGATGATTATCCCTCGGCTTGAATCGCCGCTCATTTGATACTCATCCGTAAAAGAGAAAGACACGCACACAAACAACAAAGATCCCCCGTGTAGCCTGAACAGACTGTTGGTGCAAGTGCTGTTCGCGAGCCCCATGAAGGCCGGAATGGCACACGAGAGGGTGGGTGGCCAGCACCACGCCCGGCCGCCTTTGTCTCCCCTAGTGGCGATGTTTACACACGCCTCACCAGGTTCTCATTTGAGGCAGTCAACCTAGGGGAGGCCCAGGACCGGTTCAGACAATCGTCACTGGGTGTTGGTGGCCGTGAGCGGGAATCGAACACGGGTGGCCGGGTTCGTAGCGTAGCGCAGCGCTAACCACTACACCACCGCTCCCCATGTACGCACGCACACACTGACACACACACACACATGGGACAAATCGCGTTCAGCACAGAGCAACGGACGCGTGCCGATTGCGGCAGGAAAACACGTGCTCAGCTGGAGGTGGCTGGACGGGGGTTGGAGGGGGGTGACATTTTGAGACTGCACAGAGCTGTGTCTAAACAGAAGGAGCCCTCTGTGTCTGTCTCGTGCCAAGGACGTGGCTTTGAAGTGGGCACCCCGCACCCCCCCACGGCCATAAAGACGGCGCATTGTGCCAAACCAGCGTGATGCAGAACGCGCGTTGTCGTCAGTGGTCCGGGAGGCAGGAGGTCTGACACGGCTCAACGAGGTGTGACGCGCAGGCGAGCCTTACCTCCTCCTCATCTCTCCTTGTTTATCAAAGGGCTTTATCAGGTGACTTCTGTCTGGAACCCTGGACACAGATGGGTGGCCTTTTGCTGGATTTCATTACCGTCTGTTGACTTACAGCCGACGCCGTGCGTACGCGCTAGCGAGCAAAGTTCAACGCGACATTGGATGGCCCCGCGCGCCTCTCTCTCTCTCCCAACCCTCCCTCCATCCGAGGTTACACACCTCGCGTTGTTCATCTCTCTGGGCATTCAAGTTGCACCGCGACAATTTTGCTCGCAAGTAGAGTAGGGGGGCGGGGGGGGTGTAGGTCCATCCTCTTATCAGCTGCTGATGATAAGTTAAAACTTTTGCCGAGCAAGATATCGTAGGGGTTTTTTTTTTATCAATTGACGTTGTCTGTGATTTGTCTTCGAGCGTTTGTTTACGTCAATTAGCACCAAAGCCACTCGGGGCTCCGGTTTATCTCTTTGGTTACACGGTTCATTATCGATAGCTGTTTCTTTTGTCGAGCTTCAGAGGTTTGTGTGTGTGTGTGTGCGCGCAATCTACAGTGATTTGTGCATTGAAGCCAGCGAGCGCTGGGTGTATTTCTACCGATAAAATGCCGTCAATGCAAAGAGTGCAATTGCAAATGTGCCATCGTACCATCCGTCGCGCAGAAGGCCCATGAAATCACGGGGCTTCTGTGCAACCGAACAATTTGCTTTGTCCAGAGATTCCACCTGAAGACGGAGGCTTGTGTTGCCTCCGAAACGTCGTGATTTTTATTTTATTTTTATTTTACTTTTATTAATTTTAATTTTTTACCTACGTGACTTTACCGAAAAAACCTGAGAATATTTTGTCCAGAGAAGCCCACGGTGGGGCGTCTCCCGAGATGCCCTGGCAGCACCCACAATGCTCCTCCTCAAGATTTGGCGATGCCAACGCCAGAAGCGGTGGCCTGTGCAGAATATTGGGCAAAGACCACCGTGGAGAGGCTGGAGAGGAGAACACGAAGAAGACCACTCTCGCATTTGCATTTGAAGCGCCTTTGCATTATAGATGTGTATCCGTGGTTACACGAGGCAGCAAATTTGCAGCATGCGTGTACATTTACAGCCCCGTGTGTTAATCCACTGCTGGATGGAGAGGGGGGTAGGGGTCTACTCCCCAAGCAATGCGCGTCGTGGTGGGTTATTTAACCATACTTCACCACACTGGGTCAGCGTGCGTTGGTAAAACGTGGGAGCTTAGAGGTAGAGTACAACGTTTTTTTTATGCTGTACTACGCCTCTACTATCCACAACGTTGCCCTGGAGCAGCCTATAGCGCCTGCTATGCATGATGCTTAGCTTCAGAGTCGTGACAAGAAATAGGCCACATTCCAGGTGACACGAGCACAGAGCCGGTGTGTACGTATGCCTCTCCAGACAAACGAACACACAAATGTTGAGCCAATTAAAGATGCCACAAGCATGTTATGGTTATTATTGTTGTTCTGCGTCCGTGTGGAATCAGATTACCATGAATTGGACATGTACCGGTTGACTTTCTGTTTCACGATTACTTTAATTTTGGGAAAAAGTGGAAAATAAATTCTCCCCAAAAACGAAAAAATCCCACAAAGGTGTAAATGAATGTGCCTAAAGCTTGGGCCTAAGGCACAAACTATAAGCCACACTCCCAAGACCACGCCTGTAAATCAAGCCTCAACGATGTCCATCGGTTTCGAGGAATGCACATCATAACAGTAATCAAATACTTTATTCAGATCATGTTACTTTGAAAAACAACGGCTACGGGATGATGAATTACTGTTAAGATACCTCAAGGGGTCCACAATTAAGTTGCAGGATGGATTTAAAATGTTTGAACGCATGCTTCAACGCGCGTTTGAAAATGCACGTGTCAGCCGACAACTCGGGCATCTGCGCACATGGGCGTCGTTCAATGTCGATGTTTTTCCAGGTGAAATATTAAAAAAAAATATTAATAACAAGAAGCTAATTACTTTTGAAAAGTCGCCCTTCCAACGCGGGTTGTACATTAACTATGAGCCGTCACTGTGAGCGTTTCTGCATCTTCGCTTATTAAACTTTTAGTTCATTTGGTAACTGGAATATAATATCATTATTTTTTTAGTTTAACACGTAGGCTTTCGCGACCAATATCATCCATAGAAGTTATTTTTTTTAACCTGGTAAAATTAAAACAAAACGTGGCAATTAGTTACTACTTCAGCACACTGGTTGTGTGTTGGAGAGCCAAGCCACAACATTGACAATCAGCTTGATGAGGCGATTTACCGGAATTGTGGAGAAGTTGTGGGGAATTTATTCTCCAACGCACAACCGGTGTCTTGTACTGTACTTGTAACGAATTGGCCACGTTTTGTTTACGTGACAAACCTTGCTCATTGGCTGTGTCGGGTGGTGGCGGGTTTTATCGACACATTAATATATTTACGCGCTCTAACCCAAAAAAAACAATACCCCTTTGTTATGGATAAATCTTGAAAACTCCCCGAGTGTGAGAAATGCACGCATCGGTGGTTCGGCCTATTACAATGTGGAATTCTCACGGGCGAGCTCCCGGGCACTCTGTCAGAAATGAACACTGCCCCGTGCCGACTTTAGCAAGGAGACGTCGCTTTAACCTGCTCCGACCCTTTTAATGCAACGTGCATTACGCGTGCGTCACCTCGCATGCCCTCCTCCCATGAAGCTCAGGTGACACGGCTGGTTACTCTCCTCTGATTAAGCTGACCCCCTTGCTCGCTTGCAGTCATGGCGTCATCTTGAACTTGAGATGTGTGCAGGTCAGGGTTAGCGGGCCCGTGAAAGTCCAGCCACTCAACTAAATTACATCATTTTTTCAAATGTTTTTTTGTTATTTATTACGCCAGTTTTTAGGAGCCTCTGCTAAGAAAGAGAGCTACATGTAAAGTGAAACGATACCCTCTGCATTCCCAGACAAAGGCTCAATCTCGGGCATTTTCAGTAGTTTGTGTTTTATCAAATGTGGCCAATTTCTCTAAAGAAGTATTTGAAACACTGCAGTGCGGGGAGCGGTGGTGTCGTGGTTAGCGCTACGAACCCGGCCACCGGGGTTCGATTCCCGCTCACGCTAACACCAGTGACGATTATCTGAACCGGTCATGGGCCTCCTCTAGGTCGACTCAGCCTCAAATGAGTACCTGGTGCGGGGTGTAAACATCACCACTAGGGAGACAAAGGCGGCCGGGCATGGTGCTGGCCACCCACCCCCTCGTGTGCCATTTTGGCCTTCATAGGTGCTCGCTAACAGCACTTGCCCCAACAGTCGTTCAAGGCTATACGGGGGATCTTTGTCTTTTTTTGTCAAGTAGCCAATTTCTCTAAAGAAGTATCCAGACACTGCACCTGTTGGCGATGTAATTACGAAGAAGCATCTTCCTGCGGAGAGATTCGAATCATCATTTAGCATCCACAATGGCAACGCAGCTTAACCTCCTGTAAATTATCAGCCATCCATTCGTTGACTCATCCACCCTCCTACTTACTTGCCCATACTCATCCTGCCATTTACGCCTCCAAACCTACATTCATCCGTCTAATCCATTCCTCCATATCATCTCATTAAAAACATTATTTTACCGGGTAAGGCCCACTGAGCTGAGTAGCTCTTTTTCAGAAGCGACCTGGACACAAATGATAGCTCAACGAAGTGGCTTATCACGTGAAAATTGCTAGCAGCCATACACTCTGCACGCACGTTGACTCTAAATGCGGACGGAAAATACCGGAGCACCCGGACAAAAATCCACCCGACCACGGGGAGAGAGAGACACGCAAACTCCAAATATACAGCATCAGGGGTCAGGGTCGGGATTGAACCCACGATCCTCCTGTACACCAGGCGAGGTAGTCAACATCTCATAGCCACCGTGATGATGAGAGAGAGACACGCAAACTCCAAATATACAGCAGCAGGCGTCAGGGTCGGGATCGAACCCACGAACTCCTGTAGACCTAGTGAGGGAGTTAACATCTCCTAGCCACCGTGATGACGAAGAGAGAGAAACAAGAACACTCCAAATATACAGCAGACACCAGAGTCGGCATCGAATCCACTAACCTCCTGTGCACCAGGCGAGGCAGTGGACATCTCGCAGCCGCGGCGCCCCATCGAATCAGCCATTCATCAATTCATGCGGACGCCGATCCATCTGCCCATCGATTTGCGCCTCATACGGTAGCCTAATTCCCGTGAACGGTAAGCGCACCATCACTCATCAAGGTGGCTAGATGTTCACTACCTCTCTAGGTATACAGGAGGTCGTGGGTTCAATCCTAACCCTGACACCTGCTGTATATTTGGAGTTTGCGTGTCTCTCTATCATCAAGGTGGCTAGGAGATGTTGACTACCTCGCCTGGTATACAGGAGGTCGTGGGTTCAATCCTAACCCTGACGCCTGCTGCTGTATATTTGGAGTTTGCGTATCTCTCTCATCATCATCAACGTGGCTAGGAGATGTTGACTACCTCGCCTGGTATACAGGACGTCGTGGGTTCAATCCCGACCCTGACGCCTGCTGCTGTATATTTGGAGTTTGCGGTGTCTCTCTCCCCGTGGTCGCATCGATTTGTGTCCGGGTCCTTACCCCGGGTTTCCCCCACCACATTTAGAATCAACGTCACGCGTTTAAGAGTGTTTGGCCGCTATAAATGTCCACGCAATAAGCCCACTTCGTTGGGCTATCACTTGCGGTGGCGAGGTCGCTCCTGAACAAGAGCTGCAACAGCTAAAACATTCAACAAAGATGAGTTTGTAAACACCGAAACACAACAGACCGCTCACCTGCCACTGTACACGTGCAAACGGACAGTCAGGAAGTGTGTCAAGGCCCCACCGGATTGGTGCAGGGAGGCCTCAAAGCGGATTGGCTAAGGACAGGGAAGTGAAATGATTGGCGGAGAAATTCAAACGTAAATGGCGGGAAACGAGGGTTGATTGACTGGGGGGCGGGGCTGGGGAGACGGTTGACAACAGATTGGAGGAGGAGGACGGGGATTGGCTGAGGGAAATGGAGTGATAGAAGGTTCGAGACTTGGGTCTCAATTTGATCAATAATAGAGGTTTTTTTGGGTTAGATCGCGTAAATATAACACATTCCTGCGGAGGGAGCTGGTAGTAACGTTGGGTTGCTCGGTCAATGGCCTGCAGGGTCAACGGCGGCGTGGTGTATTCCGCAAATATGCCCGACTGTGAGGGCGGGCACAAGCCGGCGTGAGTAGGTTAAACGTTGAGTTTTATAAGGGCACCACGGGGTGACCAGCCCCTCCCCACCCAGCCCCACCCCTCCCACCCCCCACCCAGCCCCTCCCCACCCTCCCCTCTCCACCCAGCCCCACCCCTCCCATTTTTTCATCCACGACGGACGGACGGACACAATAATCCCCTGTATAAATGTGTCATTGTGGCTTGGCTCTCCAACACACCGGTGTGCTGTACTAGTGACGAATTGGCCACGTTCTGTTTACGTGACAACCCTTACTAGTTGGCTGTGTCGGGTGGTGGCGGGTTTAACGACACATTTATATATTTACGCGATGTAACCCAAAAACACCTCTATTGTGGTTATAGAAGGGGATAAGCACAGGGGGAAGGGACGTTTTGGAGAGAAGACAAATTTTGTGCACGAAAAAACCGAATTCTGGGCCTAAAGAATCGCGTTGTGCCCGCAATCAAGGCTCTTAGTAAAGCGAGAACGTGCGTCGGCGTCATTACAAACGCACGCGTGGTAGCGGCTTCAGCACGCCTGTGGTGAAAAGCGGCGTGGCCAGCGGAGAAGTTGGTGGGAGCATGGTGGCTCACGTCCAGAAAGGGTCACGACCAAAAACTGACAGACCTTGGACCCAGGCGCTGGGTTTGCTGGCTCATGGGAATGGCGCGAAATTGAGGCCCTCCCGGCCGTAGCGGAAGGCGCCCTGCGCCCCCATCGATTGGCCCCGCCGAAGCCGGCGCGGCAAATTCGCCCCGTGGACTCGGCTGTGACCCTCCTGCTGTTGTGGAGTGACTCATGCAGCCAGCTATGGCTGCAGGGTTTTGGTAGTACATGTTGTTGATGCCATTTATTGTGAAAATTCCATCACAGTTCCTATGATTGCTTTTTCATTGCTTTCATGGCTTTATTTTGGTGATTTCGAAAAGTGTATTGGTTTAGCCATGTTTGTTTGTTGTAGTACAGAGTTAGACTGATGGCCTTAATCTAAGTTGTCTTGTGGTTGTTGTTGTTTGACTTGCATCCCACTGGGATTTTTGCACACAGCGTTGGTGTACGGTGTTTTTTTCTGCAATATTTTGCTGTCTTTTCTTGGATTTTCTGTTTGCACTTAGTCACATATTCACTTTAAGATGTTTTTTGTTCATGGTTTTGTTTTTTGTTTGTTGCGGTTGCACCCGATTCAAGAGCCGAATGGCTCACAGGGCTATACCTAATAAATGAACTTGAACTTGAACCCTGGATGCGGATCGATCCGTGTTCGCTGGCCCAGAGCAGAGATTCCGAAAGTTCATTTTTCCACTCCCGCTCCTCGGGAGAACTTATTTTCTGCGCGGAGGATCGGGGCGATAGAAACACCGTCGCCGACCTGAACGGGACGGGACTTTGCTCTTAGAGGCCGACGGGTTTCTTCCGGGTGTGGAACAGAACGGCTTTTATCAATATCCCGAAGTTTCGGTGAACTGTGGGCACATTCAAACCGGGCAGGATTCGAGGCGCATGCCTGTGGTCCGGCGCTCCGGAGGATGAAGGCGACCTTGTCGAGCGAGGTGGTCAGGCACACAAACGGTTCGTGAATGGATTTAAGAAAAAAAAAAATTGGTGGGAGATAAATCTCATCAGGGACGGGCCAGACACATGGCCAAAATGTCTCTCCTTGTTATGTTGGTTGCCGACCCCGTGGTACATTCAGCACCAGAACCTCGTACGCCATTCGTGGAGGCGTTTAAACTCACTTCACCATCCTGCTGAGTGTGGACTGGTAAAATAAAGTATTTTAATATCGATAGCAATATTAACGGGTTTATACTCTTTGGTTCTTTCGGTAAAGACACGTAGATATAACACAAAATAAATGTTTTATATCTACGTGACTTTACCTGCAGTCACGAAAACTTCAAGTCTAGATTATTAACGGGTGTTTTTTCCATACCTTGCTGCCACGTAGCCTTGCAAATGAAAGTATTCATAAAACAGTAATCGACCGGTCATATACAATTTACGGTAATCTGATTCCACACTGACGCAGAACAATAATAATCATAACAAGGGATTACTTGTAAACCTATTGGGTAATCTGATTCGAGTTGTACATTACTGGGCAGTGAGCAATTGAGTGCTTGCATTCTTCACTTGTCATTATTGACGTGAGCTAACGACTCGACTCCCAAAATGCTGGCTGTATATATTGACTCGAAGCCTCTACCACGGTACACTTAGACAAAGGGCAGAGATGAAGAGAGAGTGGACTGTGAGCCCTTCAACTTTAAACAAGTGGTGACAAGTCAGCCTCAACTGTGGCAGTATGTGTATCTTATTTCGCACTGTACGTATGTGCGGGGAAAGGACAACAAACTAAACGCAAAAACGCAGTTCTTAAAAGGCATACGTTTTCAATCTAGAGCAGGGGTGGGGAACGTCCGGCCCGCAGGCCGTATAAGGCCCGCGAAATCATTTGGTGTGGCCCTGCCAAGGCAACCGCAGGTGTGACTCGAAATTCAATACATCTCGGAGCAAACCTGGCAAAGCAGTTGCGAGTAGCAACATCGTCAATACCAGCTAACATCACACGCCTCGCCAAAGAGAAGCAGTTTCAGCCATCGCATTAGGGGTGAGTTAATTAAATGTTTCAACCAAATATAACGGGCTAATTTTTAAGTTGATAATTTAGTATGGCCCGCGAATGATGTTATAAATATCCAAATGGCCCTTGGCAGGTTCCCCACCCCTGATCTAGAGGATTTAAAAGTGCATGGCTCCCAGTGGCTTTCTAACAAGGCCTTGCGCCTCAACCTAGCTCATGGATGGCACAGTGCCACTGGCTTGCCAGGCCGTGCCACGCCGATGAGACTCGGTGTGGCATTGGCCTCCTTGACGCTAAACTCTCGCAACATATTTCTACGGGAGCCTTTTTGCGAGAAAGTGTGCGTGGCTGGATTGGCCACTCGACGGCGTGAAGGGGAGGGTGGCGAGCGTTCGTCTGTGCTCAGTCTTTGAACGACGAGGTCTTTTCCCACAGTTTAACACGTAGCAGGCTTTCGCGACCAGTAGTATTCATAATAAAGGTTTTTTGGTTAGATCGCGTTATTATAAATGTGTCGCAACCCTCCACCACCCGACACGGCCAATCAGTAATAAATGTGTCGCGTTAACAAAACGCCAATTGGTTACTTCTTCAGCCCACCGGTGTGTTTGAAGAGTGAATCCGCAACATTTAGAATTTGAGTAGTACGACGTTTCGCTGGTAATTACATCCAGCATCTTCGGGCGATTTCCCACAATTCCCAAAATACCGCTGGCACAGCTGGGGCATTGACCTGGCACACTGGTGTGCAGTGTGGCACCGGTTGATCTGCAAGGGGGAATGTTTGTCTCTTTTTTTATTTTGGGTTCTCAGCCAGCAGCTCAACAAAGGCTGAATGTGCGTTTGCAGTGATGCCTGGTGAGACGGCTAACGTCCGCGTGCTAAGCCTAATTTAACGTGGCCTTGGGCACGAGCGGGGCATGTCTTCAACAGCGCTGGGCAGGGGGTGCTTTTCGGCTCTGTAGGAGGGCGAGGAGGAGGATGAGGGACGTGGGGTTAACTCGGTGGGGGGGGGGGGGTTATAGCCGCCTCGAAACGAACGCAGACGAGCGAAGGTTGCAGCTGGAACTCGTTTGGGTTAAATATCACGAGACGCTTTATAAATACGCTACACACGACCATCGCCCCCCTCCTACCCCCGCGGTGGCGGGCTGACGGATCCAACCTTCCCTAAGAGGTCTCATCCCCGAAAGTGCAATAGCTTGGCTCGCCGAGCTTTTCTTTTCCCATGTATACCTCGCCAAGGACTGTACGGTTGGGTTATTATAAAATAAAAACACATATTATATAACCGAGTTCAGCGGGACATTTTTCATGCTGTGCCCGTGAGCGTTTCGGAGCCGCGCACAAACGAGAAATTTGGGCCAACTCGTGGGCTCTTCAAGCAACGTGCTCAACAAACGTCGGATCATCAAACAAAAGTCACGCGGATTCCGGCCATCCTCGCAGTGGCGGCCTTTGGCTGCTGCCATCGAACAAAGAGTTAAACTCTCGCAACATATTTCTACCATCGAACAAAGAGTTCGATGGCAGCATCGAACTCTTTGCATCGCGCGGCGCTTTCAGATGCGCTTCCGTGGCCGTCTGGGACGCTCTTCTTTCCGACATTAGGAAGTTACGGGAGTTACGCACTTTCAAATCTAAATTGAACACTCATTTATTTAGAACTCCGTACCTCCGATTAGCACGGTTGGCTACGTACGGTGCGAAAGAAGCTCAACGTACATCATTAGACTTGAATCTCGGATGAATACAACGCCGCGTTTAAACCTCGCGTTTCAATGTTAGAGGACCGCAGAGCTTGGGCAATTGCTCAGCGCCGGCTCGTCGCCCCGTAGCTGCTGCCGCCCCCCTCTGTGGTTCCTCCTCGCGCCTCCGAGTCGTCAATTCACCTCCGCCTTGGAAAGCGAACGACCTCTGTGCACGTTACAAGTTGAAGTTGTCGTAGCTGTTGCGACGATTATCATTACGACTACTACGCGAATCGTGAACGGCACCGACTTTGTCCAATGAGCCTTGCGCAATAATAAACCGTGCCCATGTTGCACGAATGGACAAGTTCGGGGATGGGGGGCCACGGCCTTGGCGCTGGGCTGTCGTGCATCAGTTTGGGGATTTGACTGCCGGAAATGGGGGCGCGTAAATCTCCACCTCCCCCCCAGCGCACGTGCGCATGTGTGTGCGTAGCTGCGTGCGTGGGTGCGTGCGTGTGTGTGCACGTGCGTGGGTGAGTGGGTGCTTGCGTGGGTGCGCTCGCTCCTCAAGGCCGGCGCAGATTGACGTAGCTGGTGCGTGGCATTCGCCAGGGGGCCTCTGTCTGAGCGATCGTCGCACTTCCCACGTGGCCACCGAACTTCTCAATTTACCTCCATCGCGAGAGTGCCTCGTGTGTGCGTGTGAGTGTGGGGAGCGGTAGTGTAGCGGTTAGCGCTACGCTGCGCTACAAACCCGGCGACCCGGGTTCGATTCCCGCTCATGGCCAACATCAGTGACGATTATCTGAACCGGCCCTGGGCCTCCCCTAGGTCGACTCAGCCTCAATTGAGTACCTGGTGCGATGTGTTAACATCGCCACTGGGGAGACAAAGGTGGCCGGGCGTGGTGTTGGCCACCCACCCCCTGGTGTGGTGCCGTGCCGGCCTTTATAGGTGCTCGCTAACAGCACTTGCCCCTACAGTCTGTTAAGGCTATATGGGGGATCTTTGTCTTTGTAGTCGTGCATAAGGGGGGGTGGGTCAGGCCACCCTCTGCTAAAGAAGTTCAACGTACGTGCAGTACGTTTAACGCGTAGTCGTGGTAGTAGGCTTTCGCGAGCGATATTATCCGTGGAAGAGTTTTTCTTGGGTTAGATCGCGTAAATATAAATGTGTTGTTAAACTCGCCACCACCCGACACAGAAATAATAATAGAAATTAAATAATAAATCACGACGTTTCGGAGGCAACACCTGCGAAATAAAATAATAAATCATGACGGAGACTTGTGTTGCCTCCGAAACGTCGTGATTTATTATTATTTATATTATTATTATTTATTTTTATTTTTACCTACGTGACTTTACCGAAAATACCTAAGAGTATGTTTATTGTTATTTATTTGTTATTTTTCACCGGCTTGGGGAAGAAGATGCGTCGTCACCCGCTTACTGCTGTCGCAAATCTCCCGAGGACCCTTTGGATCGACGCTGCTGGGAGTTGATCAGGCGCGCAGATCATCTTTGACCTTACGTCAGCAGCTTTTCCCCTCTCCATCTCTCTCACTCTCTCTTCAATCCCAGCACGATCCGCACAAATCATGCCCCCTTTGCTTCAGATCACCTCGTCACACACGCAGTGCAGGCGCGGGCCACAGCCGCCACATGCAGCGGCATCTGCAAACGCTTGAGGCTGCGACGGGCAAGCCAGCGCTCATCAAAACCACCGTGGCAAGGTCACGGAAGGTCATGATCTGTGTTCTCCTGCTCCCCCCTCCCCCCTCTTTCCTGTTTCCTTTCTGAGCCCCCGGGGAGACGAAGCTTTCGGCTCCGCCACGCAGGAAGGCCGAGCGGGGAAACCCGAGAGGCAAAAGCAGCGATGTCGATTGGTCTCGGTCGAATTTGGGGGGTGGGTGGGCAAAATCAATTGGGATGGTGATGACGTGTGTGTGTGTTGAACTTATTCCGTATGGGCTGAACTTCTTCCGCACCGTACGCGGCCGTACCTGTACCTGTACCCTATCCGTACCCGGCCGGGTACGGGTAGGGTACGGGTATCGGGTACCTGATTGCGACCTCTGGGATGAAGCCATGTTGCAGACACGGGTCGGTTGATTCTAGGAACTTGAATTGTGAGAAGAGACAAGACGTTGGGAAGTGAGTGACAAACGGTGACTCACCGGTGACTCACGGTCTACCCGTACCCGGCCGCACCAGGGTCGCAAGCGGGTACCCGTACCCGGCCGGGTACGGGTAGCCGGGTATCGGGTAGGGTACGGGTATCGGGTACCCGGTTGCGACCTCTGCCCTCTATCCTCATCGGCTGCAGGGCAGATGTCGCGCGTGGCTTTTCAAGTCTACCGTGCGCACAGGCGCCAGAATGGTCGTAGGCGTTTCGTGGCGGCTAATTAAAGCAGGGCCAGGGGGTGGGAGCTCTCACTGCCACCACGCGCACATTGACACACGAGCCCATTGAGCGGGGCGAGGGACTTAAGACCGCACACCGAAGTGGCGTTCGTGCGCTTGGACCCTTGAATGCGTGTGCCTCTTCTTCTTGGTTCTTTCGGTAAAGTCACGTAGAAGGGAAATAATAAAATGATAAAAAATAAAACATAATAAATTAAAATTCTCACGACGTTTCGGCCGACAGCCCTGTTCTTCACCTGAGGACGGCTGCTTGCGTTGTGGCCGAAACGTCGTGAGAATTGTATTTTATTATGTTTTATTTTCATCATTTTATTATTTCCCTTCTACGTGACTTTACAGTAAGAACCAAGAAGATGAATCCCTGCAGTCACGAAAGCTTTACATCGTGTGCCTCTTCATTGTGCAGAGATGAAGTGACTTGTTTATACCATGGGAACCTCATTTGCCAGTAAAAATATGATAATTGTTTTTTTACCCTTCTATCTGGCAACAAAACTGACACCTTTTTACAAGGAGTCATGTTTGCATAGACCATAATACCTGCAGTCATAATGCTAACAAAAAACATAACTCTGATAATGTGCACTGTCCTTGAAGTTGATTGGTCCACACCCGAGACAGCTTTCTGGTCCAACCCATGTGAGACTAGGCTCTAAGGAAAGCTGTCTCGGGTGTGGACCAATCAACTTCAAGGACAGTGATTTACCGGGGGGCGGGGGGGGGTGCGATTACGTGCGACGCGACGCTTACGGTCACGTGAACGGCGGACGAAGGTGGTACCGGCTCATGACGCCTCGAGACATTAGCGGAAGGCGGCTTGCAAATGCACGTGAATGATTATATCTTGATTTGAAGCTTTCGTGACTGCAGGAATCCATACTCTTTGGTTCTTTCGGCAAAGTCACGGAGGTATAAACGAAACGTCGTGATTTATCTCATACCAAAGAGTGTGAATGATTATTATTCGTATTATTTTAATACGTAAAAAAAAAACAACAACAACAACAAGAGGGCTTTAATGCCCAAAAGCGAAGCGTTGTTTCATCCGCACATGTAAAGCCACGTGGCGACCCCTCCACCGTTGGCCCAGCGGGGTGCGTCGTTAGCCGTGAAGCCGCGTTAGCTGCCTGCGGATGGCTGCAGTTCGTGGATCCACCGCCGGCTCGCTCCCCGTGACCTCCCGGCCACGTTTGACCCCGAGCGGAGAGAAGCAAAAATGCAACGGGGCAGCGCTGATTTCCCCCCCCCGGTGGCTCGGGATGCTGTCGGTGGAGATTCCACATTGCGACGCCGAACACCGATTGATATCATTGGATGAAGCGTAAAGTGGTACCTCCATCATGGGATCTCCTTTGCCAGTACCAAAATATACTAATAGGGGTTTTCCCCTTTTTTCTGACAACAAAACTGACACCTTTTGCAAGGAATCATGCTTACATGAACCACAATACCTGCAGTCAAATGCAAACAAAAAACAATACTCTGATATGCATTGTCTTTGAAACTGATTGGTCCACACCAGAGACAGCTTTCTTTGGAGCCTAGTCTCATATGGTGTTCGACCAGATGACGCCAAAAGGCGCACAGTTCAAAGACAACGCACTACCAGAGTAATGAGAGCTCGGGGCGAGCAGCTACATCATGGGACCTCCTTTGCCAGTACCAACATCTACTAATAGGTGTCAGTTTTGTTGCCAGAAAAAAGGGGAAAAACCCTATTAGTATAAAGTGGTACCTCATTTAATACACCCCTGATGTGATGATGGGTGAAGTTAACCCCGTGACTCAAACCGCCGGAGTCTGCAGCCCTTCAACGGAGTTGAAAGAGCAAAGCGAACTAACTCCTGAAGCCCTCTCGCCGTGGCTAGCGGACCTCAACATTGGCACCTAGATCCTGAACATATTTGCTGCCACACGCAAGGACAGAATGGAACTCGCGTTGAATTTAAAAGTCAACAACAGTTTTTAACTATGGCGCTGGATGGTGCTGAGCTCCACTGTACTCTGTAATGGTGCTTAACAGACCAGACTGATTTAAACCAGATTTCCTGTGAATTACGCCGTACTAGTTTTGGAGTCACGTACAAAAAAAAACACGACGTTATTTGAGTGCTTTAGAATAATAATAAAAACAGCTCTGAACTGTGGGTTGTTTCAGTAAAGACATTTATTGGCAGCTCAAGTTGAATCACAAAAAATAGAGAAATCTAAAGAAAGAAAAATGACCTTCTGATTAATTACTTAAATGGTTTATATGAATCCAAAATACGATAATGATAACAATTGTAATGTTTTGTGTTCGGCCTGGGATAGTTAAAAGCTTAACAAGACCCCGGTAATACGGTATTCTGTTTAACCTATCATCTTAATCCTGTAATTATCTAAATGAAAAGTTAATTTAGATTATTGTTTCGATTTAAAGTTTTCGTGGCTGCAGGGATTCATCTGATTGGTTCTTTCGGTAAAGTCACGTAGAAGGGAAGTAATAAAATAATAAAAATAAAACATAATAAAATAATTCTCACGACGTTTCGGCCACAACGCAAGCAGCCATCCTCAGGTGAAAACCAGGTCTGTCGAGGCGACAGCATCTGACAGCAATAAAGGTGCAGAAACATTGAGCACGAGCAGCACACAACACACACACACCACACACACACCACACACAACACACACACACAACACACACACCACACACACACAACACACACGACCAGGCCGCCCGTTATTGGCCAGACGCCAGCTCGCGATTTCAGACGGGCGGAGACCGGCGCGCGTGTCTGGAAACTCGGAGCGCGCATCACACTCCACACACACATCACCACGCATCCAACACACCACACACACACACCACGCACACACACACATCCAACACACCACACACACACCACGCACACACACACACATCCAACACACCACGCACACACACACACACAACACATGACACACACCACGCATCACACACACACCCCACACACACCACACATCACACACACACACCACACACACCACGCACCACGCATACACACACCACACACACCACACACACGACGCACCACACATAACACACACCAGGCACATCACACACCACGCACACACACCACACACACACACACATCACACACACCACGCACACACCACACACACATCACACACACCACGCACACACACACCACACACACATCACACACACCACGCACACATCACACACACCACGCACACACACCACACACACACCACACATACCACACACCACACACACATCACACACACCACGCACACACATCACACACACACCGAGAAACGGGCGCCCTTGCTTGAAATGGACTTGCTCTTCCCCACACCCATGACCTCGCTTCAGCCACGAATATTCCAGCAGGACCATTGAGACCTTCAGGTTGTGCGCTGCTCGCTGTCACCACGGTCTCAAGCTTCACCTCCCCGGGGGGTGAGGGGGCGATGACGACGCCTTCGCAATTGCGACACCAAAACTCTGTAACTCGTTGCCCCCTTCGAGGTCAGGGAACTTCGGATAATCTTCACGAATCTTCAAATCGCGATTAAAAACGCACATGTTTAACGTGGCTTTCTCTCTTTTTTGTTATTTTTAAACCGTCTTTCTAGCTTCCTATTCTTTCCTTGGTCGATGTTAAACTATTTTCCGGCCTCTGCGTTGGCTTAAGGGCGCTTTATACATTTTAATAAATTGTTAAGCGCGGGTATAAGGCGGTGTGCTGGGTGTCTCACAAGTTGGGTGGCCACCTCGATGGGATTGACCCCGGCACAGTGAGTCTGCGGGAATCGGAATCTGTGTGTTCGGGGTGGCAGGAATTGATTCGTAACCAAGATCTGGTCACTGGTATTGTGCTGGACGTTATCACAGTACGCTGCAACAGCACAGTTCGTATGTTTAAAATAACAAAACTAGACTGACTGAGAACGATGTCTGGGTTTGGTTTGGGGAAAAGGTGGCGATCCTACACAGAGGGCCCACTTGTGAGCCACCCGCCACAGCACTGCTGAGATGCGGGGGTTTTAACTCAGCAGCCTCCGTGATTAGACCTTCGTGATTAGACCTTCGTGAGGACACCGTAGTCTCGAGTGTAGCGAGTTGCCCTCCCCCAGCCCGTCCAACGGCAGCTGCGCGAATAGACCCACCACGGTATTAAATTCGAATTTTCACCGAATTCAGAACGCCGCTGCACTGACTAATTAAAACGCGGGTTGCATTTGCACGCCACGTCTACACTTCTTTTTTTTCGCAGGAGATTAAAGTCGCGTCCTCGATGTGGCTAAAGACGCCAAACCCTTCCTGCGCACGGCGTTACGTTGAGGGCGTTGCAAGCCGCTGTCGAGGTCTGATAGCCACGGGAGGGCTTCATAAGGAACTTCGTGTCCTTTGACGATCCCTTCTCTCCGTTGAAGGAGCGCGTACAGAAAGCGGTTCGCTATACGGTCCAGAGTTTGCATTGCATGGCGACAGTCACAGCGTGGCCTGGAATAGACTCCATTCGTGAAGGAGATGTGCGGATTTGCCCGTTGATGCATCTCACGGTTCCTCCACCGGAGTCTTCACGGAGGAATGTCAAAGCCAGGAGACACGACGATGTTTGTATCTTGAACGAGGAATTTTTTTAACTTTGGACATCCATGTTGTTCCACTCTGTTCGCTAGCGTTGTTGTGGTTCTGGGTGAGATTCCAGATGGTGACGGCGAGAATCGGGACTTGAAAGAGGCCCACACTGCTCGACTAAACGAGCGCTGGCCCATTTTCTCCATCGGGGCGGTGCTGAAACTCCACATCCTACGGCAGGCCCCAGTGCTTCCACGTCGGACAACGACCACTGACTCCCCGCGAAGAGGTTGACCGTTTTATTGACCCGCAAAGGGATGATGGGCCAGGTCCATCCCCCAGACAAGGTTTTGATTTCACGAACTTTCCATTCGACCATCGAGCACTTAAACACCCAATGCCAGCGGGCCAAAGTAATAGTTTATACAGCAAGTAAATGTTTCATTTACAAAAAATAGCGAAGTGTGCGTAAACGCGTTCACATCTGTTCTTTGCCTGATGCTATCTGAGCCCACAGTTGACATTATGTTCGTCAGTAGACGGGGCCAAAGGATTTCTTTTGTTGTTCAATGATAGCGTGGAATATTATTAACTGTGGTCCGAGCCAAGATTGATTTTGTTGTTGTACATGTGCCGGTCGAGCTGGGGTTTTGAGTTCTTATCTTGTTTTCATTAACGCTGAGGCTGGATTAGATCAACGAACGCGCGCCGGGCCTGTCTGAGTTCTGCAAAGCGTTCCCCCCCCCCTTTTCATTTCTCAAGTCAAAGTCGCGTGACATCATCGCGAGGAGGGGGATCGTTTCACGGTCGGCGAAACGAGCGGCAACAACGACAACAACATCAAAGTGGAAAGTGAAGAAGGCATCGCGTCGTTTCGACGAGTTGCGGTGCCGTGAGCTGTTTCTCGTTGGTTGGGTGCCCGAGGAAAAAAGTTGGAAGTTCGACGCTCCTCTGGCGATGAGGGCTGGCCCCTCGGTAGGATGACCTCCAGCGGACTTCCAATGAAGAGGTGCTTATTTTTAAATCCTTTATATTAAGTTCACTTGCTTGCTTGCTTGCGCGCTTACGACCGTGCAAATCTTTCGGTCGTTTTTTAACCCACTTCCCGTGATCCAATCGAGCTGACATTTTGCACACAGACTCGTTGTGCGTGACAATTTATTTTCGTGAAATTTTTTTCCCAAAATTTTACACTTTTTAGGAAAAAATAAATTATATTTAATTACCAATTGCTTAATGGTGGCAGGCAATCATTTGACCCATAGGTGGCAGCTATCTCAAGCAAGAGGACGAGAGGACTCTAGCCGCCACGCATATAAAGGATTTATAGTGAAAAACTTTGTTTTTACGGGTTAATTTTTTAGTGACCTCGGGTGGATATTATTGGTTCAACCGATCCTCAACCGGGCTTTGAGCTGTCAACATGCTGCCTTTGGGTTTGCCGCCTCCGAACGCACAATGCCACACGGCTGTCGAATTCAAAAGCGCATTATTAGCACGATTTTATATATATATGGGGCAGTCCATAAATGACGTCACGCACCTGGGGGGGGGGTCAGACATTTGTGACGATGTGTGACGAGGGGGGGTGGGGTTTGAGAAATGTGACGTCGCATCAAAATGTGCAACTTTAAATTAATACAGACAACATGTTCTATTTAATTAAATATACTTTTTAATAGATGTTTTCTCCTACAACATCAGAGTGCAGCGCCACATTAAATACGCACTACAATGACAATAGTTTAAAGCGATTTGAAGCATGTTTTATTTGGGGGGGGGAAGGCAGAGCTTTGTGACGTCATATTTGAGGGGAGGGGTCTGACTTTTTGTGACGCCGTGTGACGAGGGGGGGGTCAAAAATCGTCCAAAATCGCGTGACGTCATTTATGGACGGCCCCTATACACACAATCCTGAGTATGTTTTGCATCGGAAACCTTTTCCACATTGGAAAGTGCCAACGAGTCAGACGTTCATCATTAATAATATATTTATAAAAGTATGGGTCGTAAAGGTCCCTACTATGGAAACGTGGAATTTCCATCATGGGCTCATCGTCGCCAAAACAAAGCTGAGAAACCACCCCGAGCGAGGCGAACCACATTTTGGCTTCTTTGTTGTTGTTGTTGTGTGTGTCACTTTGACGTTTGTTGACGTTCGTTGTTGTGTTGACGTTTGCTGTTGTGTTGTTGCCACTTTTACATTTTGTTACCGCAATGGTGACCGCAATGGAGAGCCGTCGACAACGACGTCACCGTGCGTCGCGGACCACGTGTCCAGCGGGTCACGTGTCCAGCGGGCCACGTGTGACCCGCGCACAGCACCGGCAATGGAATCGACGACCTCGAGCGTGATGGTGGAACGGCCCCCAACCCACCCACCCACCCACCTCCCCTGACCCCCCCTCAACCTTCGCTCGCAAGAATGCTTGCAGATATGGGCGTGAGATCAATCATAGCGGTGAGCAGCTTCTTGTCAATAAAGTCCTAATTGTCTCGGGGCGGAGAGATGCTTATCCCGCTCTTGACCCTTTTATATTTATACTCTTTAATTCTAGATTTGAAGCTTTCGTGACTGCAAGGAATCATCTTCTTAGGTTTTTTCGGTAAAGTCACGTAGAAAGTAAAATAAAATAAAAACAAAAATCACGACGTTTCGGAGGCAACACAAGTCTCCGTCATCAGGTGGGACCGTCACAGCCAGATTGGCTGTATCAAGTGAGGCAATGATTCAAGATGTAATCCCTTAAAAGCGAGTTGAGGGGGGAGGGAGAGGGAGGGGGGAGCTCATCATCCTTTCATTGGCTACCATAGTCTGATGAGCTCCCCCCTCCCTCTCCCTCCCCCCTCAACTCGCTTTTAAGGGATTACATCTTGAATCATTGCCTCACTTGATACAGCCAATCTGGCTGTGACGGTCCCACCTGATGACGGAGACTTGTGTTGCCTCCGAAACGTCGTGATTTTTGTTTTTATTTTATTTTACTTTCTACGTGACTTTACCGAAAAAACCTAAGAAGATACTCTTTAATGTTTAGACACGAGCCCCCCGGCGCCGAGATTTTTGCAGCTGCGCTCGC